>NC_091993.1:18615122-18958838 GCF_044704955.1 Pristiophorus japonicus
TGGGAAGAAAGCAACTTGAGAGGTGATCGTATTAAAAAGGTGTCCAGGATAGTTATGGGTTGGGCAAGTGAACTCTCTATCTTGTGTTGTACTGTGCATGGTATTAGTCGTCAGTGTTGCTGATCTTGGACAGTAGATGGCGCTGTCAGCAGATAGTGTTCAGAAAGTCTTGCTACAATTGCACAGGTGAGACCACATCTGGAGTACTGTGCACAGTTTTGGCCTCCTTATCTAAGGAAGCATGTACTTGCCTTAGAAGCCGTGCTACGAGGGGGCCACTAGATTGATTTCTGGGAGGAGAGGGTTTTCCTATGAGGAGAGATTGAGTAGATTAGGCCTATACTCTCTGGAGTTTAGAAGAATGAGAGATGATCTCATTGAAACATACAAGATTCTGAGGGGGACTGACAGGGTAGATGCCGAGTTATTGTTTGCCCTGGCTGGAGAGTCTACAACTAGGGGGCACAGTCTCAGGATAAGGGGTCGGCCTTTCAAGACTAAGATGAGAAATTTCTTCACTCAGGGTTGTGAATCTTTAGAATTCTCTGCCCTAAAATGCTGTGGATGCTCACGAGTATATTCAAGGCTGAGATAGATAGATTTTTGGACTCTAGGGGAATCAAGGGATATGGAAATCAGGCGGGAAAATGGAGTTGAGGTCGAAGATCATTCATGATCTTATTGAATGGCGGAGCAGGCTCAGGTTACTTACACGTGATGGATTAACACTATAAAAATGCTTATTTTTTTGTGAGAAACCCATGTTCCGCTGTATTAATCAAACTGCAACAAGTTACCACTCTTAAATATAATCGAGGAATATTTTTTAAAGCAAATTCTTTTTTAAAATTACATTTTAAAAGGCAGCCTGATTGCGCTGGTTCATGGCGGATTGTGTTTTCGGCGATATGCAAATGAGTTTGAGCGGAAACTCAAGGGGGGAAAAAAACACTCTTCAAAACTGGCTCCATTTTGGGCGCAATTTCCCTCGTTTCGCCGATTGTGGCCAAGGCAGAAACTCTAACCCTTGATCTTTAAGCTTATGGTTGTGTAGAATATTAAAGGCTTTGTGCCGAATGCTAAGTCTTTGTACTGACAGATTGTGTTTTCTTACAGCTTGCTGATGCCCAGAATCTGCCAAATTTAAAACAGCTGCTACACTCTGGAAAAACCCCACATAAAAGAATCTTGGAACTTCTAAGCTGGGTCTGTTTGTCAAAAAACCTAACCATCAAAAGTTTGGGAAAAGAGGGGGTAAGAACCTTTTTGGATGCTTTATACAGAATTTTCAACTATCCAGTAGACAGTGTTGCATACAAGTCAAATCAGAAAACAAATATATTGTAACCTCTTAAAGTTCAGAATGCTTATAGCTGGCACTCGGCTGTAATGGCAGTTGTTTGCCTCCAAGTCACACATCACCCTGACTTGGAAATATATCACCGTTCGTTCATCGACTCTGGGTCAAAATCCTGGACCTCCTTCCCTGACTGCATGAACTGCAGAGGTTCAAGATGGCGGCTCACCACCATCTTCTCAAGGGCAATTAGGGTGTCAGCTGTGGCTCAGTGGGTAGCACACTCGGCTCTGAGTCAGAAGGTTGTGGGTTCAAGTCCCACTCCAGGGACTTGAGCACAAAAATCTAGGCTGACACTCCAGTGCAATACTGAGGGAGTACTGCACTTTTGGAGGTGGCGTCTTTCAGATGAGACATTAAACCGAGACCCCGTCTACTCTCTCAGTTGGACATAAATGATCCCTTGGCACTATTTCGAAGAAGAGCAAGTGGCCTGGCCCATATTTATCCCTCAATCAACATAACAAAAACAGATTATCTGGTCATTATCACATTGCTGTTTGTGGGAGCTTGCTGTGTGCAATTTGGCTGCCACGTTTCCCACTTTACAACAGTGACTACACTCCAAAACATACTTCATTGGCTGTAAAGCGCTTTAGGGCGTCCGGTGGTCGTGAAAGGCGCTATATAAATGTCTTTTTTTCTATGGGCAATATATGCTGGCCTTACCAGCGACGCCCACACCCCGTGATTGAATAAATTAAATAAAAAGCTATTTTGGACTGTGAAAGAAAGTTTATTGTTTCAGGAATTGTGCAACCATAAAATGTCTTTTTCTCAAAGGGCATAGCCTACATGTCACTAAAACATGTCTGTAGAGCTACTGTGTCACGAGAACTATATCTATATCAGTTATAGTGATGTGGACAATATGCTGTTCAGAGATGCACACAAGGGAGTTACAATTGTTGCGATATGGATGTAGCCATCCTGCTTGTTTGGATGACGCTGTGACATGCTACAGAATTCCGTTTAGATTTAGTTTGGATTTCATAGCGCTGGGGTATTTCACTCATCCCTTGTAAGTGTTTTAATTCTCTGTTGATTTTGAACTCGAAATTGAGATGCTGCTGCTGGCATTTTGACCTGTCAAGAGGATTTTCATTAAGATACTGGATCGATAATCTTATTGATTGCTGCAGTTGTTAGTTACCCCTGTGTTTGCTCTGTTTATTCAACCGAATAAGAGAGTTAGAAATGGCATAGAAATAGAAAAAAAAATCGTTCACAGTAATAATTGCCCGACATCATTTTGTAACGTCTCAGTACACCCTTGTTAGTATTTACAGGTGAATGCATGGACACATTGAGGCAGGTTTTTGGGGAGGGGGGGGGAACAGGTAATTTGCTGCTGTCCCCCCAACTGCTGGGTTAGGGTGTTTTGAGGGTCCTGCCTGTACAGGGAAGTTCTCGTGGAGTTGGGCCTTTCGCTATGTGAATTTTGGGGGCTAGTTAGATGGAAGAAAATCCTTGTTATCTAGTCTTGTTTGAAGGTTGGTCTATTTTTATCTTTGGTGGGATGTGGGAGGGGCGCTCGTAGAAGTCTGGATATATAGAAACATAGAAAATAGGTGCAGGAGTAGGCCATTCGACCCTTCGAGCCTGCACCACTATTCAATAAGATCATGGCTGATATGGGCAGGGACATTTGGGTCGTATAGGCTTCCTGGAAAGGGGTCTCTACAGAGCTCAAGGTATGTTACCCGTTTTGACCATGACGTGGTCCACACATGTTTATTGTAGAAGGGGGTTGTACTTCGCTGAAGTGGAGGGAAGTGCATTTTTCAAGGGGGGGGGGGGTGTGGTTTACAGTCGAGCATTTGATTGTAGCTCCATTCTTCTGTACTCCAGGCTAGTGACTGAAGCTGGCAATTTACCACGTGGTATGTTTGCAGGTTTTACACTCTCTATCAGGTCAGTGCAGACCAAGAGCTGCCCAACAAACTACATGCAGCAATCGGAGGTCAGGCGGCTTCTCTCCTCGCATCACACTGTTAGTTGTGGGATACAGTGCGGTATCGATGGCAGGGATTGTGTGCAGAGAATTTGAAGGAGTGAATCAAATGTTCCTTTAGTACCCTCACCGAAAACAAAAGACATCAGTATTTTTAGCAGTGGTCATTTTTACAGATCTTGTTTGTGTTCCAGTATGAAGAAATCCAGGAACTTATTGGGTTCACGACACCCTCTGCTGCTACCCCGGACTTCCTGTTTGAGATAGTTTATTGTGATCAGATGAATGCCAAGTTCGAGGAAACCAAAGGAGACCGAGGTCTCATCTATGCATTTCACGGGAGCCGGCTTGAGAATTTTTATTCTATAATTCATAGTGGTTTACAGTGTCAACTAAACAAGGTCAGAAATTCACATTGTTTTCATGTGTAGTGTGACATGGTTGCAAACATCCATTTATTTAAAGGGGTGTTCTATCATAGGCTTTACGAGCTCTTAAACATCACTTATTTTAAATATTAAGGGGTGGAAATTTGGTCGCGGCTCAGTTGGGGTGGTGTCCCGGGCGGAGCGGTAAATTTTGCGCTGGCAATTGGTTTGCGTCTGTCGTTGCACAATTCAGCAGCTGGGTCAAGAGTTCGGAGTGGGGCTCTAAGGGAGGCGTTGCATGCCTCTTTTAGGGTGCTGGGCCAACTGAGCATGGGAAAATCCCGAGCTAAACAGCCTGCCTCGGAGCGCCATAACAGAAGCCTGGGAGTCGGGGGAGCCTGAAACCCCCCCCCCAACCAAAAACATTCCCAATACATAGTTCACGCCATCACAACATAAATCGCAAAAAAAAACTTTTAAAAACCTATCACACTTACCTGAGGTTGGCACCCCCTACTTTACTCCCTGGTGTAATCCACCCCCTTTACTGGTTTGATGTCAGTCTCACTTTCTCTGTTAATTGTTCCCATATTGCCAAATCTCTGACATTCTCTCTATCTGGTACATTCATCCTTTGAACTTCCTGCTTACCCTAGGCCTGAAAATGGATCTGAGAAATAGATACTGAGTACATCAGTAAAGAAACATAGAATTACATAGAAATGAGAACACAGCAGCGGGTTGCTTGACCCAACCAGTCCATATTGGTGTTTATCCTCCACATAAGCAGTAATCTGAATCCCATGTGCCTACACCCTTTTCAGCTGTGGCTCAGTGGGTAGCACACTCGCCTCTGAGTCAGAAGGTTGTGGGTTCAAGTCCCAATCTAGGAACTTGAGCACATGAATCTCAGCTGACACTGCAGTGCAGTGCTGAGGGAGTGCTGCACTGTCAGAGGTGCCGTCTTTCAGATGAGACATTAAACCGAGGCTCCATCTGCTCTCGGGTAGACGTAAAAAAAATCCCATGGCCATTATTTCGAAGAAGAGCGGGGGAGTTATCCTCGGTGTCCTGGCCAATATTTATCCCTCAATTAACATAACAAAAACAGATTACCTAGTCATTATCACGTTGTTTGTGGCAGCTTGCTGTGTGCAAATTGGCTGCCGCGTTTCCCACATCACCACAGTGATTACACTCCAAAAAGTACATGCTTGGCTGTAAAGCACTTTGAGACGTCTGGTGGCCGTGAAAGGCGCTAAATCAATTCAAGTCTTTCTTTGACGCTAATTTTAAAAAACAATTTGCAAAAGACATAAAAGTGCTATTTTAGCTTTGTTCACTTGCTCTGAAAGTTTGTGTATGTTCAGAGACTTCTCTATTCTCTTCATAGACTTCTCTCTTTGGGGAAGGAATCTACCTTACCAGTGACCTGAGTTTGGCTCTTCTGTACAGTCCCCATGGTAACGGCTGGCATCAGAGTATTCTGGGACCCGTCCTTAGCTGTGTTGCAGTTTGTGAGATCATTGACCATCCAGATGTTAAATGCCAAGTTAAAGGAAAAGGTATAATTTATTTCGAATGTTAGGATAAAGATTTTGTAAATAAGCAGAAGCATGACTGTTGTACCCATACAGGAAATCCCTGCTTTCATATCTGCGCTTGATTTCATCTACCCATCAGTAATTGAGTATAGAAGATTAAGGGATGAACTAATTGAGCTGGTTAAGATGATTAAAGAACTTGATAGGGTAGAAACACTTTCCTCTGGTTGGGGAGTTCATAAAAAGATGTCATAAGCTTAAAATTAGAGCAAGGTTGTTCAGGAGTGATGTGAGAAAGTACAGAAACGGTAGGGAAATCTCGAGCTTCCTCCCCAAAAAGCTGTTGAGGCCGGGTGTCAGTTGAAAATTTCAAAACTGAGATTCATAGATTTTTTGTTAGGTAAGGGTGTTAAGAGATATGGAGCAAAGGTGGATAAGTGGAGTTGAGGTACAGATCAGCCACGATCTAATTGAATGGTGGAGAAGGCTTGAGGGGCTGAATGGCCTCCTCCTGTTCCTATGCCGATTGCTTCCTGACCTGTAGATATTGAGGCAAAACCAAATTTTTCCTTTAAAAAGGGATTCCTTGAATATATAAATGTTAAAGTAATTTTAAACCTGCTCTTGAACCATTACCGCGGCTGCACATAGAAATATCAGCCCCAGGTTTTAGTGACACCGATTGACTAGGACATCCTGGGCTTAGTGATGCATGATAATTGCACTTAAAAAAAAAAAACTATTGCTTTTCTCAGATTTAGTAAATAACTAAACAGTTTTTTGTACATTCTCCTATGCTTGTAAGTGAATGTTGTTAGCTTGATTGCAGATGCTGGTGGCATAGATCGAAAAAGAGCGAGGGTGAAAAACAGCGAAGGTGGGGATGTTCCGCAAAAATACTTCGTGGTCACCAACAACCAGCTCCTAAGAGTTAAATATCTGCTCATTTATTCCGAGAAACTCCACCGAAGAAGGTAATTTCAACTTCTGTTAAATTTTTTAGAGTTATATACATAGCCCTCCGACTCATTGTACTCATTCCAAAGCTAGTTTTAAAAAATTAACCTTAAATGCACTAAACTAAACCGGCTTTACTTGTTTGTACAGATCAAATTGGATGACTGTGGGCAAATAGTTAATCTGGGGTTTGGGGATGGGCTCTTTGAGGTCTCACCCCAGTCTGACAAACTTTGTGGAGACATTTTGGTTGATCTTAACCAACACGTTCGACAGTTTAAAACAGAGTAGCTCCTGACAACGACCGGAAGCTGCGCAAATTTCAAAAATAACCGTCAAATTTCAAAAATGACATTCACAACGGCTCGTGTCGCTCTGTGGCGATGAAACCCCATCAACTCTCGGTTAAAATGCTTTTTATCGAAATCGAGAGCCCCCAGCCACCCGGGGACATGACATTTTTAGAATTGTAAAAATCTAAATGTTCATTTAGAGAGGCAAAATTTTTTTTTGAAAAAAGGGGACGTGAGGGGATACACCTGTACAGACTATTACCACCATGCTAGACTGAAGTCAGTTGAAGGATTCCGTTTATTTATAGGAATCACTGGTTTATTCTGAACCAGTGCCCCCTCCACGTGTCAAATGTAACTGAAACGTATTCAACACGAGGCAAGTAGGAACTGAGATTTATATCACTTGTCAGGGCTCGCGACACTGTTAGGAGAAATGTCTGATCTGAAACACTGAGGCAGATCACAATCCCCTTTCGAACAAGTGGCTCATACCTGGAAAAAATTCTACAATTCAAACAATTAATAAATTAAACTACATCTGAACAAGCTCCTGTGTAACTACTTCCAGTTCGTTGGCAGCAGTCGCGCCCTTTAAAATATCAGTACCTGCAGGAGCTTTGAAAATGGATTGAGTGTCAGGGCATTGAGTGCTTCAATCATGTGCAGAACTTGTGAGCCCTGACTGGGGGTATATTTCTGCTAATGTTTGCACTTAATACTGACGCTAACATTAGCAAGGTCAGAGGCTGGGTATTCTGCAGAGAGTATCTCACATCCTGACTCTCCAAAGCTTTTCCACTATCTATAAGGGACAAGTCAGGCGTGTGAAGGAATACTCTCCACCTGACCTGGATGAGTGCAGCTCCAGCAACACTTAAGAAGCTTGACACCATCCAAGACAAAGCAGTCCGCTTGATTGGGACCCCATCCACCACCTAAAATATTCACTCCCTCCATCACCGGTGCTCCGTGGCTGCAGTGTGTACCATCTACAAGATGCACTGCAGCAACTTGCCAAGGCTTCTTCGACAGCACCTCCCAAACCCGCGACCTCTACCACCTTGAAGGACAAGGGCAGCAGGCGCATGGGAACACCACCACCTCCACATTCCCCTCCAAGCCACACACCATCCTGACCTGGAAATATAGTCGCCGGGTCAAAATCATGGAATTCCATCATTAACAGCACTGTGGGAGTACCTTCACTCCATGGACTGCAGTGGTTCAAGAAGGTGGCTTACCATCATCTTCTCATGGGAAATTAGGGATGGGCAATAAATGCTGGCCTTGACAGCAACACCCACATCTCATGAACGAATAAAAAAAAAAGTGGAGGAAAATATACCACACTGTGCAGAGCGGCCATTTTAAATAATTTAAAACATTGCTATTGGGGTGTTAATTTTGCTTTCCTTAATAACGCAGAACACTTGCCTGAACAGCAGAATTTGCTTACTTTGAGAAGTTCATTCAGTCATTTATAATTTATTTACTGATTTTTATAAAATATTTATGAAACAAAGCTCAGTTGGGCTCAGAGTGCTCACACCAGGCCTGCAGCTGTTTCATAAGGGCACAGCTAACTGGATATTAGTGAGGGAGGTCAGAAAGCAATCGCATTCTCCGTTTTACAAATCTCAGGAACACGAAAGCTGTGCTGGATCAGTGACGGGAGTTTCAGGGATGCTGTGAGGAAGACGGGCGAAGGGGGAGTGTGGAGGCTGAATGTGGTATTGGGCAGCAGAAGGTGGTACAGTAGCTGCTGCGATTGATATTGTACATTACCTTTGGCGCACTAACACGATCCATCCTGGGAAGAGTGGGTTGAATCTTAAAACAGGTGAGTTGAGGTCGGTGAGATGTTAAAACTTTAAAAATCTCCAACCCTACCCCAACATGACCCCAACCCGCCCATTTCCTGGTTTAACAGAGGCAGGACAAGGGGCGGGCAGCCAACCCACTCCCAGGAGGTGGATTGGCCAATTAAATGTTTTATTGAGGCTGGCAGCCTCTGATTTACATAGGATTACATCGGATATACGGCACAGACAAAGGCCATTCGGCCCAACCAGTCTGTGCCGGCATTTTTGCTCCACTCGAGCCCCCCTGTCTTTCCTCATCTAAATCTATCAGCATAACCTTCTATTCCTTTCTCCCTCATATGCTTGTCTAGCCTCCCCTTAAATGCATCTATACTATACTATTTAACCATGGCTGCCCTGGTTTCCCAGGTCTCGGGTAAACCTAGCAGCCAAGGGGAGGCAAGGACAGCTTCGGGGAGAAGGTAAGTGCTACCCCAAGCTCCCACTAGCAGCAGCAGGCGACTTGGAAACCAAGCCTGCCAATCAGGCTGACTCCTGGGCGGGGAACCGATCGAACCAAAACTACGCAACCTGTGGGGTCCAAACTCCACAGCATGTGGGGAAACCCGAACTTCCAGGATTCCTGACAGAAAGTCCACCCTGCCTACACAGCCTGCCCTAGTCGAGATTCAACCCAGTGTTCCTAGGTTATTGTGAAAGGAATGACCTGCAGACGCTTGAAGATTGAGATTCTGCTCTATTATTCTGTTGGGCATTGAAGCTGCTTTTTTAAATTCCCCAATTCCTGCCCTTTCTCCATATCCATTAATAGCTTTAATTTCCAAGTAAGGCCTATCTCTGTTTTAAACACCTCAATTGAGTCTGTATCTCTGGATTTTGAGGCAGTGAAATTCTGGAGTTGCTTTTAATTGGCTTATCGTCAAATTTTCAAGTTCTTGAAAATGAGAACTTCTTGTTCTTTACAAAGGGTCAAAGGTTAGAAATACATTTTCTTTGTCATGTGGAACTATTTCCTATCCTGTCTTTAGTATGCTACATTATAATTATTTTCTGTTTCATGTTACAGACCCACAAAGCAGCCGTCCTGGTTCTCCCAGCACAGTTTTATAGTAATGATGATGATGTATTTGTTGCTCCTGATCGTGATTGGTGCCTGTAACTCTTCAGCTTTCCAGTATTACTGGAATCGATTCCTCGAGTCAAAGCGATGAGTTTGTTGCTGCGATGTTGCTAGCTGGCCAAGACGTCGACATGCACTACAAGACTCACCTGATGCCTTAGATACCACTGTTCCAGAAAGGCACAAGTCGGGACCAATAATAATTTAATTTACAAAAACTATTGACAGCTTACTGTGCCAAGAATGTTTTTCAGATTTTGGGGTTCCTATACTATTCCATGCCAGCTCTTATATGGTTGCATTTAGTTCTGAATAGAGTGTGTGCTTTCGTGTTGCTCAAGGGTGATGACTGACTGGAGAATGGAACGGTTTGGTTTCCAATTTTGCATCAGTTTCCCCCTTGTGCTCAACATGGTGCAGGCATAGAATCATGTGCCTTTTGCATTCACCCCACCAATTAGCCAGATCTCAGTATGGAAGTGAAATCTCCAATGCAGCTTATTGAGCTGGGCCTCCAGAGCATTGGAGGCAACTGAAACCACCGCATTGGGAGTTTATACATTACTGTTTAATTTTTTTAATTCTGACCCTGACAGCCTTCAGAGAGCAGAAATGATTGTGGCCCAGAACTGAACCAAAAGCAAGATGAGGGTATTGGAAGAACTTTAATTATTCCTAGTACTGTAATGCAAAGCTTATTGGCAGAAGGTTCTCAGTGTGTTAAGATGCCTATTTTATATATTCTTTACAATAATGTCAAATCTGGCATCAAAAAAGTAGCAATGTCCCTGTAACAGGTTCACTGTTTCTTCTCATTGAATTCCTTTCCAGAAAATCCACGATTAGATCCTTAAGCTGTAAGCAAGGGCTATAAACAAATAAAGTATATAAAGTGAATAATTTAATACTGTATTATGCATTTTTATACCCTTGGACTGAAATGTTGTGCGGAGTTTTATGTCAGCAATCTATAGAACAGCAACTTGCCCAGTAATATTGCCAAGCATAAGCATAAAGTGCAGGTAAAGCTTTCTTGCTTTTAATGTAAGTATTAACCCAAGAATTGAATAAAACAGATATAGAGGGCCGTTTTCAAGCTATAAAGTAAATTTATTCTTTCTTGGGTTACTGAAGGGACTTCAGTCGAGCGATACCTGCAGTTTTTATGGCTTCAATATAACCCACTCCTGTAACTCAAATTCTATACATGTGGGAAATATTTATATAATATATATTAGACATATAGATGCCCGAGTGCTGGGATTTGCTTTGTGAGATATGGGAGTTGCTTTGTGAGATATTTAGAGCTGGAAATAATACCATGATTCATGAGTCTTCCCAGCCTGTAAATTTCTAAAACGTCATTTTAGGTTTTGTCCTATTCGACCACACTAATGTATGGCATCAATATGGGAGTGAAGATGTTTAGCAAAACAAATCCTTCCATCAGTGTGTCCCAGCTTAATCTAATAACACTGAATACATCCAAAAAGCAACAGCAGGTTGTGCTATTCATTCAATGCCCACTTGGTGTTTAAATTAGCTTGTTTTGTTCTGGTTCCAGTTTACTGCTGCATAGGTTGCTTTCTATTAATATTGGGTTCGCAGCTTGGATATTCCTTGAATCTGATGTCATTTCAATGCTGTGACTTTGGTAGATCAAATTTTGTGTCCCAATTTGCTCAAAAGGGGAATAGTTACTTCAATTTCTTTACCATTTTTATTTCAAACAAAGCCAGTTCACATTGGCGGGGGGTTGGGAGGGGGAGTTGGGAAAGCTCATTTTGGTTTCAGGGTGCTTGATAGATTATCTTTCCAGATTCTAAGTATTTGAAACAACAGTCAGTTATTATTTACAAAACCATATCTGTGCTGGCTCTGTGTCTTGAGTTGCGATAGAATGCTATGCTCTACTCGCCTATCTGCATTGATTAAAAAGGGACCATATCCAGTAGCCTTTAAGCTTCTTGATGTTACTTTCACTAACCTTTTGTATTGGTGTAAGAATATTAAAAAAGTATAGAATGGGAAAAGTGCAGTAATCAGAAGAGGGAACTTAATTTTCCTCTTTTAAGAACATAACATAAGAAATAGGAGCAGGAGTAAGCCATTTGGCCCCTCGAGCCTGCTCGCCATTCAATATCATGGCTGATCTGATTATGAACTCGGCTCCACTATCCCGCCCGCTCCCCATAACCCTTTCCCTCCCTAAGTGCAGGATTACAATCATTTTGTAATTTATAATTACAACTCGCGGCCTCCACGACCTAGAAGGACAAGGGCAGCAAGCGCATGGGAACAACATCACCTGCAAGTTCCCCTCCAAGTCACACACCATCCTGACTTGGAAATATATCGGCCGTTCCTTCCTCGTTGCTGGGTCAAAATCCTAGAACTCCCTCCCTAACAGCACTGTGGGAGTACCTTCACCACACGGACTGGAGCGGTTCAAGAAGGCGGCTCACCACCACCTTCTCAAGGGCAATTGGGGATGGGCAATAAATGCTGGCCTTGTCAGCGATGCCCACATCCCATGAATGAATAAAAAAAATGTGGATTACTCGAGCCTGACCCAGTGTTTCCATGATCCCAACAGAGTGGAGCATTTGTGCAGCGTCAAATATTTGATCATGAATGCCTGTGCTTCACCAGATAGCCCCAGTATTTTTCTATTGAGGGTATGTCACTTTCCATTTTCCCTCCTGCTTTCTTCCATTCTGGTTTCCCAAACTTGTGTGCCTTGGGTGAGGTGCTCCCCACAATCCCCAGTGCTGCTCTTTGGGCAGCTGCATTAGAATAGTCCAGTGACAACCTCCTGTCTGATTTGCGGAGATGCTTGATCTCAGTGCTTGCTCACAGCAGTCTGTGTGCTGCAGGTCACTTTTGATGTGGAATCCCTCCCTTAGAACTGCTTCTCTATGGAGTGAGTGTCCTCGAGTTCTGTGATCACAGTTGCAAATTAAATAATCTGTTTTGAAGAACTGGATTATGCCTCCTCAGTTGTTTCCCTTCTGGGAATAAGTCTCATCATGTTAGCCTTTCTCATAATTTTACGCTTTGATAAAATGCTAAAAATATTTTTACCATAATGAGGATGGAGACAAAATGATCAATAAAGACTTGTATTACTTGTATTTTTTTTTGTGAATTTACATTCTTTCACTACCTTTCGAAAGTACAGCTTCCACCTGCATTGTGCTCAAGCAGCAACATGCATTGACCATAAGTATTTTCGATCACTTTCTTCGACCTCTATTTAGAGGTGCCTCCTGACAGTGCAATTACATAGCACATTTGAACGTAATCTAAAAGGTTTTGCGTTCCAAAACCAGCAGCTTGCTGCACTTGGGTACGTGGCTGGGACAGAGACAGGGGAAGGAAAGGGAGGAGCCTTTGAAATGTGCTGCTGTCGCAATGAAAAACAGGAGTCTTAAACTGAATGACAGACGAGGTGAGGAGTCATTTATTCTGAGACTTCTTATCTTGGTTTTCCATCCAATTATTCTTTATACCTGCATTTGCACCTTATTTTCATAGCTTCTCTTTAATAAATTTTATTTAGTTGGATTGTCTTTGGCACAGACTGTTCCCCATCCAATTGCTGTCCAACGTCCAGGTGAATTGCAAAATCCCCTCTTAAAACCAGCCTAATCAAGAAGTAGTTTTGATGGATTTGCCCTTTTCCATCATAATAAGGAGGTGCCGTACCTACATTTGACAGCTTGACTGAAATTGAAATTGCTCTGGGGAACTGTCAGTCTGAACTAATGTCCAACCATTCTTCAGCATCATGGGGCCTATTTTATTTTTGCGGTTCGATGCATGCCTACTTGGATAACGTGCGTCATGATTTAACTGCACATGCTAATGATTGTGGTGCTGTGTCTTGTACCATGACACTGATTTTACAAACCTGCAAAGTGCAGCAGAACTACATCCTGGCTTGTCACGTTCCTATAATAACTACACTAATATAATGCTGTGCATGGGTGTGTGGAATTCAGCAAGATTATGTTACAGACTCTACATTATTTTAAAAATGTCACCTTCTTTCATATTGCGATAAACTCCCTGCACTTTCTCTGTCCATTTATCTCTTGGTGTATGTTTATGTTCATTGCCTCTACACCACCTCAATATTCTAAAGCTATGTTTCTTTTTACACATGAACAAATGACTTAATTCACTAAATGGCTGAACCATTGAGAGGATTAAACAAGCACTAATTGCCCTTTTATCTAAAATCAGAAGTTGCGTTAAATTACAAGCTGCATTAGTAATTACAAAATGTTGCCTGTCAGATACACATCATCTGTATGGGAATGTTCTCGTGTATATTGCACAAGAAATGGTTTGTTATATGGAGATAACACTAACCTTTGTTGCACATGTTGAAAATACTGATTTTTATTTTGGCGTGGCGTAGGTTTAATTCATATTTGCCTGTGAATGCCTGACTGCCTTACTAGCCCCTGGTGTGTTCTCAGTGATTTCGACATCACTTGAATTGAAGTAGCCACTGTTGCTTTCACTGATAGTCATTTTTGCTGTCACTATTAATCATGGTTGCTACATTTATAATGGTCTCTGGCTATCATGACTGTTACTGTCACTACAAATTATTGCTTTCTCGTGTCAATATGACTGGCACTGCTACTTACCTGACAGTTTTTCTGTTTCTGTACTTTATCTGAACAGTGAACAACTGTTTGTCTGGCTTTTAGTACAATGTGGCTGATACTTGGGTGCACAGCCCCTCTATCTCATATGCCTGACTATCAAACTGTCCATACTCTGTCACACTTTATTTCATTTTCTATTTTTAACATGTTCTCTTTGTCATCACCCTTCTCTTCCCCCTCCCACCAACAAATCCTTATTAAATTGGTGCCTAGCTCTATGGAGCCAAAACTGTAACCTGAATTTAATATAAACATTTTTCCTTTTTGGAAAAGCCCAGTACCGTTGAGATAAAAGCAGAACAATTTTTTGTGTGTATATATGTTCATCATCTATACAACTTACCAACATTCTGGGGCTTTGTTTGCATTTACACATGAACAAACACTACTTAACTCATTAAGTCGCTGAACCGTTGAGAGGATTGAACACGAGCACTAATTGTCCATTATTTAAAAGTCAGAAGTTAAGTTGAGCTACGAGATAAACCTCAAGATCCACCTAGAAACACCTTACAGTTGTCCTATCCCAGCACTCAACTGCTCCTTAAATAATGCCAGGGTCTTTGCCTCCACTATTCTACCTGGAAGTCCATTCCATGTGTTGATCATTCTGTAAGAAGGAAATGTTGCAAACTCCATGATTAACCACCAAGTCCTTATTTTATTTGTTGTTAAATGGCAAAAGACTTTCATTGATATAGCACCTTTTGAGACCTCAGAGTGTCCCAAAGTGCTTCACAGCTAATGAAGTACCAGCGATTTGATTATTTTCCGTAGTTTGTAATCTTAGTTCTCTTGTTGAAGTAATGAGTTACAAGAAATAATTTCAATTTTTTTCTGTGGAAAAAAATGTAGATTTCAGTAATGAGATCATTTTGCAAAAGATAAGTCGTTTTTGGAGTTCTGCATCTTTTTATCCAATAGCAAATATTCTATAGATAGACCAGACTGAATCATGGGACTAATACAGTTCTACAAAGGCTTTTTTTGGGGATACTCTGTGGTTGATTATATTGATAAATAACAGAAAAAGGGCCTGATTACACTGCTTGTGCTTTTTTCTTGTGTAAGTGGCTTGATGAGAGAGTCCATAGTAGACTATACGTCCTATGAATTGAAACCTGTTTTTAATTTGATTTGCCAAATTAGTCTACAATAGATTTAACAATTAATCCTGATCATGGTACATGGTTTACTGAAGAATACATAGGATGCAGACTGAATCCGTCCTTCATCAATCTCAATTTGTGGAAGTTAATTTATGGCCACGTTTGCAATTTTAAACATTATTCACGGCAATGGGGAGAAAACTAAACAGCACATTATTAGTTTGATAGGACTGGAATCCATCCATAAGGGTTTCATATACCCTTCACTGAATGCTGCCTTCAGGATTCCTTCCTGTTGCTTGGAATGGACCAGCTTCTTTCGACAAATCAGATGAGCCTTCACTTGTTCCTGGATAAAGAATAGGGGCTGGAAATTGCCCTGGGGCAGATAATTTGAATTAATCGAATTATGACCGCCCGGAGGGAAGAGGAGGGAAATTCGGATCTTTAACTTTGTCACTGCCTCCCAGCGTTTTGGGGTGCTGTTTGAGGCGGTGTAAGGGTGGGATTACCTCTGGATCGGGAGCGCGACGGTGATGATGTCAGCGTGACACAGACGTGCTACGTCGCGCTGAAGCATAGCAATGTCTTAAGTGAAGGGGAGGGATGCTGCGAGGCTCAGTGAGGCCTCCTTGGCACCCACTGAGCCACCAGGGAGGGCTTCATTCGGGCCAGAGGCCCGGCACCCAAGAGTGGATGGCGGGCTGCCTGTTGGCAGCCTGGGTGAACCAATGGCCGCCATTGTCGGGTCGACTGCAGAGTCAGCCGACAATTAAAACAAAATGGCAGTCGCGGCAGTGCGCCCTCCGCTTTAAGGGCGGACGCACCGGCCAGCCACTGGCAGCTTCCTGCCTCGCTCCCGCGGGGCAATTTCCTCCATAGGGAGGAAAAAGGGTCGTTGCCGGCCGGTAAGGAGTCGGAGCGCCGTGCAGTGTGGAAACACAGGGCACAGCGGAAACCCGTCTCCGGCACCCCTGGCCCGGTGGCAACTACGAATGGGTCTCACCCTCCGCCTGCTCCTGGTTGTAAAGGTCTTTCTGCCCGTTGCAGTAACGGGCCTTAAGAAGTCGGGGCGGCGGGGGGCAATTTTGTCCCCTAGGTGTTTTAAAGAATGTTTTTATGTAGGCAAGCACAGCAGTAATTCTGACCCAGTCATGTGCAACAAACACCAAGTTGACTGACCCGTTAATCTGCCTATTTTATTCTGATTGTTACGGAGGGAACAGTGTAGGCCAGGACATCGAGAGAACTTCATGTTCTTCTTTAAATAGTGATGTGGCATTCTTTAATGTCCACCCGAGCAGGCAAACAGGATCTCTGCTTAATGTCTCTGAAGGATGGCGCCTCTGAAAGTACAGCACTCCCTCAGTTCTGCTCTCATGTGTTAGCTTAGATTATGGGATCAAGTTTTGGTATGGGTCCCAAGCCAAAAAATGTTACCAGCTGAATCAAGGTGACACACTAAGAAATGTTAGTGTCATTTATTGAGTCAAAATGTAAAATAATACATATTAGTACAATAAATGTGAAACATACAATAGTCAGGCCAATGGCTTCAGCGTTCAAATTTCTATGATTACATTTTCATTTTATTTCAACTGTTAGATGATATTCATTTAGTTCAAGGAAATGTAAGTAGGCACACTTCAGCAAAAAATGTTGGTTGTGAAAACAAAATAAAATTGAGGTCAGAGCAGAGTTGGCAGCTGGAGACTGGCTATTTGAGTTGTCACCTGCCTATTGACTTTCAGAGGTGGTGCATAACTGTTGGCCATTGTAAATGGCTACTATAGACTAACATACCTGGAATACTATGGTAAGGGCTGGAATGAGGTGGTCATAATTGGGACGAGTGACATTGATAAGGAGCCATTGATGCTTCTAGTTTTGAATTGGCTTGAGTGGGACATACAAGCCACTAGAAGCTCTTTGTAAGATTACTCCTACATGAAAGTGTGAAACAGATGTCCTGTCTGAAAATATTTAGCATTTTTATTTAAGATTTAATATGTTTAGCTAATTCTTTAAAACACTAAAGAAAAGATCTGCAGCTTGGACACTCAACCTAACCCAAGAATACACAGAAGGCTTGCTATATGACTAAGAGTTCTTTAAACAGAGATTTGTGCTTTTTTTTCATTGCGCCTGTCACAGCATTTGTGATGCAGCCAATAAGAACTAATATAGGACAGTGCACACTAATTGAGATCCCTACTCCACAGAGCAGGCTGAAGTGGCACAGAAGCATACATTGGTGACAGCCACAGTGCAATATGCCATTGTTTTGCCGTTGGCAGACCTTGATAAGATGAGTTTATACAAAAATGTGTCTGCGTCATATGCCCTAATGATGTCCGCAGCAATAATTAGTTACGTTAGCTTGTCGTCTAGATGGCGTATTCAATATTCAATCCAAGTTTCTATCTGAGGTCTGATAAACTATCTCATTAGAGAACTCCCAATGCAATCTATGGTTTAAAATACACAGATACTGTGATCTGAGTCATGCAAATTGCATTGTTAAAACTCAAGTTCAATTTTGGAGACTTCAGATTTCAAGGAATTAATTTACAAAAGAATGGATTACATCTTGAGAAATATTTGATGGTTATGAATTTATTTTATGATTGAGAAGAAAATGCAAGGTGATGTATCACACAGGACTGCGCTAAGTTTTCTTTCACTGCTGAATCAGAGCTTCACCATCAAGCAGTGCTCTGGAAGCTAACCTCCTTTGGGATTTTGTCTTCAGGATTGATCAATATTTTCTTGACATATAACTTGATATATCACTTTCCTTCCGGGTTCAGACAGTGACAGTGGATTGTCAGGTGAGAATTGGCTAGGATAGATTGGGGAATGATACTTAAGGGGTTGACAGTGGATGGGCAATGGCAGACATTTAGAGACCGCATGGATGAACTACAACAATTGTACATCCCTGTCTGGCATAAAAATAAAAAAGGGAAGGTGGCTCAACCGTGGCTATCAAGGGAAATCAGGGATAGTATTAAAGCCAAGGAAGTGGCATACAAATTGGCCAGAAATAGCAATGAACCCAGGGACTGGGAGAAATTTAGAACTCAGCAGAGGAGGACAAAGGGTTTGATTAGGGCAGGGAAAATAGAGTACGAGAGGAAGCTTGCAGGGAACATTAAAATGGACTGCAAAAGCTTCTATAGATATGTAAAGAGAAAAAGGTTAGTAAAGACAAACGTAGGTCCCCTGCAGTCAGAATCAGGGGAAGTCATAACGGGGAACAAAGAAATGGCAGACCAATTGAACAAGTACTTTGGTTCGGTATTCATTAAGGAGGACACAAACAACCTTCCGGATATAAAAGGGATCAGAGGGTCTAGTAAGAAGGGGGAACTGAGGGAAATCCTTATTAGTCGGGAAATTGTGTTGGGGAAATTGATGGGATTGAAGGCTGATAAATCCCCAGGGTCTGATGGTCTGCATCCCAGAATACTTAAGGAGGTGGCCTTGGAAATAGCGGATGCATTGACAGTCATTTTCCAACATTATATAGTCTCTGGATCAGTTCCTATGGAGTGGAGAGTAGCCAATGTAACCCCACTTTTTAAAAAAGGAGGGAGAGAGAAAACAGTAAATTATAGACCGGTCAGCCTGACCTCAGTAGTGGGTAAACTGATGGAATCAATTATTAAGGATGTCATAGCAGCGCATTTGGAAAGAGGTGACATGATAGGTCCAAGTCAGCATGGATTTGTGAAAGGGAAATCATGCTTGACAAATCTTCTGGAATTTTTTGAGGGTGTTTCCAGTAGAGTGGACAAGAGAGAACCAGTTGATGTGGTGTATTTGGACTTTCAGAAGGCTTTTGACAACGTCCCACACAAGAGATTAATGTGCAAAGTTAAAGCACATGGGATTGGGGATAGTGTGCTGACGTGGATTAAGAACTGGTTGTCAGACAGGAAGCAAAGAGTAGGAGTAAATGGGTACTTTTCAGAATGGTAGGCAGTGACTAGTGGGGTACCGCAAGGTTCTGTGCTGGGGCCCCAGCTGTTTACATTGTACATTAATGATTTAGACGAGGGGATTAAATATAGTATCTCCAAATTTGCGGATGACACTAAGTTGGGTGGCAGTGTGAGCTGCGAGGAGGATGCTATGATGCTGCAGAGTGACTTGGATAGGTTAGGTGCATGGGCAAATGCATGGCAGATGAAGTATAATGTGGATAAATGTGAGGTTATCCACTTTGGTGGTAAAAACAGAGAGACAGACTATTATCTGAATGGTGACAGATTAGGAAAAGGGGAAGTGCAACGAGACCTGGGTGTCATGGTACATCAGTCATTGAAGGTTGGCATGCAGGTACAGCAGGCGGTTAAGAAAGCAAATGGCACGTTGGCCTTCATAGCGAGGGGATTTGAGTACAGGGGCAGGGAGGTGTTGCTACAGTTGTACAGGGCCTTGGTGAGGCCACACCTGGAGTATTGTGTACAGTTTTGGTCTCCTAACTTGAGGAAGGACATTCTTACTATTGAGGGAGTGCAGCAAAGATTCACCAGACTGATTCCCGGGATGGCGGGACTGACATATCAAGAAAGACTGGATCAACTGGGCTTGAATTCACTGGAGTTCAGAAGAATGAGAGGGGATCTCATAGAAACGTTTAAAATTCTGACGGGTTTAGACAGGATAGATGCAGGAAGAATGTTCCCAATGTTGGGGAAGTCCAGAACCAGGGGTCACAGTCTAAGGATAAGGGGTAAGCCAGTTATGATCGAGATGAGGAGAAACTTCTTCACCTAGAGAGTGGTGAACGTATGGAATTCTCTACCACAGAAAGTTGTTGAGGCCAATTCACCAAATATATTCAAAAAGGAGTTAGATGTAGTCCTTACTACTAGGGGGATCAAGGGGTATGGCGAGAAAGCAGGAATGGGATACTGAAGTTGCATGTTCAGCCATGAACTCATTGAATGGCGGTGCAGGCTCGAAGGGCTGAATGGCCTACTCCTGCACCTATTTTCTATGTTTCTATGTTTCTATGTCAGGAAAAGTTAGAAATTTAAATGAATGAGAAATGTTTGAGCAAATTCTTATTATTTGTTAGAGTATAATGAGCGTTTGGACTAATTTGCTGGGCAGGGTAGTAGAATCAAAAACATTGGGGACATCAAAAGAGTAATTGGAGAATTAGGATAGCGGAGGCACGAGCTTCGGTGGGTTGAATGGCCTTTTATATCCTTGACTTTTCATTGTTCTTGTGTCAGCAAAGTTTAATTTGACAGCCATTAACTGACAACCATTTGTTGTGCAAAAAAATGTTTCAGGATATCGTGGATAAATAAAGAGGTTTTTCTATGCGGGCGACTTATTCAAATTACTTTGCGCCATCAAATGCCTTCTGATGGACTTTCCCAGAAGGTTAATATAGTGTACTGGCTAAAACAGTCTAGGCTTAATCAGACCTTGAACATTTGAAATCTCACACTGAAAACATCATGTTGAATGATGAATACAGCAGTTCAACGTACTTAAACAGGAAGAACTTTATCTCCTGTTATCTTATCACTCCCAACACACACATACAAAAAGTCATTTTCTTCAAGGTATCACTTTATCTTGCATATCAAGACCTATAATATTGGGATGGAATAGTTAATCAAAATATACACAGGAAAATACTGCATTGGTCCATTAAAAAAAAAACTGAATCCAGAACAAAAGAAATGTTACACAATAGTGAGCTAAAGGGAGAATTACATTTACAGCAATAGAGCCCTGCAGCACATTTTAGATCAAACTTGAGTCAACGTTTGTGTAGAAAGCCATGTAAAAGTGAATCAAGTGGAAACCTTCAAAAATAAAATCAGATGCAGTTCAGCTGAGAAACAAGCTGAGAGCATTTGGGTCCTATATGTATAAAAAAGTATGGGAAAGTAGGAAAAGAGGATAAGAGAGGGATAAGGAAAGCACAGGGTTTTGAGGAGAGAATCTCAAAAATATTAAGAGCAGTAAAGTATTCTATAAATATATCAGTAAAAACAGAATTGTTAAATGTGAGGTGGGACACTGGTCAAGATACTTAACCAATACTCCGCATCTGTGTTTAAAAACAGGAAGGAGGTAAATACTGAATTAGTTCAAAACGAGATGAGAGATAATAACTAAAAGAAACATATTACAGAAATTAGTTAAGATAAAGGAGGACAAATTTACGAGATCTGATGAGATGCATCCAAGGATCCTGAGGGAAATCGGTGGAAAATAATGGAAGGGCAAGACATTGTATTTCAGTGTTCTATTGAGAATGGGTGTGTACCAGAGGACTGGAGAGTGGCCAATACAATACCGATTTTTTTAAAAGGGAGACAGAGCTCACTCTGATAATTACAGACCAATTCACTGGTGTCAGTGGCAGAGGAAAAACATGGAATCTTCAAATAAAAATGAAATGACCAAATATCTAGATGAAGGGAAAATAATTAGAACCAGCCCAGATAGTGTTCAGAAATGAAGATCAGGCTGGAGAAACCTGCTCGAGCTCATTGAGGAGGTGATGTATATGGTGAATGGGAGAAATGCACTGGATGTGGTGTCGATGGATTTTTAGAAAGCCTTTGACACGATACCACACAGGAGACTCAGAGAAGATTCAAGGGTATGGAATCCGGTGAAGGATGGCAAATAGATTAAATTGTGTTTGAAGGGAGGAAAGGAGATAAGAGTTTAGGGCATTTTCTCAGGGCTAAATTTTCACCACCATTCTGTGCTGTTTTTTTGGCCTACGCTGTTTTTTTTTGGAGCAGACTAAAATCTGCAAGTTTTGCCAAAGCAAGCCTGAAGGCTTTGTGTCTTAATGCAAGGAGTATCCGCAATAAGATGGATGAATTAACTGTGCAAATAGATGTTAACAAATATGATGTGATTGGGATTACGGAGACGTGGCTCCAGGATGATCAGGGCTGGGAACTCAACATCCAGGGGTATTCAACATTCAGGATGGATAGAATAAAAGGAAAAGGAGGTGGGGTAGCATTGCTGGTTAAAGAGGAGATTAATGCAATAGTTAGGAAAGACATTAGCTTGGATGATGTGGAATCTATATGGGTAGAGCTGCAGAACACCAAAGGGCAAAAAACGTTAGTGGGAGTTGTGTACAGACCTCCAAACAGTAGTAGTGATGTTGGGGAGGGCATCAAACAGGAAATTAGGAGTGCATGCAATAAAGGTGCAGCAGTTATAATGGGTGACTTTAATATGCACATAGATTGGGCTAGCCAAACTGGAAGCAATACGGTGGAGGAGGATTTCCTGGAGTGCATAAGGGATGGTTTTCTAGACCAATATGTCGAGGAACCAACTAGGGGGGAGGCCATCTTAGACTGGGTGTTGTGTAATGAGAGAGGATTAATTAGCAATCTCATTGTGCGAGGCCCCTTGGGGAAGAGTGACCATAATATGGTGGAATTCTGCATTAGGATGGAGAATGAAACAGTTAATTCAGAGACCATGGTCCAGAACTTAAAGAAGGGTAACTTTGAAGGTATGAGGCATGAATTGGCTAAGATAGATTGGCTAATGATACTTAAGGGGTTGACTGTGGATGGGCAATGGCAGACATTTAGAGACCGCATGGATGAATTACAACAATTGTACATTCCTGTCTGGCGTAAAAATAAAAAAGGGAAGGTGGCTCAACCGTGGCTATCTAGGGAAATCAGGGATAGTATTAAAGCCAAGGAAATGGCATACAAATTGGCCAGAAATAGCAGCGAACCTGGGGACTGGGAGAAATTTAGAACTCAGCAGAGGAGGACAAAGGGTTTGATTAGGGCAGGGAAAATGGAGTACGAGAAGAAGCTTGCAGGGAACATTAAGGCGGATTGCAAAAGTTTCTATAGGTATGTAAAGAGAAAAAGGTTAGTAAAGGCAAACGTAGGTCCCCTGCAGTCAGAATCAGGGGAAGTCATAACGGGGAACAAAGAAATGGCAGACCATTTGAACAAGTACTTTGGTTCAGTATTCACTAAGGAGGACACAAACAACCTTCCGGATATAAAAGTGGTCAGAGGGTCTAGTAAGGAGGAGGAACTGAGGGAAATCTTTATTATTCGGGAAATTGTGTTGGGGAAATTGATGGGATTGAAGGCCGATAAATCCCCAGGGCCTGATGGACTGTATCCCAGAGTACTTAAGGAGGTGGCCTTGGAAATAGCGGATGCATTGACAGTCATTTTCCAACATTCCATTGACTCTGGATCAGTTCCTATCGAGTGGAGGGTAGCCAATGTAACCCCACTTTTTAAAAAAGGAGGGAGAGAGAAAGCAGGGAATTATAGACCGGTCAGCCTGACCTCAGTAGTGGGTAAAATGATGGAAGCAATTATTAAGGATGTCATAGCAGCGCATTTGGAAAATGGTGACATGATAGGTCCAAGTCAGCATGGATTTGTGAAAGGGAGATCATGCTTGACAAATCTTCTGGAATTTTTTGAGGATGTTTCCAATAAAGTGGACAAAGAAGTACCAGTTGATGTGGTATATTTTGACTTTCAGAAGGCTTTCGACAAGGTCCCACACAGGAGATTAATGTGCAAAGTTAAAGCACATGGGATTGGGGGTAGTGTGCTGACGTGGATTGAGAACTGGTTGTCAGACAGGAAGCAAAGAGTAGAAGTAAATGGGTACTTTTCGGAATGGCAGGCAGTGACTAGTGGGGTACCGCAGGGTTCTGTGCTGGTGCCCCAGCTGTTTACATTGTACATTAATGATTTAGACGAGGGGATTAAATGTAGTACCTCTAAATTTGCAGATGACACTAAGTTGGGTGGCAGTGTGAGCTGCGAGGAGGATGCTATGAGGCTGCAGAGTGACTTGGATAGGTTAGGTGAGTGGGCAAATGCGTGGCAGATGAAGTATAATGTGGATAAATGTGAGGTTATCCACTTTGATGGTAAAAACAGAGAGACAGACTATTATCTGAATGGTGACAGATTAGGAAAAGGGAAGGTGCAACGAGACCTGGGTGTCATGGTACATCAGTCATTGAAGGTTGGCATGCAGATACAGCAGGCGGTTAAGAAAGCAAATGGCATGTTGGCCTTCATAGCGAGGGGATTTGAGTACAGGGGCAGGGAGGTGTTGCTACAGTTGTACAGGGCCTTGATGAGGCCACACCTGGAGTATTGTGTACAGTTTTGGTCTCCTAACTTGAGGAAGGACATTCTTGCTATTGAGGGAGTGCAGCGAAGATTCACCAGACTGATTCCCGGGATGGTGGGACTGACCTTTCAAGAAAGACTGGATCAACTGGGCTTGTATTCACTGGAGTTCAGAAGAGTGAGAGGGGACCTCATAGAAACGTTTAAAATTCTGACGGGTTTGGACAGGTTGGATGCAGGAAGAATGTTCCCAATGTTGGGGAAGTCAAGAACCAGGGGTCACAGTCTAAGGATAAGGGGTAAGCCATTTAGGACCGAGATAAGGAGAAACTTCTTCACCCAAAGAGTGGTGAACCTGTGGAATTCTCTACCACAGAAAGTAGTTGAGGCCAATTCACTAAATATATTCCAAAGGGAGTTAGATGAAGTCCTTACTACTCGGGGGATCAAGGGGTATGGCGTGAAAGCATGAAGGGGGTACTGAAGTTTCATGTTCAGCCATGAACTCATTAAATGGCGGTGCAGGCTAGAAGGGCTGAATGGCCTGCTCCTGCACCTATTTTCTATGTTTCTATGTTTCCGTGCCATTCTAACGTACTTACGTCTGATTTTTTTTAGTTCCCGATTTTTGACGTCACTGGGGGCGGAACCTGTCGGGTGTGCCACTTCTGGCCATTTAAGCGAGTTTGGCCAAGTAGGATTTTTTCAAAAATGGCGCCGTGCAACATTCTGCAAAAACCTTACCTACATTTAAGAAAATCGGCGCAGAGAAGACGCCATTCTGTTAGCGGAGCTGAAGACACGGCACCGGGGGCAGGGGGCCTTTCGGTCTGGGATAGCAGTAGCACCGGTGGGGAGAGGGGGGGGTGGTTTCGGCCCGGGATTGCACCTGCACTGTAGAGGTAAAAAAAATCTATAAATGCTATTAACTGCTGTTACAAAAACTCTGGAAGGACTGGAGGCATTGTTCACAGAACCCTGGTTCTGAATTCATGATCATTTTTGAGTGTTGCATCTGGAAGGAGAATTGATAAAAGTTTGTTTCTTCTCATTACCAAAACCCAATAAAGGAATTTCATTTAAGTTTGGGCGTTAGGGTGTGAACACTTGCAACATTTCTCTACCTATCGTATAGGCTCCTGGTTTCATATATTGTCTGTTGTCCCAAGTCTCACTTAGTGATTATTTTAAGTCTTCCTTGATTCCGAGGGACTGCCTATGATGATGATGATGATGATGATCTATTTTACAAAGGGGAAATGCTTTATTTGTGCCTCAGCCCTTCAGAGCGTCCCTCGTTACCCTGGCAACCTCAGTTTTTCGGCGAGACCTTAAGCTCCACCCACAGAGCTTAAGGCCAATCTGCATCGCTCCAAAATGAAAGGTTATGCCGTCGAAACTTGCAACTTCTTTTTTGGGCGCAGCTGGGCCACTAAAAAATCGGACGTATCTCTACAACTGGGTCAAAAAAAAGACCATGTGGAATTTTGGGCCCTCAGTGCTTTTAAGGGACAGGAGTGTCCCACAGGCTTTTGTTCTGAGTCTGCTTCTGTTCCCTGTCTATATCAATGATTTGGATGTAGGGCTCGAGGGAGTGGTATCAATTTGCAGGTGATACTCATCGGAGGCATAGAAATTAATTCTGAAAACTAAAGGAAGCTATAAAGCCTTCAGCTGAGTAGGTCTGGAACTCGCTCCCTAAACCTCTCCGCCTCTCTACCTCTCTTTCCTCCTTTAAAAAGCTCCTTAAAACCTACATCTTTGACCAAACTCTGCTGTACTTTCTTATGTGGCTCGGTGTCAAATTTTTGTCTTATAATACTCCTGCGAAGTGCCTTGGGATGTTTTACTACGTTAAAGGCGCTATATAAATACAAGTTGTTGTTGTACTTCAACACGTAATCCCAACTAGTTCAAAAGTCATGTCTTGGGACTAATTTGATTGGGATCAATGGGCTGACACTGGGTACAATGGCAAAGACACCACTATGTTACCTCCTTCTAGAGGAGAGCATCACTAATACAATAGATGCTCCAATCAAACTAGGAAATCTACAAAATAAAATAATCCTAAATCATATCAGTGTCTCAGACCATGTTTAATTGTAAGAACTATTTAGAAATAGTGATGCAAGAGCAGTAAACAACCCAGTCGGGTGTCATTAGGCAAACGTGATTCTTGACCCTAATTACCTTTCTGCTGCTTGGGCTGTTAAGAGACGTGAATCATGATCTTGTGATTTTTAAATGAGCAGCTGCCTGAATAGAAAGCTTTTTCATTCAGTGTTTGAATGCACAAGAATGTGATTATAGTGTACCTTTGTCACACCAAAGCAGATCGCTTTCAGAATGACAGTGGCATTGGGCCCTCCTTGTGGTGTCCATCACTGCCTGCTAATGACTTTGATTTCAAAGGAACTTTTGTGCCTTTTGTACAAGAGGCACTCTGCTATCTAAAAGCTCTCTCCAGCTAATTCATCTGTCTTTCATTCCCAGTAAATCATTCAGTTTTAATTGGAACTCCTCTGTAAAGTAACAGTGTTGATAGCTTTTACTGCCTGCAGCCACTCAGCTCACATGTGTGATTTCTTCAAGCCAGAGACATTTGATAAACTACCAACAGTAGCATGCAATGTTTGGAATGCATGTGGAGTATTGCCTTGCTGCAAGCCCACTCACTCACCCGAAGCCCTCACAGCTCAAGTAATCTCGGAGCTGATTAATGAATAGACAGGGCCTAACATTCCAGTGCCCTCCACAGAAATCGGTCGCTGCCTCAACTCAGCACCTAATGGAACTGCTCTCCCCTCCCTCCTGCCTCAATGAGCCCTGAGATCTTTGACTACAACAACAACGACAACAACTTATATTTATATACCGCCTTTAATGTAGTGAAACGTCCCAAGGTGCTCCACAGCATTATGATATCCAAAAATTTGGCACCAAGCCGCATAAGTAGAAATTAGGGCAGGTGACGGAGGTAGGTTTTAAGCAGCGTCTTGAAGGAGGAACGAGAGGTAGAGAGGCGGAGAGGTTTAGGCAGGGAGTTCCAGAGCTTAGGGCCTAGGCAACAGAAGGCTCGGGTACCCATGGTTGAGCGATTATAATCAGGGATGCTCAAGAGGGCAGAATTAGAGGAGCGCTGACATCTCGGAGGGGTTGTGGGGCTGGAGGAGTTACAGAGATAGGGAGGGGCGAGGCCATGGAGAGATTTGAAAATAAGGATGAGAATTTTGAAATTGAGGTGTTGCTTAACCGGGAGCCCATGTAGGACTGTGAGCACAGTGGGTGATGGGTGAGCGGGACTTGGTGCGAGTTAGGACATGGGCTGCCAAATTTGGGATGACCTCGAGTTTACGTAGGGTAGAATGTGGGATGCCAGTCAGCAGTGCGTTGGAATAGTCGAGTCTAGAGGTAACAAAGGCAGGGGCGGAGATGGGCAATGTTACGGTCGTAGCTTTGACATGGAATACTCCTGCTCCACTGTGTAGAACGGTATGAAGCATGAGTGTCATGCAATGTTCTGAGCATGCTGTAAGTTTTTAGTACAAGATATAATACAATAGGTTTGAAAGTAATTTTATTTTAAAAGAATGCAGTCACTTAAAAAAAATCGGTGGTCAGTCTTTGCTTTTGGATTAAATTTACTCTTTAGAAGTTATCTTTAAACTGACGATTCCTAAAAAGGACGTTTCTGTGGTTTCCAATTGATACTGTGCATTGTTCTGGGTCTGAGAGATTGCCTGTACTATCGGAATGAGGGTTAAAAGTTGAAGGTTTAGCTATGATGTGCACCATCTGTACTTGGACATGGAGAATGGCCACTTGATCAAGTTAGCAGTGGCCTGGAGCCTGTGGGAAAAGGGCAGAGGAGGGGAAAAAATTAGGGGGCCAAAAGATTGAAAAGTATTGTTTGTAGACTGCAAAGGTGCACAATCTTTTATAAAAAGCTGATTGTGACATTTGCTGCCGCATGTTGTGACTGATTCCCTGGTTCTGTGAGTGCTTTTCTCAGTGGTTTATTGGATTTTGCACAATTCAGTAAAAATGATCAAACATTTCAAATGGCCTGGGAGATTATATCCTTCAAAAGAGAGAGAACTCTCCTGAATATGGCTTACGTTGCATTCACTCATTTTTCAAATAGATTGGAGATGGCTTTGCATTTGATAGAGAAGATCATAAATTAATGCTAATGGTTGTTTCTCTGACTGTTATAATTCACAGATAGTTTTACATCTGACTTGAAGGCTGTATATATGACAGTGTCATCTGATTGGGCCACTAAAGTTTATCAACAACACTGAACATTTATTGGATGAAAACATTGATTACAATTTAACAGATAATGAATTAGCCAATAGTAATTCTGCAGCTCCTGAGAAACGGCTTTCCTTGGTGTTATGTCTTGAATAAAGAGTCAGACTCGATGCTGCAAGCTCAAAGTAAGGTGTGACCCTAGTCCTTTATTACAGATCTCAGAGTGCCTCTCCAGCCTGTGAGGCCTCCTTATATACAGGTGCTCCCAAGGGATTATGGGATCCCTTGGGGCTCCAGGGGATAAGCCCTCTAGTGGTTAGACATGGTATTTACAGGTTTACATACATAACAACACCCCCTCCCCCCCTTATTTACAATGTGAGTTGATCTGGGCCCTTCCTTTCCCTGGTTGATTGTCTCGGTGCAAATGCTGGTTTTGGTGAGTCGTTTGTTGGGCCCTCGCTGGGCTGCTGCGCAGCTGGCTTTGCTGGGCTGCTGGGGGTGGTGAGTTCTGCTGGGTTGCTGAGGGTGATGGGTTCTGCTTCGTGGTCAACTGCTGGGTCGGTTGCCACTTGTGTGTGTGTTGGAGGGTTGGAAAAGGTGGAGTCTATTGTGGATTCTGGATAGTCCGTAATCTGAATTTGGTTTGGTCCAAGTGTTTCCTACAGGTGAGTCCATTTGAGAGTTTGACCACAAATACCCTACTCCCCTCTTTAGCCAAAACAGTACCAGGAAATCACTTGGGACCCTGTCCATAGTTCAACACAAATACAGGATCATTTATTTCAATTTCGCGTGACACATTTGCGCGATCGTGATATGTAGTCTGTTGAAGGCTCCTGCTCCCTTACCTGTTCGTGTAGATCAGGGTGTATTAACGAGAGCCTTGTCTTTAGTGTCCTTTCCATGAGCAGTTCAGCGGGAGGGACCCCAGTGAGCAAGTGGGGTCTTGAGCGGTAACTAAGCAGGACTCAGTATAAGCGAGTCTGCAATGAGCCTTCAGTTACCCTTTTCAAGTTCTGCTTGATTGTTTGAACTGCTCGTTCTGCCTGACCATTGGACGCTAGTTTAAGCGGAGCAGATGTGACATGTTTGATCCCATTGCGGGTCATTGTAATGTCTGTAAGCTTGTAATGTTTGTAGCTCCACACTGTGGATGTGGACGTGTTGTGTACTGCAAGTGCAGGGTTAATAATAAACAGAATCAGGCAGATTTCCGGAGGCTTCTGAGAGAGCTGCCTGCCATGTTAGGGATGTGTGTGCTGTGCTCTGTGAATATATCATAGTCATGAACTCCTTGAACTCGGCACTGGTAAAGTATGGCCTATTGTCACTTACAAGGACATCAGGCAGGCCGTGCTTGGCAAACATGGCCTGTAGGCTTTCAATGGTGGCAGCGGATGTACTTGCCGACATTATCACGCATTCAATCCATTTGGAGTACGCATCTATAACTACTAACATTTTTCCCAAGAATGGGCCTGCATAGTTGACATGGACCCTGGACCAAGGTTTGGAGGGCCAGGACCATAAACATAACTGTGAGCATGTATTACATTTGTGTACACAGGACTCTGAAGTCTGCATCAATATCGAGCCACCACATGTGGGATCTGGCTGTCGCTTTCATCATTACGATGCCTGGGTGGTTGCTGTGGAGATCACTGATGAAAGTGTCCCTGCCCTTTTTTGGCACCACTACCCGATTACCCCATAGGAGGCAGTCTGCCTGTATAGACATTTCATCTTTGCGCCGCTGGTACGGCTTTACTTTCTCCTGCATCTCTAACGGGACACTAGACCAACTCCCGTGGAGCACACAGTTTTTTACTAAGGACAGTAAGGGGTCCTGGCTCGTCCAGGTTCTAATCTGTCGGGCGGTAACAGGCGATTGCTTCCATTACCATGACTAAATCTGCAGGCTGTGCCATCTCCACCCCTGTGGTGGGAAATGGCAGCCTACTGGCAGTGTGAGCTGCGAGGAGGATGCTGTGAGGCTGCAGAGCGACTTGGATAGGTTAGGTGAGTGGGCAAATGCATGGCAGATGAAGTATAATGTGGATAAATGTGAGGTTATCCACTTTGGTGGTAAAAACAGAGAGACAGACTATTATCTGAATGGTGACAGATTAGGAAAAGGGGAGGTGCAAAGAGACCTGGGTGTCGTGGTACATCAGTCATTGAAGGTTGGCATGCAGGTGCAGCAGGCGGTTAAGAAAGCAAATGGCATGTTGGCCTTCATAGCAAGGGGATTTGAGTACAGGGGCAGGGAGGTGTTGCTACAGTTGTACAGGGCATTGGTGAGGCCACACCTGGAGTAGTGTGTACAGTTTTGGTCTCCTAACCTGAGGAAGGACATTCTTGCTATTGAGGGAGTGCAGCGAAGGTTCACCAGACTGATTCCCGGGATGGCGGGACTGACCTATCAAGAAAGACTGGATCAACTGGGCTTGTATTCACTGGAGTTCAGAAGAATGAGAGGGGACCTCATAGAAACATTTAAAATTCTGACGGGGTTAGACAGGTTAGATGCAGGAAGAATGTTCCCAATGTTGGGGAAGTCCAGAACCAGAGGTCACAGTCTAAGGATAAGGGGTAAGCCATTTAGGACCGAGATGCGGAGGAACTTCTTCACCCAGAGAGTGGTGAACCTGTGGAATTCTCTACCACAGAAAGTTGTTGAGGCCAATTCACTAAATATATTCAAAAAGGAGTTAGATGAGGTCCTTACTACTAGGGGGATCAAGGGGTATGGCGAGAAAGCAGGAATGGGGTACTGAAGTTGAATGTTCAGCCATGAACTCATTGAATGGCGGTGCAGGCTAGAAGGGCCAAATGGCCTACTCCTGCACCTATTTTCTATGTTTCTATGTTTCTATGTTTACTGAGAGCATCAGCACAGTTTTCTGTGCCTGGCCTGTGGCGGATGGCGTAGTTATATGCGGACAACATGAGGATGCGGGCCGTGCATTCATATTTATCCCCTTGCTTTCAGAAAAGAGGGATATAAGTGGCTTATGGTCAGTTTCCAATTCAAATTTGAGCCCAAACAGATATTGATGCATTTTCTTTACCCCGTAAACACACGCTAACACTTCTTTTTCAATCATGCTGTAGGTCCTCTCGGCCTTAGACAGACTTCTGGATGTATAAGCAACCGGTTGCAATTTCCTAAATTCATTAGCTTGTTGCAATACACACGACCCCGTACGACGACGCATCACATGTTAGTACCAAACGTTTACATGGATCGTACAACACAAGCAATTTGTTTGAACATAACAGCTTCCTAGCTTTCTCAAAGGCATTTTCTTGGCTTTTACCTCATACCCATTCATCTCCTTTACGGAGTAAAGAGTGCAGGGGTTCTAACAATGTGCTAAGACCCGGTAAGAAGTTACCAGAATAGTTCAGGAGTCCTAGAAACGACCGCAGCTCCGTTACGTTCTGTGGTCTCGGTGTTTTCTTGATTGCCTCCATCTTCGAATCGGTGGGCCTGATACCGTCCGCCGCGATTCTTCTCCCCAGGAATTCCACTTCAGGCGCCAGGAAAACGCACTTCGAGCATTTTAGCCTGAGCCCCACACGATTAAGCCAACTAAGAACCTCCTCCAGGTTCTACAGGTGCTCGACGGTGTCCCGACCTGTAACCAAGATGTCATCCCGGAAGACTACGGTGCGCGGGACCGACTTCAGCAAGCTTTCCATGTTCCTCTGGAATATCGCCACGGCCGATCGGATCCTAAACGGGCATCTGTTGTAAATGAAGAGACCTTTATGCCTGTTGATGCAGGTGAGGCCTTTCGATGATTCCTCCAGCTCACGTAGGCTGAGGTCAAGTCCAGCTTCGTGAACGTTTTCCCTCCCGTCAGCATCGCAAATAGGTCGTCTGCCTTCGGTAGCGGCTATTGATCCTGCAGTGAGAAACGATTGATAATTACTTTATAATCACCACAGATTCTGATGGTGCCATCTCCCTTCAGGACTGCAATAATCAGACTGGCCCACTCATTGAATTCAATCGGCGAAATTATGCCCTCTCATTGCAGCCTGTCCAGTTCGATCTCCACCCTCTCTCTCATCATGTAAGGTACCGCTCTCACCTTGTGATGAATGGGTCGCGCCCCCGGAATTAAATGGATCTGCACTTTTGCTCTTTGGAACTTCCCGATGCCTGGTTCGAACAGCGAGGGGAATTGTTTAGGACCTGGGCACATGAGGTGTCATCGATGGGTGAAAGCGCTCGGACGTCGTCCCAGTTCCAGCGTATCGTTCCTAGCCAGCTTCTGCCGAACAGCATGGGGCCATCGCCTGGTAACTCGTGCACCGCTCCATCATAGGAGACCTTTACGGTAGCACTGCTGATTACAGGAATCAGTTCCTTTGTGTACGTTCTCAATTTAGTATGAATGGGAGTCAGGACTGCCCGTGAGGCCTTGCTGCACCACAATTTATCAAAAGTCTTTTTGCTCATTATGGTCTGGCTTGCGCCCGTGTCCAGCTCCATGGACACCGGGAGTCCATTGAATTCAACCTTCAGCATTATCGAGGGACACCTTGTCGTAAATGTGTGCATCCCATATAGCTCTGTCTCCTCGGTTTGAGGCTCTGGTTCGTCGTGATCCACCATGGATCTGTCTTCCTCTGCAACATGGTGGTTTGCAGGATTAGCAGGGTTTGCAGCTTGCCTGCACATATGCTGGAGATATCCTACTGTTCTTGCAAATGTATCCTTTGAAGCGGCATGAATGGAAATGATGATCACCCCCGCAGCACCAACAAGGTGTTAATTGCCTTGTCTTCACCACCCTTGATGGTAGACTCAGAGTCATCTGCGGACGTGCAGCTGCAGGCGTGTAAGTCCTGCCCTATACATTTCGATTCTAAAACCACGTTACTTTGTTCACAGTACTTGCAGCAGCACTCGTGTGCTGAGAAATTTGTTTGGTATTGTCACTGGTGTCGATAAACGCCTGGGCTATCGCTATGGCTTTACTCAAGGTTGGGGTCGTTACAGTCAAAAATTTGCGAAGTATTACTTCATGGCCAATGCCAAGTACAAAGAAGTCCCTGAGCATGTGCTGCAAGTGTCCTTCAAATTCGCAATGTCCTGCAAGACGCCTTAGCTCGGTGACGTAGCTCGCCACTTCCTGGCCTTCAGACCTCTTGTATGTTTAGAACCGATAGCTCACCATCAGGTCGCTTTCCTTTGGGTTTAGATGCATCCGGACCAGTGTACACAACTCATCGTATGACTTGTCTGTGGGTTTCACTGGAGTGAGCAGGTTTTTCGTGAGGCCATACATTGGTGCCCCGCAAATGGTGAGGAGGATCGCCCTTCGTTTGGCAGCGTTCGTTTCTCCTTCCAGCTCAGTGACCACAAAGTATTGGTCGAGTCACTCCACGAAGGTTTCCCAATCATCTCCCTCTGCAAATTTCTCCAGGATGCCCATGGTTCTCTGCAAAGTTGCGGTGGGGTTCGTCATTTGTATCTCATCGCCAGTTGTTATGTCTTGAATAAAGAGTCAGACTAGATATTGCAAGCACAAAGTAAGGTGTGACCCTAGTCCTTTATTACAGGTCTCAGAGTGCCTCTGCAGCCTGTGAGGCCTCCTTATATTCAGGTGATCCCAAGGGATTATGGGATCCCTTGGGACTCCAGGAGATAAGCCCTCTGGTGTTTAGACATGGTACTTACAGGTTTACATACACAACACTTGGAATGTTCCATTAATCCATTCATAGGAACATAAGAATTAGGAGCAGGAGTAGGTCATTCGGCCCCTCGAGCTTGTTCCGCCATTCGATAAGATCATGGCTGATCTTCGACCTCAACTCCACTTTCCTGCACTATCCCCCCATACCCCTTGATTCCCTTAATATTCAAAAACCTACCTATTTCTGTCTTGAATAACCATTCGAATGGTTCCTATTGTCAGTTGTGGCTTAGTTGGTAGCACTCTCCGATGAAGAGTTATGGGTTCAAGTGCCACTCCAGAGACTTGAGCACAAAAATCTAGGCTGAAACTCCAGAGCGGTGCTGAGGGAGTGCTGCACTGCCGGAGGTGCCGTCTTTCGGATGTGACGTTAAACCGAGTCTCTGTCTGCTCTCTCAAGTGGAGGTAAAAGATCTCACGGCATTATTTCTAAGAAGAGCAGGGGAGTTAACCCCGACATCCTGGCCAATAGTTATCCCTCAATCAACTTCACTAAAAAATAACAATTGGCAGAATGGAGATGTTTCAGAAAGTGGTCACCCAATTTGGGTTTGGTCTTTTCAACGCACCATGAGCTGTGAGTATAGTACACTAGATTGGAGAGAGAAGTTGTAAATTACTGTCTCATAAGGAAGGAGTGCTTGGACCCTGGACAACGGTGCAGGAAGAGGTGGAAGGGCACGTTGCTTCTGCTGCTGTTGCGCAGGAAGGGCAGCTGGTACGTGAGGTGATGGAAAAGTGAACAGATATCCCAGAGAGAACGGTCACTCTGGAAAGCAGAAATAAGCAGGGAAGGAAAGATGGGATTTGGATCATATTGTAGATGGTGGAAATGGCAAAAGAAAGGGGACATGAAGGCTAATGGGATGGAAGGAGAGAGAAGTGGAGACACGGAAAATGGGGTTTACATATTCAAGGGCATGGTTTATAGTCAAGTGAAAAATGAGTGAAAGAGATAATAGGATTACAGAACAGGAGATTGGGAAGCAACATAATCCAAATAGTTTTGAGAGTCTGTTGGCTTGTAATATCAGCACAAAGCCGATTAGGATGAAGAAAGAAATATAAATGAAGGGGATTGAAGAATCAGAGCTGGAACAAATGAAGATGAAGGATAAGTGGAAGTACAAGCCTAGTAAATTAAATTTACCAGGTCAAAGCAAGAGCAGGAAGCACCTTCAATAGAATCAGGCAGGAGGCCTCAGCAAGACTGAAACAAGTAATGTTTCTTTCTATCTATCTCTCTCTTTCTATCCCATCATGACAATATGGGGCAATTTTTACTTTGGGTGCAAGTTGGGCGGGGAGATCAGATTGCCCGCCTAAAATCATTAGTGAGAGGCCCGAGCCATCCTGAGGGCTGGGCCTGATTTCCTTGACGCACTCGCAGGCATCTTGATGGGCAAGGAAGGCAGGAATTCTGCTGCTAATACTCAGCGTCTGTGCAGAGGGAAATAGAGTTAACGTTTCAGGTCGATGAGCAGGGTCAGATTTCCAGCATCGGCAGTATTTTGCTTTTGTGAGGCAGGAATTCTGGTGGCTTCCCTGTGGAGCCGAGCCGGAAGTTCCATCGGAAAGGGTGGGGCGGGGAGACAATTGCGGGTTTGATGTGCGAGAGAGCGGGCAGCAGACTGGAACAGTTCTGCGCTTCCCCCCAGCCCTAGAAAAAAAAATCAATGCCATAGCGTTTCTGCCCACATTTTCTATGAGACCTGCAGGCCCCTTTAAGGAACACTGATTAGGCTGCTCTTGGTACCAATGGCTGAAGCGTGCACAGTACATGCGCCAGCCCCTCTCCGCCCACCCCCACCCCTCCATTGGCACCTCACAATAGGCATAGGACTCTGCTTTGCATATTATAAATAGTCTTTCCCTTGGGACAGTGCGTCCATGGTGCCTCCTGGTGTGCTCATGTGAAGGCCTTATTGAAAATGCTGGCAGGTTATCGCCCATTTCTGCCGGGACCTATATATCCTAACGCCCCTGTTTTCACTCCCATTTTGCCATGTTAATACTTTTCCACTGCCTTACCTGGAGGATATTTGTAAAATAGCCAATATTTTTTCAGCCCTCCCGTTTTGGAACCCTGCTCCCCTCTGATTAAACATTTACTTCACTAACTTTAGCTGTGTCTCCCCTGTCTTCCTGCTCATTCAGCTCATCCATCTTCGACATTAATTTCCCTTCATGTTGGAGCTCTTTTTAGCTCTCCTCCCTTTTTGCAGTTCGATAAAGGGACTCATTATCTCTCAGTTTCGACAAAGTGTCTCCATCTGAAAGCTAACCTGTCTTTTTTCGAGATGCTTACTGACCCGCGGTGTAATCCCAGCATTTTCCGTTTTTAGTTCAGATTTACAACATTTGGGGGCAGTTCTGTTGCCAGAGACTATTTTGTACTGATGCCACTTAGTGATCAATAAAGAAAACCATTTTCTCACATATAAGAGCTTTGCAGGCAATCGGTTCACACTTTCACCCTTGGGTACAGTAACATTGTAAAAATAAATGTCAAATCTCACCATGCTTTCTATTGAAAATCCAAAGTGCAAGGCCAAAAGTCATAGTGCAAGGCAAGGATGAGGTAAATCGAGAAGTAGTGATTCGATGATAAGGGGTTTAAAGACTGAAGATTGTTTTTTTAAAAAAAACGATTAATTCTTTGAATGTGGGCATCACAATATGTTCAAAAGCAAGGGGATTATGCTGAACCTATACAAGACTTTAGTTCGGTTGCAGTTGCAATATTGTACACAGTTGTGGACACCCAGTGGGAGATTTTGGCACAGGACAGCGAGGCCCAATAGCGCTTAATGTAGATCGAGCTCCATCTGGTGATAGAAGACGTCCCTTAGTGTTAGCTGTGGCTCAGCACACTCGCCTCTGAGTCAGAAGGTTGTGGGTTCAAGTCCCACTCACTTGAGCCCATAAATCCAGGCTGACGCTCCAGTGAAGTGCTGAGGGAGTCATCATCATAGGCAATCCCTCGGGATCGAGGAAGACTTGCTTCCACTCTTAGCATGAGTTATTAGGTGGCTGTACAGTCCAATACGAGAACCACAGTCCCTGTCACAGGTGGGACAGATAATCGGTTGAGGGAAGGGGTGGGCGGGACTGGTTTGCCGCACGCTCCTTCCGCTGCCTGCGCTTGATTTCTGCATGCTCTCGGCGACGATACTCGAGGAGCTCAGCGCCCTCGCGAATGCACTTCCTCCACTTCGGACGGTCTATGGCCAAGGACTCCCAGGTGTCAGTGGGGATGTCGCACTTTTTCAGAGAGGCTTTGAGGGTGTCCTTGTAACATTTCCTCTGCCCGCCTTTGGCTCGTTTGCTGTGGACGAATTCCGAGTAGAGCGCTTGCTTTGGGAGTCTCGTGTCTGGCATGCGAACAATGTGGCCTGCCCAGAGGAGTTGATCGAGTGTGGTCAGTGCTTCAGTGCTGGGAATGTTGGCCTGGACGAGGACGCTGATGTTTGTGCGTCTGTCCTCCCAGGGGATTTGCAGGATCTTGCGGAGACATCGCTGGTGGTATTTCTCCAGCGACTTGAGGTGTCTACTGTACATGGTCCACGTCTCTGAGCCATACAGGAGGGCGGGTATTACTACAGCCCTGTAAACCATGAGCTTGGTGACAGTTTTGAGGGACTGATCTTCAAAGTGCTGCATTGTTGGAGGTGCCATCTTTCGGATGAGATGTTAAACCGAGGCCCCGTCTGTTCTCTCAGGTGGACATAAAAGATCCCATGGCACTATTTCAAAGAAGGGCAGGGGAGTTATTCCCGGTGTCCTGGCCAATATTTATCCATCAATCAACATAACAAAAACAGATTATCTGATCATTATCACATTGCTGTTTGTGGGAGCTTGCCGTGTGCAAATTGGCTGCTGCATTTCCCACATTACAACAGTGACTACACTCCATAAAGTACTTCATTGTCTGTAAAGTGCTTTGCGACGTCCGGTGTCATGAAAGGCACTATATAAATCCAAGTCTTTCTTTCATTTCTTTCTTTCTCTCAGTTTCTGAATCAGAAATCAGATTTCACCCCAGTCTCCAGATTTCGCTGTGACTAGGAGTTGGAGAGTAATTTTAATCCTGGGCGATTGTGTAAAATGGGTAAAATCGAATTTTCCGCCCCCCCATTACATGGCCGATTATAAAAGTAATGGAAAAAGTGCTGGATAGATTCACTAGGATGCTACCAGGGATGGGGGTGGCTACAGTTATGAAGGGAGACATGAGACGTTGCAGCTTTTTTCGTTGTTGCTGAGAAAGGTAAGGGGCAATCGGATAGAGGATTCCCAGAAGAATTGAACAGTGATAGATTGTTCCTACCAGTTACACATTTCAGATAATTGCCGAAAGAATTAAAGGGGACATTGGAAAAAATGTCTTTCTGCAGAGCATAGTTAGAATGTGGAATCCTCTGCAAACTGTTGTGAAAGCAGAGACCGTGAATTCTCTCTTATAAGGGAATTGGATAATTGCTTGAAAAAGAGAAAAGTTAAAGAGTGTGATGAGTGAACAGGAGAGTGGGTTTAGACTGGGTGGCTGATGTGAAGATAGATACTGGCACAGCCTCGACGGGCCAAATGGCCTGTTTTTGTGCTGCCACATGTTGTTTTCAAACACTCAGGAATGCACCCCGGGAATATTGTGGATAAGTGGGCTAGTTGGACTGAAGGTCTTCTACCTGAAACTGTTATGTATATATTTAAAAAAACACCTTTGTCCATTATGGTAAAATAAATCTTTGAACTTGGCACTACACAGCCAGTTCAACAGTTAACTTCAATTAAATATTTGACCTAATCGTTGCTGGTCGGGTGAAAAGTGTGGCACTGCATTGGACTAAAAAGGGTACATTCGTATATAATAAATTATTAATCTATAAGAGTAATTACGAGAGCTTGGTGCACTGTTTACATCGTGTCTAAACCCAATTTTATAGCCACCTTGTTCTGTGTAACATGCCTAGAGGCCATCAATATAAGATAGTCACCAAGAAATCCAACAGGGAATTCTTTACCCAAAGAGCGGTGAGAATGTGGAACTTGCTACCACAGGGAATGGGTTGAAGCGAATAGTATAGATGCCTTTAAGGGGAGGCTGGACAAGCATATGAGGGAGAAGGGAATAGATTTAGATGAAGAAAGATGGGATGAAGCTCGAGTGGAGCATAAACATTGACATGGTTTGGTTCTGTGCCGTATATCCTATATATGTAATTCTATATAATCCTATGCTTTGTAAAACTGACAGATTATTGCAATATGTATCCTCACAGAAACTGCAGTGAGAGCAAACTTTATATTCCCAGTATTACGTGAGGAGTTGTTGTTTTATAATCTCACCATGTCCAGAGCTGAATCTCACCAAAACAGACTCTCCAATTACTAACCAATATTACTATCTCATTTGTCTTACTTAGGCGTTAAGCTCTTAGCTGTTGTGTTCTAAAAGCATAAGTGATTGCATCCTGGCTTAGGTTCCTCTGTGTCTGACCTTGCAAGTCTCCTGGAATCCTTGAATGAATGAACGCTATCAGATGGATATCATCTCCACTGTCTCCATCAGTGTCTGCTGCTTGCTCTCAGTGAGAGATTCTCTCAAGGTGAGACTCAATGACACTTGCTCAGTGCAACAGAACTGGATTCCGCCATTGATGTGAATGTGTGATTAATGTCTCTTTATGAGACAGGTACCATTCTCTTGGGAAAAGGCCAGACTGATTTACATACAGTTCAGCGTAATGATTACACCATCTTCTTAATGGGGAGAAAAATAAAAAAAACTGCAAATGCTGAATGTCCAAAATAAAAATAGAAAATGCTAAAAATTCAAAGCAGGTCTTTTAGCATCTGAAAAGAGAAAAGAAAGACAGACTTGCATTTATATAGCGCCTTTCATGGCCTCAGGACCTCCCAAAGTGCAATACAGCAAATGAAGTACATTTGGAGTGTAGTCACGATTGCAACGTAGGAAACGCGGCAGCTAATTTGTGTACGGCAAGCTCCCACAAACAGCAATGAGATAATGAGCCAATAAAACAGACTAATACTTTGGATAGAGGCCGTTCAGCAAAACGTTGACCATGTTTCTGTCCGAAACTCTGATCAATCTTTGTTTCAGCTGCCGAGTATTTTCAGCATTTTTTTGTTTTTATTCCATCCTCTCAATACAATCTGGAACACTTCCTGCTGCTCTTTTATCTGTAGATGCAGCATTTCCCACAGGAGTTGGTGAGGTGGTGGGTACAGGCCGCCTGTGTCCCCATTGGGAGGACTGGAGGGAAAACCGCGAGGCAAGACATTCTGACCTGCTTCTGCGCACCTCAGAGCAGACTGGAATTGCTAAGGTGCCGGAGGAATGGTGTGAAATGGAGAGAAACCAGAAAGGAGAGAGAGAATCAAAATAAATGTACAACAAAAATTTAAAATGGGGAAGAGAAAAAGGTTCTTCTATGGCGACCTCAAAACTAATCAGATTCCTCACACTCTGAGCACTGACTTCCAATTGTTTAGTCAGTAATTATCCACGAGGTTGTTTTATGGGTGAGGCCAACCACTGCTCCCCATCATAATCATCATAGGCAGTCCCTCGGAATCGAGGAAGGCTTGCTTCCACTCTAAACATGAGTCCTTAGGTGGCTGAACAGTCCAATATGGGAACCACAGTCCCTGTCACAGGTGGGACAGATAGTCGTAGAGGGAAGGGGTGGTTGGGACTGGTTTGCCACACGCTCCTTCCGCTGCCTGCACTTGGCTTCTGCACGCTCTTGGCGATAAGACTCGAGATGCTCAGCGCCCTCCCGGATGCACTTACTCCACTTAGGGCGGTCTTTGGCCAGGGACTCCCAGGGGTTGGTGGAGATGTTGCACTTTATCAGGGAGGCTTTTGAGGGTGTCCTTGAAACGTTTCCTCTGCCCACTTTGGGCTCGCTTGCCATGTAGGAGTTCCGAGTAGAGCATGCGAACAACGTGGCCTGCCCAGTGGAGCTGATCGAGTGCGGTCAGTGCTTCAGTGCTGGGGAGGTTGGCCTGGTCGAGGACGCTAACGTTGGTGCGTCTGTCCTCCCAGGGGATTTGCAGGATCTTGTGGAGACATCGGTGGTGGTATTTCTCCAGCGACTTGAGGTTGACAAACATTTTTAGGCCCTGAAATTCCTGGGGAGGAGTGAACACCTTGTCTTCCTACAACTAATTATGTGGATCATGTCTAAAATTCCTGGGTTGGGTAAGCACCCGGCTCAATCCACCAGCTGATGTTAGGGTGGCATCAACTGCCCTGACAGGGCCCTCCCAGACCGAAGAAAAACTGCTGGTTTGTTTTTCTTTGCTCTTAAGGGATCAACTTGCGGACATTTTATCAGTAATCGATTCTTTGTGGGAGCTTCTGGTGCCTCAGCTGTACCCATGCCAGCTCTTAGCTGGTGTGAGTTCAACTGAGGCCTTTTGAGGACAGAATGGATCGAATGTCCTGGGTAAGCTTAGGAACTCTTCCAGGCTTGAACTTGAGGGAGATGGGCACGAATGGAAGATTCATCCACAGGACCCCCTTTAAAGGGCCAGTGCAAATGGGATGGTCTCCCACGGCAACCAGGGTTCACTGCAAATTCCTGGCCATTTGGGCGGTAATCATGCTTTCTACCATCTCTAGTCTCTGCCATTTCAGGGCCTTTTAGTTAAACTGAAGTGGGTTGATTCCAGTTCCCCTATAGGAACACAATAGGCTGGAAATTTGGTTGACAGTTTTTTTGAGGCGTGGCGATGAATAAATTTAGTGCCGGGAAATGGTCTGCGTGGGCAGCCAAAAAATTCAGCAGCTGTGATTTTGGAGTGGAGCGGCGCACTAAGGGAGGGGTTTCACACTTATCATAGGGCGCTAGGCCAGGTGAGCAACTGAATATCTCGAGCTAAAGAGCCAGCTTCATTGCACCCGAAGAGAGGCCTCCCTGCACAAAAAAAAAATCAGAACACAAAACGCAAAAAGCATTCCCTACACATTACTCACCCCAAATAAAGTTGAATCGCAAAACGAATAAAAACAATCACACTTACCTCACGCAGTCATCCCTTGCCTTAGCACTCCGGGACAGCTCTGCACACCAGCTTCCTCTGGCGGGGTCACTAGGGGGCGCGACGGGTTCAGCGCAAACCAAATGTTGAAAACTTGTCGATCCGGGGGCGTTGTACACCAGCGCGATGTTCCCGGGCGATACTCCTCAGCGCCACCGGTACCGGCACTCTGAATTTGCCGAGCGGCGCGAATGCCATCACTCGCGGCTGCAAAGCCTTTAGCCCTCCTGTTCCGACCCTCGCGAGGGGCGGTATCCCAGCGAATTTCCAGCCCAATGGGTTTTGCAGTGATGTTTCAGGCAGAGCTCCCAGCACAAAGATTGCAAAGGATTCAGCATCTGCTCTGGAGCAGCCTTTGCATTTGTTAAGTCCACAATGGCTTTGAACCAAGTCAAATCAATCACTGTCGAATTATGATCTCAGGCTTGCTGGTGTCTCCCTGGCAGGCACCTACTGCACCCCATCAAGGCAGCTTACCTGAGTTTACCAGAGTAGGTGCACACTCACCATACTACTTACTGATATTGAACTTTTGAACTTCTGTGTTAAACATGATTTAATTAGAAACAGATTACAACATAATACAATTCATTTTACTGGCTGATTTGAGAAGCCAGTCCTGCATGGGTTCATCTAATTGTGATTTGTGTTTTCACTTCCTTCAGTCTCTGTTAAACATCTTTACTAATTCTTTGAGCCACTAGTTTGAAGAAACATGACGACAGCAACAACAACAATTTTCATTTATATAGCGCCTTTAACATAGTAAAGCGTCCCAAGGCGCTTCACAGGAACGTTATCAAACAAAATTTGTCACCAAGCCACATAAGGGGAAATCAGGGCCGATGACCAAAAGCTTGGTCAAAGAGGTAGGTTTTAAGGAGCGTCTTAAAGGAGGAAAGAGAGGCAGAGAGGCGGAGAGGTTTAGGGAGGGAGTTCCAGAGCTTAGGGTCTAGGCAGTTGAAGGCTCAGCCACCAATGGTTGAGCAGTTATAATCAGGGGTGCTCATCAGGCCAGAATTAGAGGAGCGCAGATATCTCGGGGGGCTGTGGGGCTGGAGGAGGTTACAGAGATAAGGAGAGGTGAGGCCATGGAGGGATTTGAAAATAAGGATGAGAATTTTAAAATAATATTTTCAATATAACAACACTGATATAATATCCTTAAAGTTCTGTGTCTCTGACTTAAAAAAAACCACATTATTGAATTGAATGGCAAAATAGCTACTTGAAATAAAAACTAGATTAGCAAATCAGCAAATGTCTGTCTGGAGGGAAATTTCAGAGTCCTGCGCCATTTATGTTGTTCACAAGTGATCTGGATAATATCAAATTGTAAATAATATTAAAGTTACTGATGACACAAACCTATTTGGCATCTTGCAAGTGTGCAGGCTAGAGAGCGGGAGAGGGTAGAGATAGCTAGGGGATTTGAATATAGAAGCAGGGAGGTCTTAATGCAGTTGTACAGGGCCTTAGTGAGGCCTCACCTGGAATATTGTGTTCAGTTTTGGTCTCCTAATCTGAGGAAGGACGTTCTTGCTATTGAGGGAGTGCAGCGAAGGTTCACCAGACTGATTCCAGGGATGGCTGGGCTGTCATATGAGGAGAGATTGGATCAACTGGACCTTACTCACTGGAGTTTAGAAGGCTGAGAGGGGATCTCATAAAAACATATAAGATTCTGATGGGACTGGACAGGTTCGATGCGGGAAGAATGTTCCCGATGTTGGGGAATTCCAGAACCAGGGGACATAGTCTTAGGATAAGGGGTAGGCCATTTAGGACTGAGATGAGGAGAAACTTCTTCACTCAGAGAGTTGTTAACCTGTGGAATTCCCTGTCGCAGAGAGTTGTTGATGCCAGTTCACTGGATATATTCAAGAGGGAGTTAGATATGGCTCTTACGGTTAAGGGGATCAAGGGGTATGGAGAGAAAGCAGGAAAGGGGTACTGAAGGAATGATCAGCCATGATCTTATTGAATGGCAGTGCAGGCTCAAAGGGCCGAATGGCCTACTCCTGCACCTATTTTCTATGATTTCTATGTTTCTATGTTCAAATGAATCTCAACAAATGTATCTGATGGGCTTATGAAATAGCAGAAAAACCGTAATATAGTGCACTTTGCTACACAAAGTGTACACATTGGTGCAGGACATGAGGAATGTGCACACAATAGATGCGTGCTCATCAGAATGAAGCGTCGCACGGTATTTGATTACAACCGAAGAGGAATTACTTTTAACCCAACCATATTGGTTTAGACTACACTTGAAATATTTAGTGCAATTGGAGACGTCTCATCGAAGAACGAATCTTCTAAGGCTGGGGCTAAGAAATGTGAAGGGATCTGCAGTTACCCGTGGTCAATCTTGATGTGCGAGTGCAGGATGCCCAAATTGGGAATGTGCTCCATTCTGAGCACCACCGTCCCCCTTCTCAGGAAGCACAAAGTTTGAAAAATTTAAATGGAGACATGTAACATTTTTATTTGAAATCCACACCAGCTAATTGGGCCATTTTAATTCGCTTTCAACTGTTCAGATAAAAATCTAACTATGATGCCATTTGTTATTTAATAACTCAAATTGTTTAACTGGGTAAGCATTGAACCATTCTGAGGGCTGTTATGTTCTAAAACTGGTTTTATTGCACTTGCAATGAAATACATGCTTCCAAATAAATGGAGAAACATGCTTCATTTGATAACTTAATGTGGCCTGGCTCCAGACAGTAAGTATTTGAACAGTCGTATTGTGTAGCAACATGGTAAATGTGGCCTTTACGATTTCTTTACTTTAACAATTCCAACGGTTGTCACTGGACATAACAACCAGGGACGTTCTTAACTCCTCTCATGGACTCGGTCTGATGTTTCAGTTAGAGTACTATTGCAGGAAGTGCTAAGTTTCGTTGCTATTTAAATGTTTTTCCTGATTTTGCAGTCTCATGAATTGCCCCGTCCTGTGTGTCACCTTACATTGCTTCACAACTGTTTTCTGCAAGTGCATCTCACTGTATCTCAGCCCATTTATTCTCTCTCTCTCTCTCTCTCTCTCGCTGCTCTTCCTCTGAATCTGTTCTCTGGTCTTTCCTTGCTCTTCACTGGCACATCTTATCACATTCTGCATTTCTCAGTCCCCTCATGCTACGTTAACTAATCTTGCAATCCAATTGGCCCAGGATCATGTGCGTAAAAATCAACAGCATGCTTAACATCATTGTTGTTAAATGTTTATATAATACATTTTTCGAAACTCCACAATATTTTTAATACATTTTTGTAATTTTAAAATCTACATATATTTTTCCTTAAATCTTTTTCCTTCATTAATGATAGTTTTCTAATGTACTTTTTGAGAGGAGGGTTGGATGCCAGACATTATTTAAGGGTGGTAGATAGTGGCAGCGAAGAGGAAATGGCAGGTATGTTATACAGATTCCTGTTATCAGTCTTCACAAATGAAGACTGGGGTTAAATTCCAGATTTGGTGTCTTTGTTTCAGGATTCTCTGGGATACTTGGCGTAAAGCAAATGGAGTGCATGGAGGGACATTGGACAAGGAGGGTCACATGGCCGTAATGCAGCCTGTTCAATATTCCATCCATTTTTTAAATTAATGGATAGAAAGTTGGACTGATATAGAGATATATATATATATATATATATCTTCAAGAAGGCGGCTCACCACCAGCTTCTCAGGGGCAAGTAGGGATGGTCAATAAGTGCTGGCCTTACCAGTGACGCCCACATCCTGTGAACGAATTAAAAAAATAAGAATTAGGGGCAGGAGTAGGCCATATGACCCCTCGAGTCAGCTCCGCAATTCAGTAAGATCATGACTGATCTTCAACCTCAAATCGACTTTCTCGCCCAATCCCCATCTCCCTTGATTCTCCTAGAGTCCAAAAATCTATCTATCTCAGCCTTGATTATAGTCAACAACTCCTTTGGGCAGAGAATTTCAAAGATTCACAACCCTCTGACTGATGAAATTCCTCGTCGTCTCGGTCTTAAATGGCCGACCCCTTATCCTGAAACTATGCCCCCTAATTCTGGACTCTCCAGGCAGTGGAAACAGCCTCCCAGCATCTACCCTGCCAATCCCCCTCAGAATCTTATATGTTTCAATGAGATCACCTCTCATTCTTCTAAACTCTAGAGAGTATCGGCCCAATACCTTTGCAGCAAAAATCATAATTGTGCGTCACATGGCGCAATCCTCCTGTCATTATAAATCAACGTGAACAGTGACAGTGGGAGATCTTCTCATAAATAAATAAAGCTATTTTGCGATGTTGCATACTCATTTCCACTTTCTAGACTTCCTTTGTAATGAGAAACAGGAAGCTCTATGCTTTTATTATACAGACTATTGGCACCAATGCCAAGCGAGTGGATTGTTTTGAACTAGGGAAGAATTTTGCACAAAAAGCATATATCAGCTTACTCCAACTTTAGGCGCACTTCATTAACTGCAGGGTAACTGTAAATGTTACTGTTATTGTATAAAGCTGTCATGACTCAAGAGTCTGGTTACTGTAAACTCACTCAGGTGCAACCTGATCCATCTTTATTGCAGCCCAAGAGTGCCAGTGTGACAAAGACACCCAGCTTATATACAGGTGACCAAACACACATGCCACATGCGTACAGCCCGATGACCTCCGACCGCGGCGCCCTCTGGTGTCTGGTGACCCCCAAGCATTAATACATAACAAAAGCATTGCTCACTTTATTTCTGCTGAAACCCCCATGTACTGCAGTATTGTCACTTGGAACAGAGTTCCTCAATGATCCACGTTACATTCTAATGAAACATCAACCCATCTCAGAACATGGTCAGCCTGCTGCATTTCAGCATTATTTTATGTTTTTATTCACATTCCATTTTGGATTAACAAGACAACTTGCATTTGCACTGCGTGCTCACCTCTTTAAATGAATGCAGCTCGTTAAATGAGAAAGTTGTGTCTATTTCCCAATATCCCAGCCCCGGCACATCTGGCCTGCTGCTAGCAGGACTCTCGCACTTGTCCTTCTCACTCCCTGACCACCCCCCCCCGCCCTCACAGAACCCCCGACGCCCCCGTCCCACCCTGCTCCCCCTCAGCATTCCCGAGGCCCTCGATCTGCTTACCTGTGAGCTGTTAATCTAGCAGCAGTCTTAATCTGGAGGATTTAACTGCTGCTGCCTGCTACCGCAGTGCTGGCATCATGATGATGAGTTCCAATGCCCAATATCCATCGCTCCTCAGACTTCACCATTTGTGTGCGGGTGAGTAATGCTACGCGGGGTTGGGGGGGTACTCCCAAAGGTGGGCACTCCCGAATATAATCCCTTGTTCATGGTCTCATTCGACTCAACCACTATCCCCCAGCACATGCCCGCACATATTTTGAATACTTCAGGCCAAAGATTTTCCGAGGGTAATGTTGCCGTCGGGGGGTTAGATCGGCGGTGTGCGCGGTGATGACGCGCTTAACACGGATCAGCAGTAGCGGAGCGGTAAGGGTGGGTGGGGTCGGTGCACTGCTGGGAAACCTCGGGAGGGCATTTGGGCTATCAGCGGTCATTCCACCAAAAGTCAGCGGCCACTCCGCTCCGCAGCATGGCCGCCGATTTGCGGTGGTAACAGGCCTTAAGGAGAGGGGCAATTTTGGCCCCTTAGTCTTTAGCAGGTACCCAGGACTTGATAGCTTCCTCCTTTACTACACAGCAGTACTTTTGATTTTTCTGATGAATGAATTCATTCTCACAGCCTCACAGAGATGGTATCCTTCAACAACACCATTACACCTTTGAGTTATGATTGTAATCATTGTAAATTCACTTTCAATAATTGGTCCATTACAATTTGCAGAAGTTGTAATGTTTAAAGCAAATGTTGCACTCTTTGTTCACTTATTAATCAGAATTAACCACCTTTCTAGCAGAATGACTTTCATCTGGAGATCATTCTTAGCTCAGTCTGAGGGTTATTCCTCTCTCAAACGTTCACATCCTTGTCACCGTTCTAATCAACCACAGGAACAAAGCCAATACAGTATTCTCCTCTGTCTTTCTGGAAAACAAACATGGTTATGCTTAAATTGTATAATACTTTGGTTAGGCCACAGCTGGAGTACTGCGTGCAGTTCTGGTTGCCGTATTATAGGAAGGACGTGATTGCACTAGAGAGGGTGCAGAGGAGATTTACTAGGATGCTGCCTGAATGGAGAATCTTAGTTATGAGGACAGATTGGATAGGCTGGGTTTGTTCTCATTGGAACAGAGGAGGTTGAGAGGAGATTTCATTGAGGTGTACAAAATATTGAGGAGCCTAGATATAGTGAATAGCAAGGGCCTATTTCCATTGGTGAAGGGGTCTATTATGAGGGGGCATAGTTTTAAGAAGGTTGGTGGAAAATTTAGAGGGGATTTGAGGGGGAGCTTCTTTATGCAGAGGGTTGTGGAGGTCTGGAACTCACTGCCTGGAAGAGTAGTGGATGCAGAAACCCTCACCACATTGAAAAGGTGCTTGGATGGGCACTTAAAGTGCCGTAACCTGCAGGGTTACAGACCTAGAGCTGGTAATTGGGATTAGACTGGATAACCTCTTGTTGGCTGGCGCAGTTACGATGGTATGCACTGCAGGAAATCGAATATGGCCAGGGTGATCTCCTGGACTAGGTTTGATCGCCTGGATGGGTCGGAGGAATTTTCCCAGATTTTTCCCTCAAATTGGCCTGGATTTTTATCCGGTTTTTGCCTCTCCCAGGAGATCACATGGCTCCAGTTGGGGTGAAATGTAGAATGTTTCAGTTTAAGGGGTGTCACAGTTGTGTGAGGTGGACTGGTTGGGCTGGGTGCTCTTTACCTTTCCGCCACTGTTCATTGTTCATTGGTTTATATGTAACCTTCAGGGCTGCTGACCAAGGGCCGAGCAGCTCTTTGTCGGCCAGCGCGGACACGATGGGCCGAAATGGCCTCCTTCTGCGCTGTAAATTTCTATGTTTCTATAAACCTTCAATTGACTGTAATGAGCCCAGTGCTAGGGCTCAACAAGTATCTTTGCAAATCAAACTAGAGAAAGAGACATACCTGGAAGAAAAGGCCAAACTCAAACCTGAGCTGTCACTAGAGCATAAACCTAAGCCAGGTCAGAAACTTCCCAAAGAGGTACAAAGTGGTCAGAGATCCAGTTTTCCTCACGCTTTGATTTTTAACATTTTGTTACAATCTAGAAATCCTGTCTTCTAAAGTCTTGGCCAATATTTATCCCTCAATCAACATCACAAAAACAGATTATCTGGTCATTGCTGTTTGAGGGAGCTTGCTGTGCGCAAAATGCCTGCCGTGTTTCCTACATTACAACAGTGGACTACACTCGAAAAAAGCACTTAATCGGTGTGTGTAAAGCGTAACACACACCAAGTCCTGCTCACCCATCACCCCTGTGCTCGCTGACCTACATTGGCTCCTGGTTAAGCAACGCTTTGATTTTAAAATTCTCATCCTTGTTTTCAAATCCCTCCAGGGCCCTCACCTCTCCCTATCTCTGTAACTTCCTCCAGCTCCACAACTCTCCGAGGTATCTGCGCTCCTCCAATTCTGGCCCCTTGCGCATCCGCAACTTTGATCATTCCACCATTGGCGCCCGTGCCTTCAAAATAATTTCTGTATTATTCATGCAAAGATTATTAAGCATGAATTTATTTTTATTTCTGAAAAAAGTTGACTATAATCATTATGGTTCATAAGCATGAAAATTATCTTTCACAAAACAGTGATCTCTGAGATCAAGGTGACATATTACGAATCAGAGAGTTTTCATTCAACAGTAATCTGCAGCATGTAAACTCCAACAACGTTACTGATAAGATATTAATGAAGATGTTGACTTCACTTTTTGTATTTCAAAAACACAATTTGAAACAGTTCACACAAATACAACATCTAAAAATGAAAATCTTGCATTTATACAGTGCTTAGTCACAACTCTCTGAAGTTTCTAAATGCTTCACCCACAATGAAGTGCGGTAACTATTGGGATAGAGGTAAACATGGAAGCCCGCCCACATTGCAGCAAGCAGATGGCCAACCAGTTCAGCTGCTTTTGGTGGCCTTGGTTGAAGAAGGACTGCTGCCTGGAACATGGGGAAAACTCCCTGCTCTTCTTTGAATTGTGCCATGGGGGTCTGTAAGGACCACCTGAACCACTGGCACAGGCAGTAGGAGCCTCAGTGAACTGCCTCGTCTGAAGAGCAATGTTTCCAACGATGTGGCACTCTACTGCGTGGAAATGTCTGCCTAAGTGATGTACCCAAATCCTAGAGAGGGGCTTCAGCCCACAACCTAATAATGTAACTCAATTAAAACAGAGGTTTCAATTTCGAGAAAACTTCATTCAAAAGGCAGACTGGGCCGTTCCATTGCAGACAACGGAGACCATCTGGACGTGATTCAGCACCTTGCCATTTATGCCACCTTGCAGAGATTTGACAGTGGCTGGCTTTCCAGCATGCCTCCCTTCAAGCCTTGTGACCCCTGTTGCTACCCCTCCCCAACACGTCCTGACATCCTTTCTGAAGGAAGGGGTGTAGAATCCGTATATGACAGGATCCGAACAGGTGTGCAGCAAGGCAAATAAAAACAGTATGTGATTGACATATTCTGGCACATTCTTCAGTATGTCCGGCTTGAACCAGTACCACAGCCCGAGGAGGTAATACGGGGTCCAGCAGATGATGAAAGATACAACAATGACGATGGTCATTTTTAGGGTTTTCATGCGTGCCTTCAATATGTAATCATTTTGCATTCTTGATAGTGTTGCTGCAAAGTAAATGTCACCATCAATATCTGAGCCATATAAACATACAGGGTGAAGTGAGATCATTTCAACTGTCTCGACACTATGCTTACAACGTTAACCTGTGTGCTACTAATTTCATGAGCAATTACAGTGCATTAGATACTGGCCTTTCAGCCCAATCTGCATGAACAATATTACAGTTCCTTGTTAGAGGACCATCCTTCCTCACTGACCCTACTTTTAGTTGGCCTCCGACAGCCAGTTCCTGAAAGGGTACTGGGGTCCCCATTGCATTAGAATGAAAGAAAGACTTCGATTTATATAGCGCCTTTCACGACCACCGGACGTCTCAAAGCGCTTCACAGCCAATGAGTGTAGCCACTGTTGTAATGTGGGAAACATATTGAAATGGTGGTGCTTCAAGAGCAATCAGCATCGCTTCACTGGCTTTGGAACCCAACACCCTGTCCTCTGACCCCTCTAGCGCCCCATAGCATGCTTTGTGCTGGAAGCACCACAGAAATATTTAAGTGAGCACGAATTATTACAGGAGATCAGTTCATGTGGGTGCAGGTGCACACAGTCCTTGAGCAGCAGTGGTCCTGTGGCTCTGTACCAGGACTGCATTCTCCGCCCCATAGTACGTAAAACACAGCTTGAGATCAACAACATATAGTGCATAGAATAGAGAATAACATACACGGGCAGGGTTTATGAAGGTGTGCTTCAGGTGAAAGCTTTGCCTGCCACGGGAAAATATTCAGAAATTGTTGGCGCACTCCCCATAAATTGCTGTCCATCTATAGAATTACGCATTTGTAAAAATGAAGCTATAAAGCATACTTACATAGAACGCAGGAAGCTGCACAACTTATTTTTTTACTCATTGCTGGTGTTGTGTTCCGAACACAGATGAGACTGCACACAGGGAGGTTAAAGTAACAGTGACCTCAGTCTTTATTAAGACACTCCAGAGTGAGTAACGGGTCTTAAGGGCCAGCTTATATCCAGTGCTCCCAAGGGATGCTGGGATCCCTTGGGACTTCAGGAGATGCGCTCCCTGGTGGCGGAACATGGGTGTGCATGCTGTACAGATACACAACATCACACCCCCGCCAAAGTCAAAGTGAAAACTATTTACAAGGTGAGGAGGTCGGGAGCCTTTCTTTCCCTGGTGGACTGCCTCGGTACAAATGTCTATTCTGGTGTGTTGGCTGTGCCCTCGCTGGGCTGGCGTGTTGTTGGCCCTGCAGGGCTGCTGGGTGAGCCTGGCCTTGCTGGGCTGTTGGGCGTGATGGGTTCGATTTCCTGATCTGGCGTGGTGCCGTTGATCCATTGGGTGTGTGTTGTGGGCTCAAAAAAGGTGATGTCTGCTGTGGGTTGTTCAGAGCAGTCTGTGAACCACAGCCTCATTTCGTCCAGGTGCTTTCTGCAAATTTGTCCATTGTTTAGTTTGACTACAAACACCCTATTCCCTTCTTTAGCTATCACCGTGCCCGCGATCCACTTGGGACCATGTCCATAGTTTAGCACATACACAGGGTCATTCAGATCAATTTCCCGTGACACAGTGGCGCGACCATCGTTTACATTTTGTTGCTGCCGCCTGCTCTCTGCCTGATCATGCAGGTTGGGGTGAACCAGCGAGAGTCTGGTTTTAAGTGTCCTTTTCATGAGTAGCTCAGCCGGGGGCGCCCCTGTGAGTGAGTGGGGTCTCGTGTGGTAGCTGAGCAGTACTCGGGACAGGCGGGTTTGGAGTGAGCCTTCTGTGACTCGTTTTAGGCTCTGTTTGATCGTTTGTACTGCCTGCTCTGCCTGCCCATTGGAGGCTGGTTTAAACGGGGCCGAGGTGACATGTTTGATCCCATTGCGGGTCATGAATTCTTTAAATTCGGCACTCGTAAAACATGGCCCGTTGTCACTGACCAATGTGTCAGGCAGGCCGTGGGTGGCAAACATGGCCCTCAGGCTTTCGATGGTGGCGGTGGCGGTGCTTCCCGACATTGTTTCACATTCAATCCATTTTGAAAAAGCATCTACCACCACCAGGAACATTTTACTGAGAAACGGGCCCACATAGTCGACATGGATCCTCGACCATGGTCTGGAGGGCCAGGACCACAAACTTAGTGGTGCCTCTGTGGGCACATTGCTCAACTGAGCACACACGCTGCATTGCCGTACACAGGACTCTAAGTCAGAGTCGATACCGGGCCACCACACGTGGGATCTGGCTATCGCTTTCATTATTACTATACCCGGGAGTGTGCTGTGCAGATCCGAGATGAACATCTCCCTGCCCTTTTTGGGTAGCACTACGCGGTTACCCCACAACCGGCAGTCTGCCTGACTGGACAGCTCGTCCTTTCGCCGCTGGTATGGCTCTTGCATTTCAATGGGGATGCTGGCCCAGCTCCCATCCAGTACACAGTTTTTTTACTAGAGACAGCAGAGGATCTTGGCTGGTCCAAGTCCCAATCTGGCGGGCTGTGACAGGTGATTTATCATTTTCAAACGCTTCGATGACCATCAACAAGTCTGCGGGCTGCGCCATTTCCACCCCCGTGTTGGGCAATGGTAGTTGATTGAGAGCATCCGCACAGTTCTCGGTGCCTGGCCTGTGGCGGATGGTATAGTTATACGCTGATAGTGCGAGTGACCACCTTTGTATGCGGGCTGAGGCATTAGTATTTATCCCTTTGTTTTCAGTGAACAGGGATATGAGGGGCTTGTGATCGGTTTCCAGCTCAAATTTGAGGCCAAACAGGTACTGATGCATTTTCTTTACCCCGAACACACACGCTAATGCCTCTTTCTCAATCATGCTGTAGGTTCTCTCGGCCTTAGACAAGCTCCTGGAAGCATAGGCGACAGGTTGCAACTTCCCCGCAACATTAGCTTGTTGTAATACACACCAGACTCCGTACGACGATGCGTCACATGCTAGCACAAGTCTTTTACACGAGTTATACAATACAAGCAGCTTGTTGGAGCATAAAATGTTTCTGGCTTTCTCAAAAGCAATTACTTGTTTTTTTCCCCATACCCAGTTCTCACCTTTCTGCAATAACACATATAGGGGCTCTAAGAGAGTGCTTAACCCTGGTAGGAAGTTACCAAAATAGTTGAGGAGACTCAGGAACGACTGCAGCTCCGTGATGTTCTGTGGCCTGGGTGCGTTCCTGATAGCCTCTGTCTTGGCGTCTGTGGCCGAATGCTGTCCGCCGCGATCTTTCTCCCCAAAAACTCCACTTCTGTTGCCATGAAGACGCATTTCGACCTCTTTAGCGGCAGCCCTACGTGATCCAGTCGCTGGAGGACCTCCTCCAGGTTTTGTAGGTGCTCGACGGTGTCCCGATCCGTGACCGATATGTCGTCCTGAAAAACCACCGTGCGTGGTACCGACTTGAGTAGGCTCTCCATGTTTCTCTGGAAGATCGCTGCAGCCGACCGAATTTCAAACAGGCATCTGTTGTAGATGAACAGTCCCTTGTGCGTGATGATGCAGGTGAGGCCCTTCGAAGACTCCTCCAGCTCCTGTGTCATGTAGGCCGAAGTCAGGTTGAGCTTGGTGAACATCTTGCCTCCTGCCAGCGTCGCAAATAGGTCGTCTGCCTTAGGTCCTGTAACGAGAAATGATTAATAGTTACTTTATAATCGCTGCAAATCCTGACTGTGCCATCACTTTTGGGTACTGGAACAATCGGGTTGGCCCACTCGCTGAATTCTACTGGGGAGATGATGCCTTCGCGTTGCAGCCTGTCCAGCTCGATTTCCACTCTCTCCCTCATCATGTGAGGTACCGCTCGCGCCTTGTGGTGAATGGGCCGTGCCTCTGGGACCAAGTGGATCCGAACCTTCGCCCCGGTAAGTTTCAAATGCCTGGCTCAAAAAGGGAAGGAAATTTGTTAAGAACCTGGGTACATGAGGCCTCATCGACATGTGATAGCGCTCGGATGTCATTCCAGTTCCAGCGGATTTTGCCCAGCCAACTCCTTCCAAGCAGCGTGGGGCCATTGCCCGGGACAATCCAGAGTGGCAGTTTGTGCACCATGCCCTCGTAAGTGACCTTGACCATGGCGCTGCCCAGGACAGTGATAAGCTCTTTGGTGTACGTTCTCAGTTTCGTGCGGATGGGGCTCTTGGCTGGTCTGAGTGCCTTGTTGCACCACAGTCTCTCAAACATCTTTTTACTCATGATGGATTGGCTAGCGCCAGTGTCCAGTTCCATGGCTACGGGTAAGCCATTCAATTTTACGTTTAGCATTATAGGTGGACATTTCATCGAAAATGTGTGCACCCTGTGTACTTCAGCATCTGCCTCCTCTCTCTGAGACTCGAAATTGCTTTGGTCCACCATGGACTGATCTTCCTCTGCCACGTGGTGGTTATCAGGTTTTGCAGAGCCTGCAGCTCGGAGGTTGGAGGTGCCCCATTGTTCCACAGCTCTTGCAAACATACCCTTTGAAGCAGCATGAATAGGCTGAATGGAAGCCTCCACAACACCAACAAAGTGTGAATTGTCTTGCATTCATCCTTTGTTGTGGACTCTGAGTCCTCAGGGTCACCTGAGGCCTGCTGGCAGTTGCAGACTCGTGGTTTCTGCCCTGTACATTTCTGCTCGCAAACACAGTTCCAGTTAATTTATGAACATTGCTAGCACTTGTGTGCTGAGAGATTTGTTTGGTGTTATCACTGATGAACATAAACGCCTGTGCTATCGCAATGGCCTTACTGAGGGTCGGTGTCTCTACAGTCAAAAGTTTTTGTTGGATGGTCTCGTGGCCAATGCCCAATACAAAAAAGTCTCTGAGCATTTGCTCCAGGTAGCCATCAAACTCACATTGTCCTGCAAGTCGCCTTAGCTCGGCAACGTAGCTCGCCACTTCCTGACCTTCAGATCGCTGGCACGTAGATAACCGATACCTTGCAATCAGCACGCTCTCCCTCGGGTCAAGATGCTCCCAAACCAGTGTACACAGCTCCTCATATGACTTATCTGTGGGTTTCACCAGAGCCAGATTCTTCATGAGGCTGTAGGTCAGTGCCCCGCAGACCGTGAGGAGGACCGCTCTCCTTTTTGCAGCGCTTCCTCCTCCGTCCAACTCGTTGGCTACAAATTACTGGTCTAGCCTTTTGACATAGGCTTCCCAGTCCTCACCCTCTGAGAACTTCTCCAGGATGCCCACAGTTTGCTGCATCTTTGTGTTGGATTCGTGTACTTGTCGCCAGTTGTTGTGTTCCTAACACAGATGAGACTGCACACAGGGAGGTTAAAGTAACAGTAACCTCAGTCTTTATTAAGACACTCCAGAGTGAGTAACAGGCCTTAAGGGCCAGCTTATATACAGTGCTCCCGAGGGATGCTGGGATCCCTTGGGACTTTAGGGGATGCGCTCCCTGGTGGCGGAACATGGGAGTGCATGCTTTACACAACTGCTGGGATATGGGCGTCGCCGGCAAGGCCGGCATTTATTGCCCATCCCTAATTGCCCTCGAGAAGGTGGTGGTGAACCGCCATTTCTGAGGGTAAGTTAAGAGTCAACCACATTGCTGTGGGTCTGGAGTCACATATAGGCCAGACCGGGTAAGGGCGGCAGATTTCCTTCCCTAAAGGACATTAGTGAATCAGATGGGTTTTTGCGACAATCATGGTCATCAGTCCTGCTACTAGCTTTTTTAAAATTCCGGATTTCATTTATTTTTAATTCAATTTATTAATCAAATTTAAATTCCCCAGCTGCCGTGATGGGATTTGAACTCAGTCACTGGTCAACAGTCTAGGTTTTTGGATTAATGAGTCCAGTAACGTAAACACAATGCTATCATACCCGCAGGAGTAAATACTCAAACCTCACCTCTGTTCTCCTTCATCTGCTTACTTATTTCCCACAGAATCCTGGTGTAACAGATGAGCATGACAGTGAGGGGTGTGACATACAGGGTGATGAAGGTGAACATGTTGTAGAAGGTTTCATGCCAGTGTTCAGTGAAGCTCCCATAGGTCACGCACTGGGTGAAGTTCATGCCATGGACATTCCGCACCTGAAAAATGAAGAGCTGAGAAATGGAGAGGGGATGTTACTATTTGTAGATGCTGCTCTTGACATTAATGTGTTGTCTATGCCGAGTGGGTGTGAACTGCAGTAAATCAGATCAGGGTATGGGGAGTGTGCGTGGTCTCTAGTAAGCAATGTCAGGCTGTGGGAACTGGGCGATGCTGCAGTCAGTGAGGTCAGGCTCGGGGGCCTTTATTAGCCGAGGCATAGAATACAAGAGCAGGGAGGTTATGCTTGAACTGTATAAAACACTAGTTAGGCCACAGCTAAAGTACTGTGTGCAGTTCTGGTCACCACATTACAGGAAAGATGTGATTGCACTAGAGAGGGTACAGAGGAGATTTACGAGGATGTTGCCTGAACTGGAGAATTTTAGCTAACGATTGGATAGGCTGGGTTTGTTTTCTTTGGAACAGAGGAGGCTGAGGGGAGACCTTATTGAGATGTATAAAATAATGAGGGACCTAGATACAGTGGATAGGAAGGACCTATTTCCCTTAGCAGAAGGGTCAATAATCAGGGGTTATAGATTTAAAGTAATTGGTAGGAGGTTTAGACGGGACTAGAGGTGAAATTCCTTCACCCTGAGGGTGATGGGGGTCTGGAACTCACTGCCTGAAAGGCTGGTAGAGGCAGAAACCCTCACCACATTTAAAAAGTGCCTGAATATGCACTTGGTGCCGTAACCTACAGGGCTACGGACCAAGGGCTGGAAAGTGGGATTAGGCTGGATAGCTCTGTCAGCCAGTATAGACACGATGGGCTGAAATGGCCTCCTTCCGTGCTGTAAATTTCTATGATTCTATGGCCCCGGTTTTCATGAGCTGCAAGGCCCGCCCATTTGCCGCCCAAAGGACCGCCGATCGCCACCGAGAGACCGGGTGGTACTTTGCCTGAAAGATTCCTCTAAAAGAGGTGGCAGTACTGCCCGGCGGCAAACTATCAGCTTACATCGTCAATCTGGGTGGCAGCGGGCGGGAGCTCTCAATCTCGGCGGCAAATGAGCTTGCCGTCCAAGTGCCGCCGAGGATGGAGTCGGGCCCAAGGAGGGGGAACTCTGAAAAGTAAAAAACATTACCAAAAAAAACACCTTCAGTTGCTGTAAAAAAAAATTTTTTAAGACGTTCACTAACCTTTTCTTTCATGTCTTCATACCTACCGTTGGGGTTAGAACAGCCTCCACGCAACCGTCCTTCCCCCTGCTGGCGCCGACTCCCGCTGACTCCCGCCCGCATCAACTGGCATCTCGGCGGGCGGGAGACCACTTACACGACTCGGCCGCCAGAGGACGGATCCCGGTGGTGTTCCCCTCCCGCCTGTTGCAGCCCAAGTGGAAACTGGGAGAGAGAGGAAACCGGAGGCAAAACTCGGCGGCAGTCAGCGGCAGCAGGCGGCAGTGGCTGGCAGTGGGTGGCAGTGGGTGGCAGTGGACGGCAGTGGGCGGCAGTGGGTGGCAGTGGCTGGTAGTGGGTGGCAGTGGGTGGCAATGGACGGCAGTGGGCGGCAGTGGCTGGCAGTGGGTGGCAGTGGCTGGCAGTGGGTGGCAGTGGGTGGCAATGGACGGCAGTGGGCGGCAGTATGCGGCAGTGGGCGGCAGTGGGTGGCAGTGGGCGGCAGTGGGTGGCAGTGGGCGGCAGTGGGTGGCAGTGAGCGGCAGTGGGTGGCAGTGGGTGGCAGTTGGCGGCAGAATGCAGCAGTGGGTGGCAAGGCCACCAATATCGGGGCCTATGATTCTATGATTGGGTAGTGCTGTAGTAAGTGATGCCAGGCTGTGCAGAGTGGGTAGGAGGTGTAATATGTCAGAGGATGAGCATGCAGTCTGAATATGGCTGCAGTAACGGTAAAAGCTGCTCACTGAGCACTGCAGTCCGTCCCCGAGATAGCATACCTGAGGAGCTGCCAAGAGCATGCTTGCAATCCATGCCATGGAAAGCAGTACCTTGTTCCTGTGACTGGCCCTGGTAAAGCTGAATGGGTCCAAGATAGCCGAATGGCGATCTATACTGATCACCACCAGGACGAGCGCTGACGCATACATGGCAAATAACTTTAGGAAGTTCAGGGCTCTGCAGGCCGCATCGCCTGCGTACCACTGGATGGTTATATTCCAAACTGCGTCCAGTGGCATCACTAAAACAGTCACCATGAGGTCAGCGAGGGTGAGGCTCAGGATCAGAATCCTGATGTGCGACTTTCTTCTTTTCTTGATGACGCTGAGCAGAACGGCTGTGTTGCTGAACATGGACAGGATGAAGAAACAGAATGTCACAATGACTCTGAGTCTGGCTGCCACAGTGAATGCTGGAACTATCCAGGGCTCCGGAGCAGCGGGGCTTACGTTCAACCCGTCGAACTCTAAAATAGGGATTCTTTCTGATTGATTAGTAGATGTCATTGTCTGTGGGAGCAAAGGATATGAGAAATAAGATTATTATCGGTACGCTTTCACCTGGCGCAGAGCTACGTGTCGCAGGCACATGTCTGAATTTCCGCTATAGGCTCCTAATGCAAGAGGCTCCAGGACAACTAAACAGAAAAAAAAATACCCCATGTTAAATATAACTTGCATTTTCCGTCCAGATTTCCAGAATTTGCAGTATTTTGCTTTGGTTCAAAACTAATGTTATTGACACCTTGCTCCCCACCCACCCTTCCCTTCAACCACTGTCTGTCCCACCTGTGACAGGGACTGTGGCTCTCGTATTGGACTGTACAGCCACCTAAGAACTCATGCTAAGAGTGGAAGCAAGTCTTCCTCGATTCCGAGGGACTGCCTATGATGATGATCAGTGATGTTGGGTTGATTCAATGGATGAGTACTTTTGGCTCAGGGCTTTGTGTGGTGGGAGCGCATGTCAGGAATTTGGGCGCTCAGGTTAGCTGGCCTCTTCATTCACATTCCCGCTAGGCACCCCTGTTGCACGGGATGTTCGTTTGTAAAACCTGTTCATCCTTGGCAGAAACCAAGCGCAGGCAGCGGAAGGAGTGTGCAGCAAACCAGACTCCCCACCCACCCTTTCCTTCAACCACTGTCTGTCCCACCTGTGACAGGGACAGTAATTCCCATATTGGACTGTTCAGTCACCTAAGAACTCACTTTTAGAGTGGAAGCAAGTCCTCCTCAATTTCGAGGGACTGCCTGTGAAGATGATATTCCTGGGCAACAACATTACAGAAGTGAGCACTTTCTGTTTATTGAAAACCTTTACGTTTATCTGAGTTAAAGTTTATCTTTAACTTAATAGAATGTCATTATTAGCGATGGAGAAAAACAGCCTATAATTCACCTTTTCTCAAGTTGCACAGTCAAATGTCACCCCACGAGCCATTAGCCCCACACTTAAATATTCCTCCCTCTTCAATTATTGAGCATTGACCCATTCATTCATTTGACCTCTAGTCGTATAAGAGTGTTGGTTTTAAAAGCTGTGGCATCAGGGGGTGAAATTGTGTAGCACCCAGTTTGGGGCGATAACTTTTACGGGAACGCATAAATATCGCCGGGCGCTCTGCGAGGGACTCTGACGTGGACGTCCGGTTTCGCTCTCCGGGAAGGAAGTGGAGCGTTAAATCAAGCGCTACCACTTCCCTTGGAGCGCTAAAGCCGACAAGAGGGGCAGTAGCCGTACAGTGCTGCCCGATGTCGAGGGAAACGCTGCTGGGATCGGAGGCTCCCTCCCTTAAAGGGAAGGGCCATCGCTGCAAGCTCTGCATTTCAACGATGTCCTTCGTCACCGATGGCAACCGCGATTCGCGCCGATCAGCCCCAAGCGCTCTAACAGAGGGCAGGGCTGATCAGTCGCGGCACTTCAACATTTTCAAAACACAACCTAAGGGATAAAAACATTTTTTTATGGACACAAGCAGCCTTACTTTTAATTACTGCTCCCCAAGCACCAGGCCTCCCGAACAACACCTCCTGCAACGGTCGGTGTTAACGCCCGGCGATGCTGCAGGCGGCGGAACTGAAGTTCGGGTCCGGGGCGCTACCGGGGTGATGCACGCTGGAGATCATGGCGCATGGAGTTACCGCCACCGCAAACCTCCGGGAAAATTTAGCGGGCATTGGCACGCTTGCCGTGCCCGGGCGCAGAGCCATTAGCGCCCTGTTATCGCCCCCTGGGGGCGCAAACGAGGCCAATTTCTAGCCCATAATCTTTACGTGATAGGCGTTCTATCTCACTTGTTTCATATTGTCCCAGTGGAAGTCAACTCACATTAGCGCCATTAACAGATACGCAACGAGTGAAGGGCTTAAAGATCTTGACAAAATTGGGCAACTACTTGCAACGTTGCTATCTTATCAAATTTAATCATTGAAATCTGTGCTGCGATCCTTTCCATGACATGCTGCTATCTATAACTATTCTTAGATTTCTTTCAGCACTGGTAATGAATAAAAGCCACAGTGTTTGACATTGAACTGAGCACTATGCTACCGTGTGATTCTAAACACCAGTTTCAATCAGTCAGTATCTTAATGAGATGCTGAACATCTTGCTGTAGTTGCTGGTGCTGCAGTGTGCGAGAAAATGGATTTGAGCTCAACTAAAGGCCATATTTCTTCTTTTCCTGTTCCTAAAATGTTTTGTTTTTAAATCCACCTTCACTTGTACATTTCCTTGTGTGACCTCTCAAACCATGCCCCTCTAGATCTCTCAAAATACTTTCTATGTTTTTCCTGCTTGTATTAAACTTGACTGGTCTATAGATTTCAGGTATGTCTCCAGAGTTTTTAAAAAATACCCCCTGCAGTAGAGTTCTGTTTTCCATATTCTAATCGAGAATCTACCCAGAATATAGTACATTTTTTAAATTTTAAGCTTTCCTCATTTTAATGTCCACATCCTCTTAAAGTGCTTCAGTATTGCTGCACTGGTTTGTGACGGAGGAGCGGTGAGAGATCGTGGCGGAGGTGCGACAGATGGGGGTACTGGGCCCAGAAGAGCCGAGGGCCCAGGGGCAGCACGGGCCCAGCCCACACTGCGATATATGCGCGCACTAGGTCCGTGCAAGCAGAGCAGGTCTCCAGTCGTCCTGGTTAACCCTTGGACCTAGTCTGTTGAGCCCGTGTGGTGGCTGGTGTGCAACGGTCACCACACATTAAAAAAATCCACGCACACGCATCTTCCACCCCTTCAATTGGAGTTCAGGACTGGAATATCGGGTCCTTCATTGAAACATCTGTGAACTCATGTGGAAGCAAGTCATCCTCGTTCGAGGGACCACCTATGATGATCGGATTGTCCATTGTCACCTTTTGAATGTTGTATCTGCCAAGGGCACTGAGGGCTTTGTGATTTCACATTAAATTTAAATTTGGTATTTTGAAAAAAATAATGCATTGTAACACATTGAATGAAATGTGATCCAGCTCTGTGGAGAACTCTAATCTATTGTCATCACCTCTGCCTGTTTGCTTTGTGGACTGCATTGGCTTTGTGGATTTGAACTGGGCTTTTATACCAAATGGAACAAATGGCTGCAAAATCTAGGCCGTCCTGTTCAGCAGAATTCGAAACAAGCAACTATTCATTGAGCACAAGCACTCAAAGCTTGAATCACACAATCTGTTTAATTGCTCATCACTTGCTGATCCAAGCACGTAATTAAGGGTAAGCTACTGCAGTGAACAATTTTTAATGGACATCGTTTTGGTGAAGAAAATAAATAAATGACTGAAAGAAAGCTGGCCTTTTAATTCATTATATATAACATCCAGTGCCAAATGAGAAATAATTGAAGGCAGTTAACTGCACTACTATAATTACAACCCTTTCATTACACCTGTAACTCCTCCCTGTCTAATTATCTTCTCCGCTTCTTAATTACCACACGCTGTTAATTACATCAAACCCGAAAGGAGGGTGATAACCAATCAGATAATGATATTTAGGCAAACATTCCAGCTATCCTAAATATACCATATTATTCTCTTTCTGATGCAATACCTTTTCAAGGGATTCTGGCTAACTTGTAAAATCAAGTCATATGAGATTATTACAATGATTAATTATAGTATTAGTTATTATCAAAACATTGTCAAACTTGAATCACAAATGACATGTTATTACATGAAATGATTACAGATAGCAATTCAATTACCAGATGATTACTACAGTGAATTGTTGCAGAATTATGTATCAGTTACAGCGTGAGAATGATCAAAAGTAGATACACTTTAATTGGATTGAATAGTCACAGCATTAGATTATCAGATCGTCAGTAACAACACTGATAATTGTAGCAGTGGATAGGATATTTTATCAGATGATCACAGTTGCTAATTACTTTATTAGACGATTATCACAATGCATAGTGACAGTAGTAGACCATCCCAATGTACAGTTGCAATATTAGATTATAACGCAAATTACAATGCCAAATACGGTTACTTACAGTGAGAAGCGCAAAGCTTTTCTAGTAGACTTCAGGCACCTAAACTTTTCCCTGTTTTCCCATCCCAGTCATGATTTAATTGTCATTGCAAACAATGACTGAGAATGCAAGGCTGAAAGTCTCTGATCTGTGAAGCAGCAGCAGAGTACAGGCTAGAGAGTCGACGGAAAATTATCTTTATCAGTTGAAGAGATGACACCAAAATCTCTCTGTGTCTGTGTGCAGTCAGTTAGCCGCGCTCCTCCCTCTCGCCTGTGATATGTCCTTACTATACAGTATAAATGCACACGAGGCCCATACTTGAGAGAAGGTCACTCTGTGACCAGTTACCTTTATTACCAAGGCCTCAAGAGATGAAGGTGGGTGGAGCTTCCCCTTTTATACCTGAAAGTCCAGGTTAGGAGTGTCTCCCACAAGTTCACCCCTTGTGGTCAATGTTCTCAAGGTGTACTACTTAGGTCAGCTTATACATGGGTTACAATGATAGTTGAATACATGACATCACCTCCCCCGCAAAGTCTTATTGGGATCACAGGTTAAGTCTCTCTGGTGGTTTACGCTCCCTTGTAGAGCGCCTGAGTTGGGGCTCCGGTTGTTGGGCGCTGGCCTGAGTGTTTGCTGTTTGCGGTGCCTCAGGCCTGTCCGGACTGCCACAGTGACTGGGCTCTCCTCCACTTGGTTCCGGTGTTCAGTCACCTGTGGTGGAGTAAACTCTACATCGTGTTCTTCCTCTGCTTCTTCTATGGGGTTGCTGAACCTCATTTTAGTTTGATCCACGTGTTTGCGGCAGATTTGTCCATTGGTAAGTTTAACTACCAAAACCCTATTCCCCTCTTTGGCAATCACAGTGCCTGCAAGCCATTTGGGCCCTGCAGCATAATTAAGGACAAAAACAGGGTCATTGGCATCAATACATCGCATTCCTGTCATGGTAGTCACATTGTGACTGACGCCTGCTCTCACAATTTCTTTCATAGCAAGAGATAACCTGGTTTTGTACAAGGGATAACCTTGTTTTGAGCGTCCTTTTCATTAGCAGCTCTGCGGGTGGAACCCCTGTGAGCGAGTGTGGTCGGGATCTATTGGCCAACAGGAGGCATGATAAGCGGCTTTGTAGGGAACCCCCTTGGATTCTGAGTACCTCCTGTTTGATTATCTGCACTGCTCGTTCCGCCTGGCCGTTTGAGGCCGGCTTGAACGGTGCTGTTCTAACATGGTTGATTCCATTGCCTGCCATGAAGTCCTGGAATTCAGTGCTTGTGAAGCACGGGCCATTGTCGCTGACCAAGACATCCGGTAGACCATGGGTGGCAAACATTGCCGTGGAAGAGGGTGTGCTTGAATTTAAAATGGCACACGCAATCCATTTGGAGTAGGCGTCTACTACAACCAAAAACATTTTTCCCATGAAAGGACCTGCGTAGTCCACAAGGATGCGTGACCATGGCTTGGCGGGCCAGGACCAGGGGCTAAGGGGAGCATCTCTGGGTGCGTTGCCCAGCTGAGCACACGTGTTGCACCTGCGAACACAAAGTTCCAGGTCTGCATCTATCCCTGGCCACCAAACGTGTGATCTGGCAATTGCCTTCATCATGACAATGCCCGGGTGCTCATTGTGAAGTTCTCTGATAAACACCTCTCTGCCCATCAGGGGCATGACTACTTGGTTTCCCCACAGTAGGCAATCGGCCTGAATCGAGAGTTCATCCTTGCGCCTATGAAATGGTTTAAATTCCTCAGGGCATGCCCCGTACGTGGCTGCCCAGTCCCCATTCAGGACACATTTCTTAACTAAAGACAGTAGCGGGTCTTTATTTGTTCAGACTTTAATCTGACGGGCTGTCACAGGTGAGCCTTCGTTTTCGAAAGCTTCAACAGCCATGACCATCTCAGCATCATGCTCAGTTGTCCCCTCAGTGGTGGCTAGTGGGAGCCTGCTGAGTGCATCGGTGCAGTTTTCAGTGCCCGGTCTGTGCCGAATTGTGTAGTCATAGGCGGCTCTGTATGCGGGCCGATGCTTTCGCATTTATGGCCTTGTTGTCGGCCAAAAGGGACGTTAGGGGTTTGTGATCTGTCTCCAGCTCAAATTTCCTGCCAAACAGGTACTGGTGCATTTTTTTTTTACTGCATATACACATGCTAGCGCTTCCTTTTCTACCATCCCGTAGCCCCTTTCTGTCTGGGACAGACTTCTGGAGGCATAAGCTACCTGCTGTAACTGACCATTGACATTCACATGCTGCAACACACACCCAACCCCATAGGATGACGCATCGCACGTTAAAACAAGTTTCTTACACAGGTCATATAACGTTAACAGTTTGTTGGAGCATAACAAATTGCGTGCTCTATCAAAAGCCCTTTCCTGGCTGTCCCCCCAGACCCAATCGCGACCTTTGCATAGGAGCACGTGTAGCGGCTCTAACAGCGTGCTCAATTTGGGAAGAAAGTTACCAAAATAGTTCAGGAGCCCCAGGAATGAACGCAGTTCCGTGGTGTTACGGGGTCTGGGTGCTCTCTGGATCACTTCCATTTTGGACGCAGTCGGTCTGATCCCGTCTGCTGTTACCCTCATCCCCAGGGATTCTACCTCTGGAGCTAAGAAGACGCACTTCGACTTTTTCAGTCACAGCCCTACCTGGTGCAGTCTGCGTAGCACCTCCTCCAGGTTGTGGAGGTGTTCTTCAGTATCGCGACCCATGATGAGGATGTTGTCTTGAAATTCCACCGTCCCTGGAATCAACTTGAGGAGGCTTTCCATATTTCGCTGAAAGATTGCGGCGGCCGAACGAATCCCGAACGGACATCTGTTGTACTCAAACAACCCCTTGTGTGTCGTGATGGTGGTCAGCTTCTTTGACTCACTCGCCAGCTCCTGGGTCATGTAAGCTGAGGTCAGGTCCAATTTTGAAAAAAGTTTGCCACCGGATAGCGTCACAAAGAGGTCCTCCGCTCTCTGTAGCGGGTACTGGTCTTGGAGTGACACCCCATTGATGGTGGCCTTGTAATCGGCACATATCCTGACCGACCCATCTGCCTTGAGCACTGGCACGATCGGGCTCGCCCAGTCACTGAATTCGACTGGCGAGATGAGGCCTTCCCTCAGCAGGCGGTCCAATTTGCATTCTATCTTTTCCTGCATCACGTACGGCACCGCTCGGGCCTTGTGTTGTACTGACCTGGCGTCCGGGTTTATGTGAATCACTACCTTGGTCCCCATGAAAGTGCCGATGCCGGATTGAAATAATGAGTCAAATTTGTCTAGGACCTGTGAGCATGATACTCGCTCCACAGAAGAAATTGCATTGATATCGCCCCATTTCCAATTCATGACAGCAAGCCAACTTCTCCCCAGTAGTGCGGGACTGTCCCCCGGGACAATCCAGAGTGGCAACCTGTTCTCCGAATCTTTGTGGGTCACGACTATCGTGGCACTGCCTAGCACCAGAATGATCTCCTTTGTATCTGTCCGTAACTGTGTGTCAATCGGCAATAATTTTGACCTCCTGGCCTTGGACACCCACAACCTTTCACACTGTTTGATACTCATCAGGGACTGGCTGGCCCATGTGTCTAGCTCCATTAATACTGGGATGCCTTTAAGGAGCACTTTCATCATTATCGGTGGCGTCCTGGTATATGAACTGTATATGTGCTCCACTTGAACTTGTTGAACTTCAGCTTCCAGTGATTTCCCCCAGTGTCCATTTGGCCTCGTAGGGCTTACATCGGGCCTGTCCTCCTCATACATCAACCTGGCTGCAGGCTTCCTGCACATATGCGCCAAGTGACCACTGACGTTGTAGTTTCTGCAGGTATATTGCTGATACCTGCAAGTTCTGGCTTGGTTTTTGCCTCCACACCTCCAGCATGAGCTGGAAGCCCCATTTTGGAAACAAAAGGTCCATTACCAGTCGATTGTCTCTGACTGTCTCTGTAACTGTCCTTAAGCGCACCATTGACAGGTGTTGATGGCCCCATTACTGGCCGCATTGTCCATTGCGATGGCATGAATCGCCGTTCAGCTAGCCATTGTCTCTGTTGAATTCCCCCTTTTGGTTTGACTACATGCTTGGGCATGTCCGATTACCCTTGTCTGCCTAGAGAACTGTGTGCCGCGTTAACAATGTTGACTCCCTGGTTGTTTGCCGCATTTGAGCCAAGATTTTTGTCATACATCATTCTGGTCTTTTCCTCCCCTGAGATAAATGTCTGGGCTATCAGAGCCGCCGCTTCCAAGGTCAAGTTTTTGGTCTCAATCAGTTTCCTGAAAACACCAGCGTGCCCGATACCCTCAATAAAAAAGTCTCGCAGCATCTCTGCTCTGCATGCATCTAGGAACTTACATAGGCTCGCCAGTCACCAGAGATCTGCCACAAAGTCAGGAACGCTTTGCCCTTCTCGCTGCCGGTGCGTGTAAATCCGGTGTCTCGCCATGTGCATGCTGCTCGCCGGTTTAAAGTGTTCCCCGATCAACTTACTGAGCTCTTCGAACGTCTTGTCCACTGGCTTCTCTGGTGCTAGAAGGTCCTTCATCAGGGAGCACGTTCTGGATCCACAAACTGTCAGGAGATGAGCCCTGCGTTTGTCGGCCGAATCCTGTCCCAACCATTCCTTCGTGACAAAACTTTGCTGTAGTCTCTCAATAAAGTCATCCCAATCATCACCAACACAGTACCTCTCTTCTGTGCTGCTAGTGGACATGCTCACGTAGTTTAAATCCCACTTTCTCGTCGCCAATGATATGTCCTTACAGTATAAATGCACACGAGGCCCATACTTGAGAGAAGGTCACTCTGTGACCAGTTACCTTTATTACCAAGGCATCAAAAGATGAAGGTGGGTGGAGCTTCCCCTTTTATACCTGAAAGTCCAGGTTAGGAGTGTCTCCCACAAGTTCACCCCCTTGTGGTCAATGTTCTCAAGGTGTACAAATTAGGTCAGCTTATACATGGGTTACAATGATAGTTGAATACATGACAGTCTGTATAAGCTGTTGTCATGGATAGATTAACACGTGAAAAGCTGGGCGGGGACATTTGTGACGGACCACAGCAATGTTCTGTGGTAGATTTTTAAAATTTCATGCGCTCTTTGGACACTCATCATTATGAAAATAAAGCCCGGAGATGATTTAGTCCGAACGAATGCACCACCTCCACCTTTTGCTTATTCTACTATGTAGCACTGAGCAAGCAAAATGAGCCTGCTACAACTGGAGTTGGTCAGTTCTGCGGTAATTTGTGATTACCTCAATTGTCTCCAGCCTAGACCATTTCAGGTCCAGGCTAGTCTGCCCTTTAAAAGTGGTGCCATGTGTACAGAGGAGCAAAGTATTTCTCTCTGAGTGCATACCACTATTTCTTCAGCTTGCTGCACATCGAGTAGATGGCAGATGAGCAACTGCCCTCTGTGTAGTTGATGGCACAGCAACGTTAGTAAGTAATTTTCTTATCAGCTGATGGATTGGGGATGGGGTGGAGGTGTGTGGGGTTGCTGACCCATCCACCTCCATGGCACGAACCTGGTATTGCAGTACTTCCAGGAACGGTGCAGTGGCTCTCGGCCTTTTGGCTAAGAGCATTGGCGCAGAGTGATCCTTGATGTGTGCAAGGTGACCTCTGGCGTTTGTGATTTGACAAAGAATTGGAAAGATTGGCTACGAATAAATAAATAAAGAAGGGTATCTAATCCATGGTGGTCTAATCAGGGTTGCAGAGTCCCTCATGATCCATTGTGTAGCATCTAATAGTCAGCTGTGGCTCAGCAGGTAGCACACTTGCCTCTTGAGTCAGAAAGTTGTGGGTTCAAGTCCCACTCTGGGGATTTGAGCTTATAAATCTAGGCTGATACTCCAGTGTAGTGTTGAGAGGTGCCATCTTTTGGATGAGACGTTAAACCGAGGCCCCGTCTGTCATCTCAGGTGGAAGTAAAAGATCCCATGGCACTATTTCGAAAAAGGGCAAGGGAGTTATCCTTGGTGTCCTGGCCAATATTTATCTCTCAATCAACATATCAAAAGCAGATTATTTGGTCATTATCACATTGCTGTTTGTGGGAGCTTGCTGTGCACAAATTGGCCGCCGTGTTTCCTACATTACAACAGTGACCACACTCCAAAAGTACTTTTTTGGCTGTAAAGCGCTTTGAGATGTCCGGTGACCGTAAACGGCGCTATATAAATCCAAGTCTTTCTTTAACACTTGGCAGTTTAATACGGTACATTTGGAATATCGAACAGCCCAGTGAGGAATCAGATGATTTCTGTGGTCTGCTGTATTTTTGTTTCATCAGGTGTTCAGCTATCCATATGTGTCTGATCCCAACTGGCCAAAAAGTGTCAGGTTCCTACTGATACCTGGCAGTCTTGTGGTGGGTACACACATGTCCCTATTGGCCCAGTGGTCAATGGGTGTCCCAGCTTGTGGCCAGCAGGGAGCCTGCGTGTAATGATCGGAGACCGAGCGGCGGATCTGAATGTTTTCAGACGAGAATCACGACCATAACTACCTGGTAAGGTCGTTTTGACAGCAGGGTGAATTCTGTACCTGCTCCTTAGACCAAAATGGGTTGGAGGTTTCGTCCAGGTTATGGGTGGCGTTGTTGCTGCATTTTCCACTGATTTGGAGGGGAATAAATCTGCTCAAGTCTTCAAATAATCTACAATGAGCCACAAACGTTTCGGCAGGGATATACTTTCTTCCACCAGTGTAAAAGTAATCAGAATCAGAATTCCGCTGCAATTATTGATAATTACCCTAACCATATGTTTTTAATTGATGCCCCTCATGGGAGATAAGCAGACAGCAATGTCATCGACAGCAAATGCATGCGTGGAAATCCTTTGCACGGACATCGTGGGTATTTGCAAAACAAGTTAAGATTTATGATGTAATTGTCAATCTTCTGTACGCACAGGGTGAAAACCAAGTGCAGTTGATGATGTAAACTCTCTTAAAAATGCATGACAGAAACTAGAAGTGATATGACAGCTAAAGAGATGAAATATCACAATGTGGGAAAGTGTAAAGCCGCATTATTGCTTTTCCTAGTAGATGCCAAATGCCGTCTGCAGCAGAAATCATCGCTCACACGCCAATACAAAGCATAGGCGTCACCACTCATTAAGCTCATTTAAAGAACACGGAAACTGAGCAACCCGAGTCTTTTCAGCAATAGTCAGCACTAAGGGAGATATGTTCTTATTATTCCGAACATCAGAGAACACCACCGCAAACAGATCTTCGACCTTCAGACTTGCACAAACCGATTTCATCGGAAACATAGTCACGTCCAAACTCAGGAACTTCCACTTCTCTTTCATTGATCTTGAGCAAGAAATCTACAAGTTTTCTGTTGCTCATCAATGCCTGGAGGAATCAAACATGCATATTGATCGGAAGCTTCATGACATGTATCTAACTCCACTGATAGGACCGCTATAGAGTGGGAGAAATTATTGTAGAACCTGTCAAACATCGCCTTCAAATATCGTAACCTTTCAGTGAAAGCCAAGGAAACCGCTTTCAGGGTGATACACATGCAGCAACATGTCCAAAGTACACACAGAGACATGCATCATCATGAAGCGTGCAACAAACATGCAACCCGTGAAACCTAATGGAGCAGAATTCTCACCAAGCAAGGAACTGGAATGGGTGCGTGCGGAAGCAGGATTGACAAATGGTGTTCAGAGACCTTCAGAACATAAGAAATATGAGCAGCAATAGGCCATGCGGCCTCTCGAGCCTGCTCCGCCATTCAATAAGATCATGGCTGATCTTCTATCTCAACTCCACTTTCCCGCAATATGTACATATCGCTTGGTTCCCTTAGTATCCAAAAGTCAGCGGGGTTAAAACGTCAGACCAGGAGGGCAGCTACAGCAGAAGCCTGGTACCACACCATAAACAGCCATCAGTCACCTGTCCAGGTCACCAGCACAGCCAAAAGGCTAGAGCGGAAACTCAGCTAGTGCTGCAGCAGTGCTCCCATTTTGCTTACAGCAGAAACTTTGACTTCAATGGGGGGGGGGGGGTGGGAAGGTTTGAATATTTTACAGCTGGGGTGGGGGATGAGGACACAACAAGTGGGGAGAGTGGGGTGCTGCCAGAGGATGGAGGTCGGGGATGGGGGAGATTAAATTTTAGTAAGGTTTATTTAAGACAAGTATCGGTGTCATGCTTACATAGGATTACATGAGATATACGGCACAGAAACAGGCCATTTGGCCCAACCAGTCCACGCTGGTGTTTATGCTCTATTCGAGCCTCCTCCTGTCTTTCCTCATCTAAATCTATCAGCATAACCCTCTATTCCCTTCGCCTTCATATGCTTGTCTAGCCTTCCCTTAAATGTATCTATACTATTCGCTTCAACCACTCCCTGTGGTAGTGAGTTCCACATTCTCACCAACCTTTCGGTAAAGAAATTTCTTCTGAATTTTCCTGATGGATTTCTTGGTGACTATCTTATATTGATGGCCTCTGGTTATGCTCTTCCCCACAAGTGGAAACACTCTCTGTATCCACTCTATCAAAACCTTTCATAATTTTAAAGACCTCTATTCGGTCAGCCTTCTTTTTTCAAGGGAAAGGAGATCCAGCCTGTTCATCCTTTCATGATTGCTTGAAACAATCTCACTCTTTAGTCGCTTAGCTAAATGGTTTGGCTTTTAACTGTGGAGTTCTGATCATTCCCATATGGATCATGAACTGAAATTCATCTCTTAACTCATGCAATTTCTTGGTATAAGGAAATATGTACCGCCTTTATTAATATATAATGGTGGGCCACCTTCTCGTATTTTCCAAAGTCCTATTAAAAAAATACTTGAGGTGCAGTTTGAGTTTGTAATCTGGGGCCAGAGGGTCGCCACAACTAGCAGGGTGGGTCCTATTGGGCTGGCGGAGGTAAAAAGACATGTAAAAAAAGTAGTGTATGATAAATGAGCTGACTACAGCTGAGGCAGTGATAGAGGTGTTTCAACTGATCACTGCGTCCTCAAGGTAGGGAATGGAAAGGAATGAATCAGGCCTCCCACTACTGATTAATCAGTGAATCCTGCTCGAACGTGTACACGTCAGGTGAAGGCAGGACAAGGCTCAGCTGTAATGTCAAAGAGCCTGCTGACACTCACTGACTAGGTTCAGTAATGAAAGGTGTTCAATTAGGTGATGTATCAAAGAACCGCCAGACTCTGTGAAGCAGTGCATCAGTATGAGTTACTGCTCTCAGGAGTTGTGTGAAGAATAGGGGAAGAGAATGTGGCTGCAAAATCACATCTGAATAATTCGTGCTGCAGCATGCACTTTCCCAGAAGCCAGCACGTGACCTGTAGAAACCAAGGGGCCGAAATTCAGGCCCGCCAGAAACCTGCCGCGCTTACCGTTTTTTAAGTGTCTTCACCGACGGGTAGAATGAGGTTGACTCTTGATCGATATTCAGCTCTTTGTCTTTTTTTTTTGAAGCGGCCAAGGAGTTGGTCATAATGGGGGCAGAAGTGCGGCGGGAAGTGCTGGTGAGGGGTGCAAGTGGAGGTGGGACGTATTCTCCACTGCTGTCATTCAAGTGGTGACATCATTGCATGTCTGCGTCACCACTTATCTCCCCTCCTTTAAACAAGAGAGAATCGGCGATTATTTATGATTGGCCACTGGGCCACCAGGGAGGGTTTTCATAAGAACATAAGAATTAGGAACAGGAGTAGGCCATCTAGCCCCTCGAGCCTGCTCTGCCATTCAACAAGATCATGGCTGATCTGGCCGTGGACTCAGCTCCACTTACCCGCCCGCTCCCCGTAACCCTTAATTCCCTAATTGGTTAAAAATCTATCTATCTGTGACTTGAATACATTCAATGAGCTAGCCTCTGCTTCCTTGGGCAGAGAATTCCACAGATTCACAACCCTCTGGGAGAAGAAATTCCTTCTCAACTCGGGTTTTAAATTGGCTCCCCCGTATTTTGAGGTTGTGCCCCCTAGTTCTAGTCTCCCCGACCAGTGGAAACAACCTCTCTGCCTCTATCTTGTCTATCCCTTTCATTATTTTAAATGTTTCGGCTGGGCCAACGGCCTGGCAACTAAGAGGAGGTGCCAGGCTGCCTGTTGACGGCCCGGCTGAACCCGGGGGGCACAATAGTCCGGCCGACATGGAAGTCGGCCGGCAAAAAAAAATATGGCGAAAGCGGCACTGTGCCCTTGATTTTAATGGCCACCGCACCGCCAAGGCTGACAGAGAGAATGAAAGGTGCACTGAAAGAAAAAGCTGTCGGGGGCACCGCTCTGCGGCCATAAGATGTCCCGGGCTGAATTTCTCCGGAGTGGGGGGCTTCCAGCGGTGCGTGCACCGATGACGCACTCACGGCCGCTTGGCAGTAGCGGGGCGGAAGTGGGGACCGCCAGAAAAACACCTCTGCTGAATTAAGCTTGCGGCGGACGTTCGACCTGAAATCGACAGCCGCTCGACCCCGCAGCATGGCCGCCGCAATCCGGCGGTAACGGGCCTTATTCAGGAGCTGAATTTCGGCCCCCAAGTGTACAAACCAGGCTGTTCTCGAACCTGAACCTACCCAAAGACACGCTAGTGAGCCTTCTAACAGCCTGTGGGGTAGATTTCAATCTTGACTGCCTGGTTGTTAAGCATCACAGGGCAGAGTGCAGAAAGGCAAATCTAGCCAATGAGAATCGCACACAGGTAAAAATAAAAAAGCAAGACTTACATTTATATAGCACCCATCACAACTACCGGATGTTTCAAAGCTCTTTAGAGTCAATGAAGTACGTTTTGAAATGTTGTAATGAGGGAAACGCGGCAGCCAATTTGCGCACAGCAAGCTCCCACAAACAGCAATGTAATAATGACCAGATAATCTGTATTTTTGTTACGTTGATTGAGGGATAAATATTGGCCAGGACACCGGAGATAACTCCCCTGCTCTTCTTCAAAATAGTGCCATGTGATCTTTTACATCCACCTGAGAGAGCAGACGGGCCTCGGTTTAACGTCTCATCTGAAAGACGGCACCTCCGACAGTGCAGCACCCCCTCAGCACTGCACTGGGAGCGTCAGCCTAGATTAATGTGCTTAAGTCTCTGGAGTGTCTGAAACTGTTTGATTTTCCTTTCATTGAAATAGAAGGACAATCCAACAGGTTTTGTAAGGAGCACCAGTCGATTTCTGGCAACCCCTAATGTCCAGGCGATAAAGACAAACAATCTCCTTTTGTGCTTTCACATTTTCAGAGCTGCTGCTCGTTTGTCTTTCCTACTTGGGCCACCAGCTGGCAGCAGAATCAACAGTAATCTGATTATTCATAGCTATCTTCTACCATCTTCAGTGTCATGAGATTTGAACCATATTTTCCAGCTTATTTCAATTTTAATGCCATGTTTTCAACAACACACCAAGATCAGTAGATTTGAGGCTTTTAGACATAATTAAAAATTGTCCTATAATCATTGATCATTTTAAAACTGAAATGCTCTCATGTAACTCAGCCAGTGCCTCAGTGAGTCAGAGGGTTGTGGGTTCAAGCCCCACTCCAGGGACTTGAGCACATAAATCTAGGTTGACATTCCAGTGCAGTGCTGAGGGAGTGCTGCACTGTCGGAGGTGCCGCCTTTTCAATCAGACATTAAACTGACACGTCTGCTCTCCCAGGTGGATGTAAAAGATCCCATGGCACTATTTTGAAGAGGAGCAGCGGAGATATCCCAGGAGTCCTGGCCAATATTTATCCTTCAATCGACATCACTAAAACAGATTATCTGGTCATTATCACATTGCTATTTGTGGGAGCTTGCTGTGCACAAATTGGCTGCCGTGTTTCCTACATTACAACAGTGACTACACTTCAATAAATGCAAGTCTTTCCTTTTTCTCCTTTTTCATGCTTCTCCTATCCAATTTAGCTAACCTGCAAGCCTCCTTTTGTCTTACACCATTGTCACTTATTCTGAGACAGTGATCCCTAGTTCTAGACTTCCCAGCCAGGAGAAGAATCCTCCCAGCATCTAGCCTGTCAAGCCCGCTAAGTATTTTATATGTTTCAAAGAGATAGAAACATAGAAACATAGAAAATAGGTGCAGGAGTAGGCCATTCAGCCCTTCGAGCCTGCACCACCATTCAATATGATCATGGCCAATCATGCAACTTCAGTACCCTATTCCTGCTTTCTCTCCATACCCCTTGATCCCTTTAGCCGTAAGGGCCACATCTAACTCCCTTTTAGATCACCTCTCATTCTTCTTAACTCTAGGGAATATAGGACAAGTCTACTCAATCTCTTCTAGCAGGACAGTCCCCTCATCCCAGGAATCAGTCCAGTGAACCTTTATTGCACTCCCTCTAAGGCAAGTATGTCCTTCCTTAGGTAAGGAGACCAATCCTGTACACAGTACTCCAGGTGCGGTCTCACCAGGACCATATATATTTGTAGTAAGACTTTGTTACTCTTATACGCCAATCCCTATGTAATAAAGGCTAACATACCTTTGCCTTCCTAATTGCTTGCTGTACTTGTATGTTAACTTTCTGTGATTCGTGTACAAGGACACCCAGGTCCCTATATGTATGCGTTCTGATGAAGGGTCATTGACCCGAAATGTTAACTCTCTTTCTCTCTCCACAGATGCTGCCTGACCCGCTGAGATTTCCAGTACTCTCTGTTGTTATTACAGATTCCAGCATCCGCAGTATTTTTCTTGTGCCCTATATGTATTTGCAGCATTTGCAGTATTACTTTTCATTATTTATAATTATAAATAAAAATATCAACAGGATATAGTCAAGCTTTACTCACACATAGCTCAAAGAGAATTCTGAAGTCCTTTTTAAATTAAAAGCATTTAAAAATACAGAAGAAATGTCTTTACCCAAAGAGTGGTGTGCTAGGTCCGTGCAGCAGAGCAGGTCTCCAGTCATCTTGGTTAATCCTTGCCACTGGACCAAGACCTGGCTCTGTCAAGCCTGTGTGGTGGCTGGTGTGCAACGGACACCACACGTTAAAAAAATCCACACACAGGCATTTTCCACCCTTCAGGATATAGTTCGGGACCTGGAATATTAGGTCCTTCATTGAAACACCTGTGAACTCATCCTTTTTTGGCGTGGAAGCAAGTCATCCTTGTTTTGAGGGACTGCCTATGATGATGGTGAGAATATGGAACTCGCTACCACATGAAGCGAATAGTATCGATGCATTGAAGGGGAGGCTAGACAAGCTAATGAGCGAGAAGGGATGGAGGGTTAAGTGGATAGATATAGATGAGGAAAGACGAGAGGAGGCTCGAGTGGAGCATAAACACCGTATATCCGATGTAATCCAATGTAAACATCACCACAGTAGGAATCTACTTGCAGTGTTCACCACCCGCAGTGAAGAAATGGATGTCTTGCTCGATTTTACATTGTACAAACCGCATTTGATTCAGTGCTGTATTTGTACACTTGCAGTTCAATGGTCAGTCGGAAAACTATTATCAGGATACTTATTGGGTGGAGACTGAGCAGGATTTATGTTAATCCTGGCAATCTTACTGTCAGGAAAATTACATTAGTGGTGGGGACCTATCTTGATTAAAGAGCGCTCTGCTCCTACATCCATCAGCTCTGAAACCCGAGAGAGAGAAATGAGAAGGGTTGGATGACTGAGCTATTCAGAGGGCACAAGCTGTGAAGGTTAAGTTGTGGTCACATGGAGAATTGTTGGAGAAAGCAGTTTTCAGGAGTTACATTAATAAAAAAGTTACTATGCTTGAGTAGCCTGATTCCATGATGTAGAAACATTTATTCAGAGAGAGAGGGAAAAACATAGTCCAGGTTTCCATTCACTTCATTCTTTTTAAAAAATTAGTTCCTGGGATGTGGGCGTCGCTGGCAAGCCCAGCATTTATTGCCCATCCCTAATTGCCCTTGAGAAGGCGGTGGTGAGCGGCCTTCTTGAACCGTTGCTGTCCGTGTGGCAAAGGTTCTCCCACAGTGCTGTTCGGGAGGGAGTTCCAGGATTTTGACCCAGAGATGATGAAGAAACAGCAATATATTTCCAAGTCAGGATGGTGTGTGGCTTGGAGATGAACTTGCAGGTGATGGTGTTCCCATGCGCCTGCTGCCCTTGTCCTTCTAGGAGTTGGAGGTCGCGGGTTTGGGAGGTGCTGCCGAAGAAGCCTTGGCGAGTTGCTGCAGTGCATTTTGTAGATGGTACACACTGCAGCCATGGTGCACCGGTGGTGGAGGGAGTGAATATTGAAGGTGGTGGATGGGGAGCCAATCAAAGGTGCTGCTTTGACCTGGATGGTGTCGAGCTTCTTAAGTGTTGTTGGAGCTGCACTCATCCAGGCAAATGGAGAGTATTCCATCACACTCCCAAAATGACCTCCTAGTTCCCCCACTGGTAGGCGACATGCTTCGGAAAAGATCCAGTGAAAGGGAGGAAAATAGAAAAGGAACTGATTGGAATAGAAAAGTTACATAAGTACTTACCTAAAATGGCTAATGCTGCAGCCAAAATATGAGCAGCTATTATTTGGGAACTTTATTGCCTATGGTGCTCACACAGGCCTAACCTACTAAAGGAAATCTGACCCTCGCCTCCATGCCTATTGGCCTCCACTGGTAAAAGCTCCACCACTTTTCATAGTTGCTCCAGTGCTGCCTATTAACTCTACTTCCCTACCTACTCCCGGGTCATTCCGGGAGACTCCTGGACAGTCCGGGAGGGTTAACAACTCGACTGCAGGAAAAGGGGGGAAATTCAGGGTCACTCCCAGTAGCAGAGTAAATAAAATGACTCCTAAAAACACATTTAAAAGAAAAACTTGAAGAGATTTACTAGAATGGCATCGGGGATGAGAGATTTCCGTTATGTGGAGAGACTGGAGAAGCTGGGGTTGTTCTCCTTAGGGCAGAGAAGGTTAAGAGGAGATCTGATAGAATTGTTCAAAATCATGAATGCTATTGATCGGAGTAAATAAAGAGAAACTGTTTCTCTTGGCAGAAGGATCGATAACGAGAGGACACGGGTTTAAAGTGATTGACAAAAGAACCAGAGGCAAGATGAGGAAACATTTTTTAACACAGCGAGTTGTGATCCGGAATGCACTGCCAGAAAGGATAGTGGAAACAGATTCAATAGTAACATTCAAAGAGAATTGAAAGAAAGAAATACTTGTATTTATATAGCACCTTTCACGTCTACCAGACGTCTCAAAGCACTTTACAGCCGCTGCTCGCACTCGCACCTCTCCGACGCTGCTGGCCTTAATAGGCCGCTCTGACGTCCCTGGACTCCCGCTGCTCGCACTGGTGATTGGTGAGTTGTTTTTCTTTTCCTTTATCAGTTGGTAACCTTTAGCATTGTTGTTGCCAAATTAAGTTAATCTAAGGGGTAAGTCATGGCAGGAGAGCTCGGGCATGTGTTATGCTCCTCCTGTACAATGTGGGAAGTCAGGGATGCTCCCAGTGTCCCTGACGACTACATGTGCAGGAAGTGTATCCGCCTGCAGCACCTGACAGACCGCATTGCGGCACTGGAGCTGCGGGTGGATTTACTCTGGAGCATCCGCGATGCTGAGGATATCATGAATAGCACGTTTCGTGAGTTGGTCAGACCACAGGTAGAGGTTATACAGGCAGATAGGGGATGGGTGACCAACAGGAAGAGCAGTGGAAGGAAGGTAGTGCAAGGGTCCCCTGCGGTCATCCCCCTGCAAAACAGATACACTGCTTTGGGTACTGTTGAAGGGGATGACTCATCGGGGAGAGCAGCACCAGCCAAGCTCATGGCACCGTGGGTGGCTCTGCTGCACAGGAGGACAGGAAGAAGAATGGGAGAGTGATAGTGATAGGGAATTCTATTGTAAGGGGAATAGATAGATGTTTCTGCGGCCGCAATCGAGACTCCAGGATGGTATGTTGCCTCCCTGGGTCAAGTGTGTCTCGGAGCGGGTGCAGGACATTTTGAAAAGGGAGGGGGAACAGCCAGTTGTCGTGGTGCATATAGGTACCATAAATATAGGTAAAAAAAGGGATGAGGTCCTACAAGACGAATTTAGGGAGCTCGGAGCTAAATTAAAAAGTAGGACCTCAAAAGTAGTAATCTCAGGATTGCTACCAGTGCCACGTGCTAGTCAGAGTAGGAATCGCAGGATAGCTCAGATGAATCCGTGGCTTGAGGAGTGGTGCAGCACGGAGGGATTCAAATTCCTGGGACATTGGAACCGGTTCTGGGGTAGGTGGGACCAGTACAAACCGGACGGTCTGCACCTGGACAGGACAGAACCAATGTCCTAGGGGGGGAGTGTTTGCTAGTGCTGTCGGGGAGAAGTTAAATTAATACGGCAGGGGGATGGGAACCTATGCAGGGAGATAGACGGAAATAGAATGGGGGCAGAAGCAAAAGATAGAAAGAAGAAAAGTAAAAGTGGAAGGCAGAGAAACCTAAGGCAAAAAGGAAAAAGGGCCACATTACAGCAAAATTATAAAGGGGCAAAGTGTGTTAGAAAGACAAGCCTGAAGGCTCTGTGCCTCAATGTGAGGAGTATTCGGAATAAAGTGGACGAATTAACTGTGCAGGTATGAGACCTGGCTCCAGGGTGACCAAGGCTGGGAACTCAACATCCAGGAGTATTCAACATTTAGAAAGGATAGACAGAAAGGAAAAGGAGTCGGGGTGGCATTGCTATTAATGCAATAGTAAGAAAGGACATTAGCTTGGACGATGTGGAATCGGTATGGATGGAGCTGCGGAATACCAAGGGGCAGAAAATGCTAGTGGGAGTTGTGTACAGACCACCAAACAGTAGTAGTAAGGTTGGGGACAGCATCAAACAAGAAATAAGGGATGCATGCAATAAAGGTACAGCAGTTATCATGGATGACTTTAATCTCCATATTGATTGGGCTAACCAAACTGGTAGCAATGTGATGGAGGAGGATTTCCTGGAGTGTATTAGGCATGGTTTTCTCGACCAATATGTCAAGGAACCAACCAGGGAGCTGGCCATTCTAGACTGGGTGATGTGTAATGAGAAAGGACTAATTGGCAATCTTGTTGTGTGAGGGCCCTTGGGGAAGAGTGACCATAATATGGTAGAATTCTTTATTAAGATGGAGAGTGACACAGTTAATTCAGAGACTAGGGTCCTGAACTTAAGGAAAGGTAACTTCGATGGTATGAGACGTGAATTGGCTAGAATAGACTGGCGAGTGATACTTAAAGGGTTGACGGTGGATAGGCAATGGCAAACATTTAAAGATTACATGGATGAACTTGAACAATTGTACATCCCTGTCTGGAATAAAAATAAAACGGGGAAGGTGGCTAGCAAGGGAAATTAAGGGTAATGTTAAATCCAAGGAAGAGGCATATAAATTGGCCAGAAAAAGCAGCAAACCTGAGGACTGGGAGAATTTTATAATACAGCAGAGGAGGACAAAGGATTTAATTAGGAGGGGGAAAATAGAGTATGAGAGGAAGTTTGCTGGGAACATAAAAACTGACTGCAAAAGCTTCTATAGATATGTGAAGAGAAAAAGATTAGTGAAAACAAAAGTAGGTTCCTTGCAGTCAGATTCGGGTGAATTTATAATGGGGAACAAAGAAATGGCAGACAAATTGAACAAATATTTTGGTTCTGTCTTCACGAAGGAAGACGCAAATAACCTTCCGAAAGTACTAGGGGACCGAGGGTCTAGTGAGAAGGAGGAACTGAAGGATATCCTTATTAGGCAGGAAATTGTGTTAGGGAAATTGATGGGATTGAAGGCTGATAAATCCCCGGGGCCTGATAGTCTTCATCCCAGAGTACTTAAGGAAGTGGCCCTAGAAATAGTGGATGCATTGGTGATCATTTTCCAACAGTCTATCGACTGGATCAGTTCCTATGGACTGGAGGGTAGCTAATGTAACACCACTTTTTAAGAAAGGAGGGAGAGAGAAAATTATAGACCGGTTAGCCTGACATCATTAGTGGGGAAAATGTTGGAATCAATTATTAAAGATGAAATAGCAGCGCATTTGGAAAGCAGTGACGGGATTGGTCCAAGTCAACATGGATTTATGAAAGGGAAATTCTCCTTGACAAATCATCTAGAATTTTTTGAGGATGTAACTGGTAAAGTGGACAAGGGAGAACCAGTGAATGTGGTGTATTTGGACTTTCAAAAGGCTTTTGATAAGGTCCCACACAAGAGTGTGCAAAATTAAAGCACATGGTATTGGAGGTAATGTACTGATGTGGATAGAGAACTGGTTGGCAAACAGGAAGCAGAGAGTCAGGATAAATGGGGCCTTTTCAGAATGGCAGGCAGTGACTAGTGGGGTGCTGCAGGGCTCAGTGCTGGGACACCAGCTATTTACAATATACATTAATGCTTTAGATGAAGGAATTGAATGTAATATCTCCAAGTTTACAGATGACACTAAGCTGGATGGTAGTGTGAGCTGTGAGGAGGATGCTAAGAGACTGCAGGTTGACTTGGACAGGTAAGGTGAGTGGGCAAACGCATGGCAGATGCAGTATAATGTGGATAAATGTGAGGTTATCTACTTTGGTGGCAAAAACACAAGGCAGAATATTATCTGAATGGCGGCAGGTTAGGAAAAGGGGAGGTGCAACAAGACCTGGGTGTCATGATACATCAGTCATTGAAAGTTGGCATGCAGGTACAGCAGGCGGTGAAGAAGGCAAATGGTATGTTGGCCTTCATAGCTAGAGGATTTGATTATAGGAATAGGTCTTACTGCAGTTGTACAGGGCCTTAGTGAGGCCTCACCTGGAATATTGTGTTCAGTTTTGGTCTCCTAACCTTAGGAAGGACGTTCTTGCTATTGAGGGAGTGCAGTGAAGGTTCACCAGACTGATTCCTGGGATGGCAGGACTGACATATGAGGAGAGACTGGATCGACTGGGCCTGTATTTACTGGAGTTTAGAAGGATGAGAGGAGATCTCATAGAAACATATAAAATTCTGACGGGCTTGGACAGGTTAGATGCAGGAAGAATGTTCCCGATTTGGGGAAGTCCAGAACCAGGGACATAGTCTAAGGATAAGGGGTAAGCCATTTAGGACTGAGATGAGGAGAAATTTCTTCACTCAGAGAGTTGTTAACCTGTGGAATTCCCTACCGCAGAGAGTTGTTGATGCCAGTTCATTGGATATATTCAAGAGGGAGTTAGATATGGCCCATATGGCTAAAGGGATCAAGGGTTATGGAGAGAAAGCAGGAAAGGGGTACTGAAGTGAATGATCGCCATGATCTTATTGAATGGTGGTGCAGGCTCGAAGGGCCGAATGGCCTCCTGCACCTATTTTCTATGTTTCTATGTTTCTATAAAGTACTTTTGAATTGTAGTTACTGTTGTAATTTGGGAATTGGATAAAAACTTGAAGAGTGTAATAAAAGGGGAAAGATCGCAAAGTGCCGCAGTACAGCAGGACCTGGGGGTACTTGTGCATGAAATACAAAAGGATAGTATGCTGGTACAGCAAGCTATCAGGAAGGCCAATGGCATCTTGGCCTTTATTGCAAAGGAGATGGAGTATAAAAGCGGGGAAGTCTTGCTACAGCTATATAAGGTATTGGTGAGGCCACACCTGGAATACTGCGTGCAGTTTTGGTTTTCATATTTACGAAAGGATATACTTGCTTTGGAGGCAGTTCAGAGAAGGTTCACGAGGTTGATCCGAGGATGAGGGGGTTGACTTATGAGGAAAGGTTGAGTAGGTTGGGCCTCTACTCATTGGAATTCAGAAGAATGAGAGGTGATCTTATCGAAACACATAAGATTATGAGAGGGCTTTATTATGTTCCGAACACAGATGAGACTGCACACAGGGAGGTTAAAGTAACAGTGACCTCAGTCTTTAATAAGACACTCCAGAGTGAGGAACAGGCCTTGGGGGCCGGCTTATATACAGTGCTCCCAAGGGATGCTGGGATCCCTTGGGACTTGATGAGCTCCCTGGTGGCGGAACATGGGAATGCATGCTTTGAAGATATACAACATCACTCCCCATCAAAGTCAAAGTGAAAACTATTTACAAGGTGAGGCGGTCGGGAGCCTTTCTTTCCCTGGTGGACCGCCTCGGTACAAATGTCTGTTCTGGTGTGTTGGCTGTGCCTTCGCTGGGACGGCGTGTTGTTGGCCCTGCAGGGCTGCTGGATGAGCCTGGCCTTGCTGGGCTGTTGGGCGTGATGGGTTCGATTTCCTGGTCCGACGTGGTGTCGTTGATCCTTTGGGTGTGTGTTGTGGGCTCGAAAAAGGTGGTGTCTGCTGTGGGTTGTTCAGGGCAGTCTGTGAACCGCAGCCTCGTTTGGTCCAGGTGCTTTCTGCAAATTTGTCCATTGTCTAGTTTGACTACAAACACCCTATTCCCTTCTTTAGTTATCACTATGCCCGCGATCCACTTGGGACGAGCTGTCCATTCAGGCAGACTGCCTGTTGTAGGGTAACCGCGTAATGCTACCAAAAAAGGGCAGGGAGACGTACATTTCGACTTGGGACCATGTCCATAGTTTAACACATACACAGGCTCATTCAGATCAATTTCCCGTGACACAGTGGCGCGACCATCATTTACATTTTGTTGCTGCTGCCTGCTCTCTACCTGATCATGCAGGTTGGGGTGAACCAGCGAGAGTCTGGTTTTAAGTGTCCTTTTCATGAGTAGCTCAGCCGGGGGCACCCCTGTGAGCGAGTGGGGTCTCGTGCGGTAGCTGAGCAGTACTCGGGACAGGCGGGTTTGGAGTGAGCCTTCTGTGACTCGTTTTAGGCTCTGTTTGATTGTTTGTACTGCCCGCTCTGCCTGCCCATTGGAGGCTGGTTTAAACGGGGCTGAGGTGACATGTTTGATCCCATTGCGGGTCATGAATTCTTTAAATTCGGCACTGGTGAAACATGGCCCATTGTCATTGACCATTATGTCAGGCAGGCCGTGGGTGGCAAACATGGCCCTCAGGCTTTCAATGGTGGCGGTGGCGGTGCTTGCCGACATTATATCACATTCAATCCATTTTGAAAAAGCATCCACAACTACGAGGAACATTTTACCAAGAAACGGGCCCGCATAGTCGACATGGATCCTCGACCATGGTCTGGAGGGCCAGGACCACAAACTTAGTGGTGCCTCTCTGGGCATGTTGCTCAACTGAGCACACACGCTGCATTGCTGTACACAGGACTCTAAGTCAGAGTTGATACCAGGCCACCACACGTGGGATCTGGCTATCGCTTTTATCATTACAATACCCGGGTATGTGCTGTGGAGATCTGAGATGAACGTCTCCCTGCCCTTTTTTGGTAGCACTACGCGGTTACCCCACAATAGGCAGTCTGCCTGAATGGACAGCTCGTCCTTTCGCCGCTGGAACGGCTTGATTGGCTCTTGCATTTCAACGGGGATGCTGGCCCAGCTTTCATGCAGTACACAGTTTTTTTTACTAGGTACAGCAGAGGATCTTGGCTGGTCCAAGTCCTAATCTGGCGGACCGTGACAGGTGATTTATCATTTTCAAAAGCTTCCATGACCATCAACAAGTCTGCGGGCTGCGCCACCATCAACAAGTTTGCAGGCTGCGCCATTTCCACCCCCGTGGTGGGCAATGGTAGTCGACTGAGAGCATCCACACAGTTCTCGGTGCCTGGCCTGTGGCGGATGATATAGTTATACACTGATAGCACGAGTACCCACCTTTGTATGTGGGCTGAGGCGTTGGTATTTATCCCATTGTTTTCAGCGAACAGTGATACGAGGGGCTTGTGGTCGGTTTCCAGCTCAAATTTGAGGCCAAACTGGTACTGATGCATTTTCTTTACCCTGAACACACACGCTAATACCTCTTTCTCAATTATGCTGTAGGCCCTCTCGGCCTTAGACAAGCACCTGGAAGCATAGGCGACAGGTTGCAACTTCCCCGCAACATTAGCTTGTTGTAATACACACCCGACTCCGTACGACGACACGTCACATGCTAGCACAAGTCTTTTACACGGGTTATACAATACAAGCAGCTTGTTGGAGCATAAAATGTTTCTGGCTTTCTCAAAAGCAATCACTTGGTTTTTTCCCCATACCCAGTTCTCCCCTTTACACTAACACATATAGGGGCTCTAAGAGGGTGCTTAACCTCGGTAGTAAGTTACCAAAATAGTTGAGGAGACCCAGGAACGACCGCAGCTCTGTGACATTCTGTGGCCTGGGCGCGTTCCTGATAGCCTCTGTCTTGGCGTCTGTGGACCGAATGCCGTCCGCCGCGATCTTTCTCCCCAAAAACTCCACTTCTGTTGCCATGAAGACGCATTTCGACCTCTTCAGCTGCAGCCCTACGCGGTCCAGTCGCTGGAGGACCTCCTCCAGGTTTTGTAGGTGCTCGACGGTGTCCCGATCCGTGACCAATATGTCGTCCTGAAAAACCACCGTGCGTGGTACCGACTTGAGTCGGCTCTCCATGTTTCTCTGGAAGATCGCTGCAGCCAACCGAATTCCAAATGGGCATCTGTTGTAGATGAACAGTCCTTTGTCGTGTTGATGCAGGTGAGGCCCTTCGAAGACTCCTCCAGCTTCTGCGTCATGTAGGCCGAAGTCAGGTTGAGCTTGGTGAACATCTTGCCTCCTGCCAGCGTCGCAAATAGATCGTCTGCCTTAGGTAGCGGGTATAGATCCTGTAGCGAGAAACGATTAATCGTTACTTTAAAATCACCGCAAATCCAGACCATGCCATAACTTTTGAGTACTGGAACAATCGGGCTGGCCCACTCGCGTTGATGCCCTCGCGTTGCAGCCTGTCCAGCTCGATTTCCACTCTCTCCCTCATCATGTGAGGTACCGCTTGCGCCTTGTGGTGAATGGGTCGTGCCTCTGGGACCAAGTGGATCCGTACCTTCACCCCGGAAAAGTTTCCTATGCCTGGCTTAAAAAGGGAAGGAAATTTGTTAAGAACCTGGGTACATGAGGCCTCATCGACATGTGATAGCGCTCAGATGTCATCCCAGTTCCAGCAGATTTTGCCCAGCCAGCTCCTTCCAAGCAGTGTGGGGCCATCGCCCGGGACAATCCAGAGTGGCAGTTCGTGCACCATGCCCTCGTAAGTGACCTTGACCATGGCACTGCCCAGGACAGTGATAAGCTGTTTGGTGTACGTTCTCAGTTTCGTGTGGATGGGGCTCAGGGCAGGTCTGAATGCCTTGTTGCACCACAGTCTCTCAAACATCTTTTTACTCATGATGGATTGGCTAGCGCCAGTGTCCAGTTCCATGGCTACGTGTAAGTCATTCAATTTTACGTTTAGCATTATAGGTGGACATTTCATTGAAAATGTTTGCACCCCGTGTACTTCAGCATCTGCCTCCTCTCTCCGAGACTCGAAATTGCTTTGATCCACCATGGACCAATCTTCCTCTGCCACGTGGTGGTTAGCAGGTTTTGCAGAGCTTGCAGCTCGTCGGCAAACACGTTGGAGGTGCCCCATTGTTGCACAGCTCTTGCAAACATACCCTTTGAAGAAGCTTGAATAGGCTGAATGGAAGCCTCCACAACACCAACAAGGTGTGAATTGCCTTGCATTCATCCTTTGTTGTGGACTCTGAGTCATCTGGGTCACCTGAGGCCTGCTGGCAGTTGCAGACTCGTGGTTTCTGCCCTGTACATTTCTGCTCGCAAACACAGTTCCAGTTAATTTATGAACATTGCTAGCACTTGTGCGCTGAGAGATTTGTTTGGTGTTATCACTGGTGGACATAAACGTCTGTGCTATCGCAATGGCCTTACTGAGGGTCGGTGTCTCTACAGTCAAAAGTTTTCGTAGAATGGTCTCCTGGCCAATGCCCAGTACAAAAAAGTCTCTGAGCATTTGCTCCAGGTAGCCATCAAACTCACATTGTCCTGCAAGTCGCCTTAGCTCGGCGACGTAGCTCACCACTTCCTGACCTTCAGATCGCTGGCAGGTGTCGAACCGATACCTTGCCATCAGCACGCACTCCCTCGGGTTAAGATGCTCCCGAACCAGTGTACATAGCTCCTCATATGACTTATCTGTGGGTTTCACCGGAGCCAGAAGATTCTTCATGAGGCTGTAGGTTGGTGCCCCGCAGACTGTGAGGAGGACCGCTCTCCTTTTTGCAGCGCTTCCTTCTCCGTTCAGCTCGTTGGCTACAAAGTACTGGTCTAGCCGTTCGACATAGGCTTCCCAGTCCTCACCATCCGAGAACTTCTGCAGGATGCCCATAGTTTGCTGCATCTTTGCGTTGGATTCGTATACTTGTCGCCAGTTATTGTGTTCCTAACACACATGAGACTGCACACAGGGAGGTTAAAGTAACAGTGACCTCAGTCTTTAATAAGACACTCCAGAGTGAGTAACAGGCCTTAGGGGCCGGCTTATATACAGTGCTCCCAAGGGATGCCTGGATCCCTTGGGACTTGAGGGGATGAACTCCCTGGTGGCAGAACATGGGAGTACATGCTTTACAGATACATAACAGCCTTGACAAGGTGGATGCAGAGAGGATGTTTCCACTGATGGGGTAGACTAGAACCAGAGGACATAATCTTAGAATAAGGGGCCGCCAATTTGCATATTGCAAGGTCCCCACCATCAGTAATGAGATAATTTCCAGATAATTTGTTTTTTTTATGATGTTGGTTGAGGGGCAAATATTGTCCAGCACACTGGGGAGAACTCCCCTACTCTCCTTCAAATAGTGCCATGGGATCTTTCATGCCCACCTGAAAGGGCAGACAGGACCTGGGCTTAAAGTCTCATTCGATAGATGGCACCTCCAACAGTGTAGCACTCCCTCAGTAAAGCATTCACATTTTAAAAAATTACAATCCGTATATCTAATTTAATATAGATAAATTCCTAAGCCTGAACAATGAAAAGTCCACTGTTGAAGGTCAGTGAGATGGTTAGAACATTGCTGCAAAATAGTTGACTTTTAGATGGCAAATGACTTAAACTGCCATACTTGAGAAAACAATTGTTTTTAGCAGAAATAAAAGTATTAACCCAACAAACGTCCCAAAGAGAAAATCCGAACACATTTGGCTAAGACGGACTGAGTAGAAGCCTGGTATCCTATCAGACGATGATTCTACGTTGACATTTTTAGACTCATAAATCAATGTAATCTGGGTGGTTAAATATTATCATCATCATAGGCAATCCCTTGAAATGAGGATGACTTGCTTCCATGCCAAAAAAGGATGAGTTCACATATGTTTCAATGATGGACCTAATATTCCAGGTCCCGAACTACATCTTGAAGGGTGGAAGATGCCTGTGCGTGGTTTTTTATAAAGTGTGGTGGCCATTACACACCATCCACCACACGGGCTTGACAGAGCCAGGTCTTGGTCCAGTGGCAAGGGTTATCCAAGACGATTGGAGACCTGCTCTGCTGCACGGACCTAGTGCACACACATATCGCAGTGTGGGCTGGCCCGTGCTGCCCCTGGGCCCCGAACTCACGCCTCTCCTGGGCCCCAATCACATCCCTCCACAGCCGCTCCTGCTGTATCTGCCCAGGCTCCAACTCTACCACCAAGTTGAATGGCTAGCTGACATTTCTGAAGGCACATGACTGACCGTCAGTGCAGGACAGAGCCCATCATCAGGGCTCATGGGAACAGAAGGCCCTTCAGCCCCTCAAGCCAGTTAGATCACGGCTGATGTGTATCTGAACTCTATCTACCCGCCTTGCTTCCACATCCCTTAAAAGCATGGTTGTTTAGAACAAAACATTAAACGTCATCCAGGACAAGTCCATTCATTGCACCAATTGCTTCTATTCCTCAGTTATTTGAAAGCAATAAAGGAGCCCAGAATAATTTTCTGGTTAAAGATAGGGTCCTTCCAGCTCTACATTCAGAGGTAAGTAATTCAGCTTTTTGCTGCAGACTTTCTGTAGGATTGGTTTCCTTGAATGTCGCTAGTGATGAGGACCTCAAGCAGGGATTAGGTCCCTTATTTGCATATGCAAAAGGCATAATGCCAGCTTCAGGCCTGGGTAAAGGACACTTTTTGTTTGTCCTTACTCAATATGGCAGCACATGAGGAACATAGGAACAGGAATAGGCCATTCAGCCCCTTGTGCCTGCTCCGCCATTCAATGAGATCATGGCTGATCTGCAACCTGACTCCATATACCTGCCTTTGGCCCATATCCCTTAATAGCTTTGGTTAACAGAAAGCTATCAAACGCCATTGTTGTTTGCGAAAGAGAGTTCCAAACTTCTACCACCCACTTAACCTGCCTGCCATTTTGGGACCTTAGGCGTCTATGTAGCGCCAGAAAAATGAGCGGTACATGGCCCATTCCAATTCTACCCATCACAACACTGATGCATTTCTGTCAGTGGGATTACCCCCAATTATCCTTTTCTGGACACCTTGAATCACGTCATAAAGCTAAGGAAAATCCAATAGTTTCCTTTATAGAGAGGTGTGCCAATCCACTGGCTCAATGCTTGCCAATTAGACATTATTTATAATTGCTGGACACAATCCAGGGAGCACTCCATCAATGCCTACTTTCATGTAGCTTGACATTCCTTGCAACTAAGAAGCATTTTGAAGGTGTAAATGATCTGTTGGTAAGAAGCTTGCAGTATGTAGTATAAGGTTATACCCATTGGAGGACTGAATGATAGCAACAACAACTTGCATAATATAGCCCCATTCACAAAGAAAAATGTCCGAAGGCGCAATTGGACATAAATGAAAGTTGAGCCAAAAACTTGGTTGAAGAGGTGGGCATTAAAGAGGGTCTTAAAGGAGAAGGGGGCAGTCGAGAGGTGCAGGAGTTTCGGGAAGGTCTGGAGTATGGGGCTGGATAGTTGAAGGCATGGCTGGAATGAAGGTTGGAAGGGATGCACAAGAGAGTTCTGGGGTGGGTGGGTAGTGAGGGCTGCTGGGTAGTGGAGGTGGATCTAGGGATGGAAGATATTAGAGATAGGGATGGGCGAGGCCATGAACGGATTTAAACATGAGGCTGAGTATTTTAAATTGGAAATGTTGAGGGACCATTTATAAGTCAATGAGGACAGAAGTGTCGGGTGAGTGGGCACTAAATGTCTTTAGTATCTGCATGGCTTGCAGGAGAAAATCCTAGTGCATGGCTGATGAGCATGTATTTTAGACTTTTTCTGAATTCAGGCTCAACAACCCAATAAAACCAAATCACACAGTGCTTGCTTTGTTGATAATGTTTGTGTGCTTCTGCTGAAGGGAACAGTCCCAGAATAGTTTATGTATCAGTGTAATAGAATAATGTGCTAAGAACCCTAGACCACAAATGACCCTCACATTACTGATCCCTATCCATCTTTGGTAATTATTTTTATGTCTGCTGTGTTGGTTTCAGTTTCATAGACATGAAGCAGACCCATGCAATGCACTGTTTGATCAGGTGAATGCTTTGGAGACTGAATTTTACTGAGTGACTGTTGGGCTAACTTAATTGACACAATTTATTTTCCAGGTCTCTCATTTACTTCAGTCATTTGTACAGACAATTTGGAGTTTTAACCGCTTTGCTTTCTAATGGTTTCACAGTACCTCCTGACATAGTTCTTTGTGAACATGGAAGCTATACAGTTTGCATTTTCTGCCCTCGCAGAAGTTTCATGACCCTGGGTCGAACAATTAACCCAACTGCAGTAAACTGCACATCACTCTGAAATGACAGTAGCACCAAGTACAAAAACAGATTCATCCAAGTCAAAAATAACAGCAACATTTGTACAAAATTCAACAACACAATGAAGGCAATGACATATAAGAACATAAGAAATAGGAGCAGGAGTAGGCCATACGGCCCCTCGAGCCTGCTCCGCCATTTAATATGATCATGGCTGATCCGATCATGGACTCGGGTCCACTTTCCTGCCCGCTCCCCATAACCCTTTACTCCCTTCTCAGTTAAGAAGCTGTCTTTCTCTATCTTAAATTTATTCAATGTCCTGGCTTCCACAGCTCTCTGAGTCAGCGAATTCCACAGATTTACAACCCTCTGAGAGAAGAAATTTCTCCTCAGCTCAGTTTTAAATGTGCGGCCCCTTATTCTAAGATCATGCCCCCTAGTTCTAGTCTCCCCTATCAGTGGAAACATCCTCTCTGCATCCACCTTGTCAAGCCCCCTCATAATCTTATACGTTTCGATAAGGTCACGTCTCATTCTCCTGAATTCCAATGAGTAGAGGCCTAACCTATTCAACCTTTCCTCATAAGTCAACCCCCTCATCTCCGGAATCAAGCTAGTGAACCTTCTCTGAACTGCCTCTAAAGCAAGTATATCCTTTCATAAATATGGAAACCAAAACTGCACGCAGTATTCCAGGTGTGGCCTCACCAATGCCCTGTATAATTGTAGCAAGACTTCCCTGCTTTTATACTCCATCCCCTTTGCAACAAAGGCCAAGATTCCATTGGCCTTCCTGATCACTTGCTGTACTGCAATCTAACCTTTTGTGTTTTATGCTCAAGTACCCCCAGGTCCCTCTGTACTGCAGCACTTTGCAATTTTTCTCCATTTAAATAATAACTTGCTCTTTGATTTTTTTTCCTGCCAAAGTGCTTGACCTCGTACTTTCCAACATTATACTCCGTCTGCCAAATTTTTGCCCAAGAGAAATCAGATTAGTCCAATCCTCACAGGGCAAGATAATGGAAAGCACTCTTTCTGAAGATCACAAGTAATTACAACTTTATTCTTTCTTTACACCCTTTCTAGACATATCTTTTGTTCCTTTACTTGTCCCATTCCCATCTCCTTTTGCTACTGAGGGACTTGCAAAACATATATTTTGTTATTAAAACCCTCCTCAAGGAATATCTTTTGGGTCCTTGAGTCTTTTCTTGCGGTATCCATACCAGAGACTGTTTTACTATGTTGGAGTTCTTCAAATTGTTCAGGGCTGAGAATGAAGTGATAATCTACAGTTCGCCATCCACTTTTAAGTTAAGCTCCAGCGGAAGCCAGAAAATATGGGAAGAAGACATGCCTAACTTTTAGTGCGCTGATGTCGCTTGTAATTCTGGGGCCAGACTCATTAATTTAACCACTATTATTGCGAATGCCTGTGATTGGAAGTTCTCAGTTACACCCTTTCTAGACTTATCTTTTGTTTCTTTAATTGTCCCATTACCATCTCCTTTTGATTTGTACTACCAAACCTTTTGTAATTGAATCTCTCCTGCCTTCTGCCCTATCACAGACCTTCCCTTTTGTTCTTGCCTCCCCTCCCCCTTTCCCTGCCACGACACTTGCTTGAAATCTGCTACATCTCGAACTTTTTCCAGTTCTGACGCGAGGTCAGCGACTTGAAACATTAACTCTGTTTCTCTCTCCACAGATGTTGCCTGACCTGCTGAGTATTTCCAGTATTTTCTGTTTTTCTTGGAAATTCTCATAAAAGAAAGAAAGCCTTGCATTTATATAGCGCCTTTCACGACCACCGGAGGTCTCAAAGAGCACTTTACAGCCAATGAAGTACTTTTGGAGTGTAGTCACTGTTGTAATGTGGAAAACTCGGCAGCCAATCTGCGCACAGCAAGCTCCCACAAACACCAATGTGATAATGACCAGATAATCTGTTTTTGTTATGTTGATTGAGGGATAAATATTGGCCAAGGACACCGGGGATAACTCCCCTGCTCTTCTTCAAAAAAGTGCTGTGGGACCTTTTATGTCCACCTGAGAGAGCAGACGCTTAACGTCTCGTCCGAAAGATGGCATCTCCGACAGTGCAGCACTGCACTGCAGTGTCAGCCTAGATTTATGTGCTCAACTCCCTGGAGTGTGACTTGAAATATTGGGAGAAGGGGAATAGGATACAGCTGCAGGATTTAAAAAGGGGCAGCCCTCATGGTTTTTGGCTTTTTAAGACAGCAAAATTCTTTGGTGATTCTCAATATGTCGAAGAAGCTTATCAGCACAGCGAGCATCCCATTTATCAACAACAACAACTTGTATTTATATAGCGCCTTTAACGTAGCAAAACGTCCCAAGGCGCTTCACAGGAGTATTATGAGAAAAACATTTGACACCGAGCCACATAAGGAAAAATTAGGGCAGGTGACCAAAAGCTTGGTGAAAGAGGTATGTTTTAAGGAGCGTCTTGAAGGAGGAAAGAGAGGCGGAGAGGTTTAGGGAGGAAATTCCAGAGCTTGGGGCCTAGGCAATAGAAGGCACGGCCACTAATGGTGGAGCAATTATAATCAGGGTTGCTCAAGAGGGCAGAATCAGAGAAGCACAGAAATCTCGGGTGGGGGGGTTGTGGGGCTGGAAGAAATGAGAGATAGGGAGGGGCGAGGCCATGGAGGGATTTGAAAGGAGGAATGCTAATTTTGAAATCGAGGCGTTGCTTAACCGGGAGCCAATATAGGTCAGCGAGCACAGGCGTGTTGGGTGAGCGGGACTTGGTGCGAGTTAGGACATGGGCAGCTGAGTTTTGGATGGCCTCAAGTTTACGTAGGGTAGAATGTGGGAGGCCAGCCAGGAGTGCGTTGGAATACTAAGTCTAGAGGTAACAAAGGCACAGATAAGGGTTTCAGCAGAATATGAGCTGAGGCAAGGGCGGAGATGGGCGTTATCAGGTGGAGCCATCGGAATTCTGCTGCAGGAAGTGCGGCACAGGAGAGAGGCTCTGTTCAGAGTGCTGCCAGACCCCCCAGGGGAACGACCCAATGAGGAGATGGCTAGCAGCTTGAATTCCATGAGTAAACCATTGTGCGACTGGAGACAATGCCAAAAGAGTTTGATAACCTTATCGGATTAGCCAATAGGGGAACACAACTCCAGCTCACTGGAAAATGAACAGGCAGAAAGTTCAGGTGGCTGTGCACAATTTCTTGATATGTGCTTCTGTCGTGGCCTTGCATTCTAATGCTGAAATCATATTTTTGTCTGTTTGTGAACCAGAAGGCTACCCACACCGGGAACAGACCATCTAATTGTCATGCTTGAACCAAAGTGAGAATCAGGATAGGAAATAATTAGCAGAGTGGTAATTGAGGAGTGAGCAAGGGCCAGCTTGATGGCTTCGTGCCTGCCCAGCACGGCATGGTTTTAAATTAAAAACAGGAAACGCTGTAAGCGCTCAACAGGTCGGGCAGTATTTGTGGAGCGAGGAAAGTCGGGTTACGTTTCAGGTCAATTACCTTTCACCAGAAAGGAGAATTACAGCCACGGGGGCAGCTGCTGGAGAACCCACACACTGAAATTGCATAACAGACTGCACTGATTAATTAGCAGAGCACTTAACATAGCCCTTTGAAACACTTTAGCGTTCCATGCATAGAATACTAGAGAAAATACAACAATCATCTTTGACATCTGTGCCAGCATGCAAGGGGGTGTTGAGAAGTGTGGAACACTATGGAGTGAATGGCTTGTCCAGGGCAATCTGCAGGGAAACCAGTCAGGACAGAGGCCTAAATACTGAGGCATTTTACTTACCAATACTGTGTCTGCCACTATTGAGACTAGGCTTCCACTTATAGGAAAATATAATTGTGTACAGTTTTGGTCTCCTTACCCAAGGAAGGATATTCTTGTTATAGACGGAGTGCACCGAAGGTTCACCAGACTGACTCCTGGGATGGGGGGATTGTCCTATGAGGAGAGATTGAGTAGACGAGGCCTATATTCTCTAGACTTTAGAAGAATGAGAGGTGATCTCACTGAAACATACAGAATTCTTGACAGGATAGATGCAGGAAAGATGTTTCCCCTGGCTGGGGAATCTAGAACCAGAGATCAGAGTCTCAGAATAAGGGGTCGGCCATTTAGGACTGAGATGAGGAGATACTTCTTTACTCAGAGAGGGTAGTGAATGTTTGGAATTCTCTACCCCAGAGGGCTCTGAAAGCTCAGTTATTGAGTATTACAGCAGTGACTATACTCCAAAAGTACTTAATTTACTGTAAAACGCTTTGAAATGTCCGATGGTCATGAAAGGTGCTATATAAATGCAAGTCTTTCTTTCTTTTTATATACAAGACAAAGATTGATAGATTTTTGAATGTTAAGAGGATCAAGGGATACAGGGATAGTGCAGGAAAGTGGAGTTGAGGTAGAAGATCAGCCATGATCTTATTGAATAGTGGACTAGGCTCGAAGGGTCGAATGGCCTACTCCTGCTCCTATTTCTTATGTTCTTAGAAGGCCCTCACATCTGATCTCCAGAGGCTAGTGTGTCAGGTTGAAAGCCTATTTGTGACAGACTTAATGCTGTTTGGTGGTGACCTAAGGTTAGGTTCTTCAAACAGGTCCCTGGTCAAAGGACAGCGTGCAGACAGGGCATGGCGGAAAGAGAGACGGACGAGGACTTGACCTCGTGGGGTGATGATCCATCTGCCCTTCCCAACTGGCTGTGTCAGCGACTGCAGATCAAACAGGTAATGGACAGGACCAGCCTTCTAGCATAGATGCTGAGCTGCTGGCAGTAGTGGCAGGTTGTACTGAGCTGGTAGTTCGAAAGAGAATGAGATTAGGAAAGCCATAGCCTACTCTATCACCAAGGGCAATCACTGGAGAATCAAATAGTGGTACAGTGACACACATGTGATGTCAGGACATAAAGTGGTTCCAACTGCTGTTCATCATTTGAGCATACTCTTTGTACAGGAAACATAATTAATGGTGGCGCGGGCAAATATGTAGGGATGGTAACGAAAGGAGGGAGGAATTTGGGCTAGCATGTCGGTATGGGGCAACCTCAATCATTCGCCACACCTCCACCACGATGTCTTGCCGCTCATCCGCCCCAACCTTCCCGTTCCTCCGCTGTACCTGGACCCCGCCGATGTTTCTGCCCACGCTCCAAATGGCGACCTGGATTTTGATGACATCACCCAGTCACCCACCTCGAAGTCGTCGCACACTTGGAGCAGCTCGCGCTGGAAGTTGTAGTGACATGCTCCAGCCCTTTTATCCTCCCGACCTGCAGTGGTGTCCTCTCGCAGGTAGGGGTGGCCCACAATGTTGCAGGAGCCCGCGCTCCAGCTCTTTTATCCTCCCGACGCGAGAGATCGTGGCGGAGGTGCGGCAAATGAGGGTACAGGGCGCAGAAGAGCCGAGGGCCCAGGGGCATCCCACACTGCGATATGTGCGCGCACTAGATCCATGCAGCAGAGCAGGTCTCCAGTCATCCTGGTTAACCCTTGCCACTGTCAAGCCCGTGTGGTGGCTGATGTGCAACGGTCACCACACGTTTAAAAAAAATCCACGCACATGCATCTTGCATCCCTCTTCACGACAGGAATATCGGGTCCTTCATTGAAACATCTGCAAATTCATCCCTTTTGGTGTGGAAGCAAGTCATCCTCATTCGACGGACCACCTATGATGGGGCAAGCATACTGTAGAGAAGACCGTATGATTGTTCATGCCGGGGACCAAGAGTCGCATTTAACTGAAAGTCCGACCAGACATTCTTTGACGTTCCAATCTGCCTGGCTCTACATTAGCCTCATCCAGTTTCCATCCTCCTCTGTTTCTTCAAGGTTGCCCTGAACTTGGAAGAGGAAGAGGACTTCCTGGAGAGGGAGGAAAGGCAGGTGTGCTTGCCCTTCAGGGGCGAGAAATTCGGTTGTCTAGCACCACCATTAGTGTCAGAGAAGGGCGCTAAGGGGCTGCTAAACCCCTCCGGCCCGAGCGCCGCACTGTCAGCTCCTGCTGCTAACTTCAGTGAAGATTTAACCACTGAATGTGCACCCCTTCATTGTCCTGCGTTTGCAAAGTTTACTCTTTCGCTTGCGGTAGCACCTGGAAAGCAGTCGGTCCAGCGTCGATCCCGCGGCAATATCGTCCGGAGTGCAAGGTAAGGGCTGAAACTTTAGTTTTTCAACTTCTATTTATTTGTTGCAGCAGTGGGGAAATGTGGGTGAAGTTTATTGACATTTTCACAAGGATTTTCTTTTCATCTTCTGGTGCTAAGATGCCGGCTTCTTAGCGGCAAAAGATTGAGTAAGTCCCCCGCGCTATCGCTCTGCTCGTGCCCGAAGAGGAGTGTGGAATGCTTCTCCGAGCCCTCCACTCTCCTCTTGGAGCGATACAACCGAATATTGCACTTTGGGGCGGTAGAGATCACCCGGCGCTAAAGGTCACGCCCCAGCGCCATCACCGCCTCAAAGCGGGCCATAACGAATTTCTCGCCCCAGGTGTTTGCGCAGGCTGTCCAGGATGTAAGTTATCTGGATAAAGATTTGATGAAAAGTGTAGGGGGTTAGGACTAAGGGGTTAGATTTTTCAGAGAGCTGGAACAGGGAGCATATTCCATTTATTTAAATGAACTAACCATGTGAATTTAAGTGAGGCCATCTCTCCAACCTAATGTTGTGTTTTTTAGTGTGGCGGTGAAACACTATTGGCATGAATGCATGACCTCAACTCTCTTATCTGGAAGGAGGAGTGCATGCCAGGAGAGCTCAGAGATGCCGTACTCGTGACCATCTTCAAAAAAAGGGACAAGTCCGACTGCGGCAACTACAGAGGAATCTCCCTGCTGTTGGCCACTGGGAAAGTTATCGCAAGAATCTTCCTCAGTTGTCTTCTCCCTGTGGCTGAAGTGCTCCTCCCAGAGTCACAATGTGGATTCCATCTACTAAGGGGTACAGCAGACATGATCTTCACTGCGGGACAACTACAAGAGAAATGCAGGGAACAGCACCAACCCTTGTACATGGCCTTTTTTGACCTCACAAAGGCCTTTGACACTATCAACCGTGAGGGACTATGGAGTGTCCTCCTCCGTTTAGGCTGCCCCCAAAAGTTTGTCACCATCCTCCTCCTGCTCCACGACAACATGCAAGCCGTGATCCTGACCAACGGATCCACCACAGACCCAATCCACGTCCGGACCGGGGTCAAGCAGGGCTGCGTCATCATACCAACGCTTTTCTCGATCTTCCTTGCTGAAATGCTCCATCTCACTATCAACAAGTTCCCCGCTGGAGTGGAACTAAACTATAGAATCAATGGGAACCTGTTCAGCCTATGTTGTCTCCAGGCTAGATCCAAGGTTGTCCCATCCTCTGTCATCGAACTACAGTATGTGGACAATGCTTGCATCTGCGCACACTCAGAGGCCGACCTCTAAGCCATCGTCAACACTTTCATTGAGGCTTACGAAAGCATCGGCCTTACGCTAAACATCCGTAAGACAAAGGTCTTCCACCAATCTGATCCCGCCACACATCCCGGTCATCAAAATCCACGGCGCGGCCTTGGACAATGTGGATCATTTACCATACCTCGGGCAGACATCGACGACAAGATCCAACACCGCCTCCAGTGTGCCAGCGCAGCCTTCGGTCGCCTGAGCAAGAGAGTGTTTGAAGACCAGGACCTCAAATCTGGCACCAAGCTTATGGTCTACAGGGCAGTAATGATACCTGCCTTCCTATGTGGCTCAGAGACGTGAGCTATATACAGCCTCAAATTGCTGGAAAAGTACCACCAGCCCTGCCTCTGCAAGATCTTGCAAATCCACTGGGAGGACAGACGCACCAACGTCAGTGTTTTCGCTCAGACCAACATCCCCAGCATCGAAGCACTGACCACACTTGACCAGCTCCGTTGGGCGGGCCACATTGTACGCATGCCCGACACGAGACTTCCTGAGGAAGCGCTCTACTCGGAACTCCTGCATGGCAAGCGAGCCCCAGGTGGGCAGAGGAAACGTTTCAAAGACACCCTCAAAGCCTCCTTGATAAAGTGCAACATCCCCACCGGCACCTGAGAGTCCCTGGCCCAAGACCGCCCTAAGTGAAGGAAGAGCATCCGGGAGGGCACTGAGCACCTCGAGTCTCGTCGCCGAGAGCATGCAGAAACCAAGTGTAGACAACAGAAGGATTGTGCGGCAAACCAGTCCCACTCATCCCTTCCCTCAACGACTGTCTGTCCCATCTGTGACAGGGACTGTAATTCCTGTATTAGACTGTACAGCCACCTGAGAACTCACTTTTAGAGTGGAAGCAAGTCTTCCTCGATTTCGAGGGACTGCCTATGATGATGATGTGCTTTTTGCATGATGTGCTGTAGTAATTGAACTGCTTACACAGTTTCTGCATGGAGAGCATAGCCGGTCACAGAATGGTAACGTGGATATTGCTTTCCCTGTGAAACAGTTGCGTGCCTTGCTTATTGGGCAGAAGATAGTATAGAAAGCTGACGTAAATGGAAAATGATACTTCGTTTTATAAATAGAGTAATGCTCAGAAAAAGTTATGTAAGGACATCAGTTTCTTCAGTATTACGCTGATCTTTTCAATGAACTGGATCAGTAATGGGTGGATATGTTTCAAGTAGAATGTGGCATGCAGCTTTTTTTGTCAAAATGTATACATTGGAAGAGGTAAATTTCACTTTTCATTTATACATTCTGTATACACCAAAGGTAATAGCAATAATTACACATCCACGGCTGGACAGGCCGTTGTAGTGTAATTTAAGCAGCTCTGTAATTGTTGTTGTGCAAAATGTCATATTAGATAATCCTTATCCCTTTTAATACCAATTAAAGTATGCAGCGTGGATCCTTCCCTTTAAGCGAGGGAAGGGTCCCTTGGACATGGCAGTGTTGCTCGCCCAGTGTGCAGCGCTGCTGGGGCATCTGCCCCATTAGCACTCCAAGAAGGAAGTGCTGCACTTGGTTTAGAGCTCCACTGCCTTCCAGGGGTGGTAACCAGAATTCTTTGAGAGGGACGAGACTTCAGCGCCTGGTGCTAAGTTACACGGCCTCCCAACGGTTACCGCCCCCAACCGGGGTGATAATGAATTTCACCCCCTTTGTTCCTCCAATTCTGCCCTCTTGTCCATCCCCCACTTTCTACAGCCATCAAGGCCCTAAGCTCTGCAATTCCCTCCGTAAACCTCTCCGCCTCGTTCTTCTCCTTTAAGACACTCCTTAAAACTACCTCTGAGTCCAAACTTTTGGCCACCTGTCCTAATGTCTCCTTCTCGGTGTCAAGTTTGGTCTCATTATTCTCCTATATAAATGCAAGTTTATTTTGTTGTTGAATTAAAATATTCTCTTGACTAATGGTGAGTGGCCGATCATGGCTGAACTATTCACCATGTGAGGAAGCATCTGTGGAAAGAGCAAAAAATTAACTTTTCAGGTAAATAAACCTTCATTAGAACTGGAATGTATTACAACAACAGCAACTTGCATTGATATAGCGCTTTTAAAGCAGTGAAACGTCCCAAAGCGCTACACAGGACGTTTATCAAACAAAATTTGACACCAGCCACGTAAGAAGCTATTAGGAGTGCTAATCAAAAGATTGAACAAGACATAGGTTTTAAGAAACTTTGTAAAGAAAGAGAGAGAGATAGCGAGGCAGGGGAGTTTAGGGAGGGAATTCTGGAGCTTAGAGCCTAGGCAACTGAAGACACGCCCACCAATGGCTGAGCGATTAAAATCAGGGATGGGCAAAATGCCAGAATTGGAGGATCGCAGAAATCTCAAAGGCTAGTTGGATTGGAAGAGGCTACCGTGATAGGGAGGGGCTAGGCCCTGGAGGGATTTGAAAACAAGGGTGAGAATTTTGAAATTGAGGCGTTGCTGGACCGGGAGCCAATGTAGGTCAGCGAGCACAGGGGTGATGGGTGAGCGGGGCTTTGTGCGGGTTAGGATATGGGCAGTAGAGTTTTGGATAAGCTCAAGTTTATGTAGGGTGGAAAATGTGAGGCCAGCCAGGAGAGCATTGGAATAGTCAAGTCTAGTGGTAACAAAGGTATGTCTGAGGGTTTCAGCAGCAGATGAGCTGAGGCAGGGGAGGAGACGGGCGATGTTACGGAGGTGACTGTGAGTGGTCTTGGTGGTGGAGCGGATCTGTGGTCAGAAACTCATCTTGGTGTCAAATACGACACCAAGGTTGTGAACGGTCTGGTTCAGCCTCAGACAATGCCAGGCCGAGGGATGGAGTTGGTGGCAAGGGAACGGAGTGTGTGGCGGGGACAGAAGACAATGACTTCGGTCTTCCCAATAGGTAGTTGTAGGATATTTCTGCTCATCCAGATGTCAGACAATTAGTGTGATAAATCAGAGACAGTGGAGGGGTGAAAATCTTATGATAAGAGAAAGAGCAATGGAAATTTGGGGTGGAGGGGGTGCAGTGGGAGACCACATATTCAAGAAATGCTTAATTTCTCTCATCGTGCCTCTTTGTGCCTTGTGTTGTAGGGGGCAAAATTGCGGTCGGAGGCTTCCAGCGGGGAACACCTCCGATCGAAGGAACGTAGGATTGTACTCTGAGGCCTAGTTTCGCGGGAACATGTCTTCCAGGATCGTATGCATATCCTGAGATCACGTGGGCCTGGACCACCAATCACTATATAGTATTCTCATTAATAGTGTCATGTCTGTACATTCTGTTTGTAGCCACCAGATGGCATCATTGTTGAAGGCTACTGAGCAGCACGCACATTGTGCTGCTCAGGTATAAAAGACCAGCCATTTTGAGAGTCAGGCACTTTGGGCCTAAATAAAGCAGAGCCAAGGTCACACCTTGCTTAGTTAAACAGTACTCAGTTTGAACCTTTATTGCATACGTAACAGATAGTAATTGGAGCTCCGAGCTCCCATTACAATCAGTGAGAACATTCCTAAAATCAAATAAAACACAAATGTGAATTAAAAAAACACTTACTTTTTCAATTAATAAAATTTAACTTACCTTCATAGACAGGGTTTTTTAAAATATAAAAATAAGTAATAACATTAAATTTTTCTGTTTTAAAACTCTTGTGCTGGTAAAAGTAGGCCATACTGGGCAAGAGTTGGGCAAATAGCCCAAATCTCTGCCCACCAATGTCCTTCCTGCAGGACATTTTGACAGATTGCAAAAGCCGGTTCTCGCCGAGATGTGCGTGCTCGCATCCGGTGAGGCCGCCATTTTCAGCCCATTATTACTTCTGTCATTTAATCAACTCCTGTTCCTCGCCTAATCACTTTGCAGATCATAGTCTCTGCACTCTCAGTTCTGTCTTATAAAGCTGTTTATCTGTAACATCTTCCCATTCTGACAACAGGCTATAAAGCTGGAACGTTAACCTTTATTTCCTATTTTCACAGATGCTGCCTGACCTGCTTAGCGTTTCCAGCATTTAGCGGTTTGTATTTCAGACTTGCAGAAGCTGCAGTGTTATATTTTTGTTCGAGCATTCATCCCGCCCTTGTATATAACTTGCTTTCGGTTTGGTTTGAAGATTGACAGGCACAGACCTTGGTTGGTTGATGACAGCAAGGGAATGTGAAAAATGATTAAAACCATAATTAATCAGTATTTAGTTCCATCTGCATCTAAATAACAGGGAATAAATCAAAAATCATGGGCTGTATATTAATCTGAATGTAACAAACACTTGTCAAATATTTTAACTGCATAAAATATCCATGATATATATGTATTCGCTTTAGAAGAGTCTATGCTATTACATTAAACAAATGTATTTTATTTGGGAATATGTTTGATGTAAGATAGGATAGTTCATGAACATTTATAACTGGGACATTTACTTAGAGTAGAGTTCAACAGAGCAGTCATACATAAGATGTGATTTTTGTTAAATACATTTGTAATGTGCATTGATTTTATATGTTAATTAGAAGTTTTACGCATTCATAAATTAAGGCATCTGAATCCTTGCACGAATACCAATGTGTTTGAAAAACAGAGAAGAAAAAATGTTTAGACCTTTAATAGGTTAACATTTCCAAAGGTGAAAATAGAGTCGTCATCTGTGACTTAAGACTATGGAAGGGTGACCTGAGCACATTCTTGGACACAAAGAAGTTTTTGATGAAGCATTTAGGGTAGAAATTCATCTGTGCCTATTTTCGGGCCTAGAATCACTGTGTAGGTAGTGTCCAACCGGGGGGCCCAAAGCTAGCCGGAAATTGGGCCTCAAACATTCTTCAGGTGTCCTTAGGCTGCAGGATGTTGGGCCCTGAAATTGAGCTTTGTTGAACTTGTAAAATGGACACAAAGTCCAATTTATACCCCTTTGACATTTAACATTTTTTGAATGACGTTTATTTTTTTGCTGCGAAATAATGCACTGTAACTACAAAGTATCAATAACAGCAACTTGTATTTATATAGCACCTTTAACGTAGTGAAACACCCCAAGGCGCTTCACAGCCTAAAATTCATGGCTGTGAGAATCTGCCGTTGTTCTGGCATACTCCCACCATAACTTTGCCAGGAGTACACCGAACAGTCGGAAATGACGCCAGGGCTCGAATACACCGTGTTCACCCTTGCCACAACTTTCAAGCATGCTGTTGTGAGGTTAGAACCTTCCCCACTTTTTACAAAGCCATTGTAATGGAGACAAGGCCTCTCTATGACAGTTATGTCCAAGCCTCGGCACTTCATTAGGGCCCGGCAGAGGGTTTTCTGGAAGTATGTCTTGTCAGGTCAGGCATATCTTCCTAACAAGATCAAGGCTTGAACCCCTGAAGAGGAGCCATATTTTTTTTTAAATGCTTAAAAGTGGCTACCTTAAGAGTAGGGCCACAGGAAGCAGCTAAATTGCTTTTCCAAGGGGGCCCTAAGTCTCCTACCCCCAAACTGGGTCACCCCTACTGGACCTCCTGGCCTGTATAAAATGGTGGGCACTCTGGGTGCACCAACGTCTGGCAAATAAATGGACTGTCTCCTAAACCCATGAACTTTGGTGGGGGTCAGCAGTGGAGTGTGGCTGCATCTCAGGTGGGATGCACTACCCTGTGGATTTTCAGGGTTCTTGTGGTGGGCCGGGATGGCTGGTACACGTAATTATTAGCACTAGGCTCATGTGAGGAGTGACAGATTGTAAAGCTGTTCAGACAGATGGAATTGCATAGCTTTAAGAGAAACACATGCCAAAATAGCCCATGTTTATGAACTAAAAATGGGCAATTGCCACTGCTAATGAGTGACACTTAGTAAACCTGGTAAACAATAACTTTCCATTAGAAGAGTAATAAAGAGAATTTTACAACGCTAATAAATACATTACCTCACTATCAACTATTATTGGTTATACATGTGAACATCTTTGTTTGGAATGGTGTGCCACATTTAATTGTCGAACAAGTTTTGATGACGCAAATTGCATTCGAGCCGCCTCACGTGCCCTTCAGAGTTTGGTTGCCGGCCTCTTTTCTGTGATCATGCTGTGCCCAGGAGGTATTGGAAAGGGACTTCGGAGTACCCGAGACCTTCCACGACTGGTGAGTATTACCTGCCGGACACTGTGTAATCCATCACAACCGCAAGATCCTCATTTAGTTTTACTTCATGCTTCTTTTAGTTTGACTGGGCCTTGTATAAGACTGTGTTATTAGTGGTGCCCTCCCCAGGCTGAAGGGCAACTTGTGGTGCCGATTTCTGTCCGCTGATGCTGATGTACCCAGCCCTGCCTTTTTCGGTCCAATTAAAATAGTCATGTCTTTGGCTTAAAGATTGAACTTGCAACCCAGAATTAGGCCGATGAGTCTCTTTGTGTGTTTTCATATGTGTAAATATATGGGTCCCATGTTGATGGGCAATGATTAGGTCTAACGGTGCAACCCCTATCTTTCAAACAAATAACTGCTTAATTTCAGAGAACGAGAGGAAGGACATCAGGGAACTAGCCTGTGCTGAGCGGTTCAATTATAACATTACGTTTGGTTATCAGGTAAAAGCTTTGCTTTTTTCTTGACAATAAGGTGCAAACACTTGCATATCATTGTTGGTTACTGAAATACAAATTAAAGAAATTATATTGGAAACTGAAATACCAATGGATAACTCACTGCTGTACAATATGAGCAGAGTCTTGATGAGGTATAGAATATACTGAAAGAAAGACTTGCATTTATATAGCGCCTTTCATGACCACCAGTCATCCCAAAGTGCTTTACAGCCAATGAAGTACTATTGGAGTGTAGTCACTGTTGTAATGTGGGAAATGCGGCAACCAATTTGCGCACAGCAAGCTCTCACAAACAGCAATGTGATAATGTCCAGATGTTATGTTGATTGAGGGATAAATATTGGCCAGGATGCCGGGGATAACTCCCCTGCTCTTCTTCGAAATAGTGCCATGGGATCTTTCACGTCTGCGAGAGCAGACGGGGCTTCGGTTTAACGGCTCATCCAAAAGTGCAGCACTCCCTCAGCACTGCACTGGAGTGGGACTTGAACCCACAACCTTCTGACTCAAAGGCAAGGGTGCTACCCACTGAGCCACTGAAGGATATAACTGCTTGAATATGTGCCTTTGACCATGTCACTGGACACCTGTGTGAAATGACAGTACTACCGGATACCCAGTTGTGTAATTGGATGGTGTTATGTATGTAAACCTCACCTGTGTGTAAGACTTACCACTAGAGAACACACCTGTGGGAGACCTATGGGTCACCTGTGTACCCTGGAGCAAGCAGATATAAAAGGCAGGCCACCATGTTGCTGCCTCACTTTGGAGTTCTATTAAAGAGACCAAGGTCACAATGGTTTGAGCTAACAACACAGTCTCGTGGAGTTATTCTGAACTTAACAACTGACAACGAGTTACAGATCACGAACTTTCACGCGGAAATGGCTGCCGTTGATATTCTTGAGAGATTTGTTGAGGGTGATGATTGGGAAGCCTTCGTTGAGCGCCTCGACCAGTACTTTGTGGCCAACGAATTGGAAATGGCTGAAACAGAGATCAAGCGCAGGGCGATTCTCCTCACCGCATCTGGGTCATTGTTATATGGCCTCCTTAAAATTTTGCTGGCACCGGTCAAACTAACAGACAAATCACGCACAGAGCTGTGTACGCTGGCTAAGGAACACCTCAAGCCAAAGGAGGGCATCCTGATGGCCAGATACCGCTTTTACACGCACCGTCACTCCGAAGGCCAGAACGTGGCGAGTTTCGTCGCCGATCTAAGACGCCTTGCAGGATCCTTGGGGGAAATGTTGCGGGACTTTTTCGTGCTTGGAATTGGCCACGAGTGCATCCTTCGCAAAGTGCTGTCTGCCGAATCCCTGGAATCTGAGCAGGGCCATCACGATAGCCCAGGCCTTCACATCCACAAGCGACAACACGAAACAGATATCTTCACAGAATCGAAGCTCACCGGCAAGTACTTTGTTTAAAATAATGCCATCAGCAGGCAGGACTGTACATGGCGGGGCCCACTTGACCGCAGAGGCCAGGCCCAGGGTGACTCAGAGGTCGCTGGGAAGCGCTAATGTGAATCCATTAACACCAAGCTGGCGCTGCAGGGGCAATTACAGAGCCCATCAATCTCGATCCAAGCATTATGTGTGCAAGGGCTGTGGAACAATGGGGCACCTCCAGTGAATGTGCAAGCGACCTCGGACCCACCACGTGGCAAAGTCAGCAGAGAGCGACCGATCCAGCGCAGATCACGCTGAACGAACAGGAGAGGCAACTCAACCCGAGGATGAGAAGGAAGTGTATGGGGTACATACCTTCACCACCAAAAGCCCTCCGATAATGTAAAAAGTCAAACTTAACGGCATTCCAGTCTCCATGGAATTGGACATGGGGGCGAGTCGATCGATTATGAGCCTTTGAGAAACTGTGGAGTAACAAGGCACAGAGGCCAAAACTGAGCCCGATTAACACTACGCTGCGCACTTACACCAAAGAACTCATACCTGTTATCGGCAGTGCGGCAGTAAAAGTATCGTATAGATTTACCTCTATGGATTGTACCAGGCGATGGCCCAATGCTGTTCGGCAGGAGCTGGCTAGGCAAGATCCGGTGGAACTGGGACGACATCAAAGCACTGTCCTCGGTGGATGACGCCCCGTGCACTCAGGTGCTAAACAAATTCCCAGCGTTATTTGAGCCAGGCATCGGCAACTTCACAGGCGCCAAAGTGCAGATCCGCCTTGTTTCTGGGGCACGACCCGTTCATCACAAGGCCCAAGAAGTCCCATTATGATGTGAGAGAAAATCAAAATCGAGCTGGACAGACTTCAACGAGAGGGAATCATATCGCCAGTCGAGTTCAACGAGTGGGCCAGTCCAATCGTGCCAGTACTAAAGAGCGATGGGATGGTCAGAATCTGCGGGACTACGAGGTGACGATCAACCGAGTCTCGCTACAGGACCAGTACCCTGTAGCGAGAGGATTTATTCGCAACGCTAGCAGGGGGAAAGTCGTTCACCAAGCTAGACCTAACCTCCGCGTACATGACACAGGAGCTGGCTGAACCATCAAAGAAGTTGACGTGCATCAACATGCACAAAGGACTGTTCGTGTACCACAGATGCCCCTTTGGGATTCGCTCTGCAGTGGCCATCTTCCAGAGGAACATGGAGAGTCTGCTGAAATCGGTTCCATGCACAGTGGTGTTCTAGGACGACATCTTGATCACTGGTCGCAACACCACCGAATACTTGCACAACCTGGAAGAGGTTTTAAAACGACTGGATAGAGTGGGACTCAGGCTGAAACGCTCCAAGTATGTTTTCCTGGCGCCAGAGGTCGAATTTCTAGGGAGAAAGATTGCAGCAGACGGCATCAGGCCCACGGACGGAGGCCATCAAGAATGCACCCAGACCACAGAATGTGACGGAGCTGCCTTCGTTCCTGGGACTCCTCAACTACTTTGGTCACTTTCTACCGGGGTTGAGCACTTTGCTGGAACCCTTGCATTTGTTGCTATGCAAGGGTGACGACTGGGTTTGGGATAAATCTCAAGAAACAATCTTTAACAAGGCCATAAACCTGCTATGCGCTAACAAATTACTTGTATTGTATGACCCATGTAAATGTTTAGTACTAGCACGTGATGGGTCGTCGTACAGGGCCGGTTGTGTGTTACAGCAAGCAAATGCATCAGGCAAACTGCAACTGGTTGCTTATGCATCCAGAAGTTTATCCAAGGCTGAAAGAGCCTACAGTATGGTTGAGAAAGAAGCGTTAGCATGTGTATACGGGGTTAAGAAAATGCACCAATATCTATTTGGTCTCCGGTTCGAGCTCGAAACCAACCACAAACCATTTACTTCACTGCTCTCAGAAAGCAAAGGTATCAACACCAATGCTTCATCCAGCATCCAAAGATGGACACTAACATTGTCTGCACATGACTATGTAATCCGCCACGGACCAGGCACAGAGAACTGTGCTGACGCTCTCAGTCGGTTGCCATTGCCCACCATCGGGGTGGAAATGGTGCAACCCGCAGACTTGCTTCTGGTAATGGATGCTTTCGAGAGCGAGGGGTCACCTGTCATGGATCGCCAGATCAGGATCTGGACGAGCCAAGACCCCCTGTTATCACTAGTAAAAAGATGCATCCTCAATGGGAGCTGGTTGGGGGTTCCCGGGGAAATGCAAGAGGAAATGAAGCCTTTTGCACCAACGCAAGGACGAACCGTTAGTCCAGTCGGATTGCCTCCTCTGGGGGAATCACGTGATTTGGCCCAAAAAGGCAGGGAAACGTTTATACGCGATCGACACAGTACACACCCAGGCATAATCATGATGAAGGCTATCGCCAGGTTGCACGTCTGGTGGCCCGGCATTGATTCCAAATTAGAGTCATGCATACACCAATGTAACATTTGCTCACAGCTGAGCAACGCACCCTGGGAGGCCCCACTGAGTCTGTGGTCATGGCCCTCCAAACCATGGTCCAGGGTCCAATAGACTTCGCTGGCCCCTTTCTAGGGAAGATGTTTCTAGTAGCAGTGGACGCTTACTCAAAATGAATTGAATGTATAATAATGTCATCATGTACGTCCACTGCCACCATTGAAAGCCTCAGGGCTATGTTCGCCACCCATGGTTTGCCCGACGTCCTTGTTAGTGACAATGGACCATGTTTCACCAGCTCGGAATTCAACGAGTTCATGACCCGCAATGGCATCAAACATGTCAGGTCTGCCCCATTTAAGCCCGCATCCAACGGCCAAGTGGAACAGGCAGTCCAAACCATCAAGCAAAGCTTGAGACACGTAATGGATGGCTCCTTGCAGACCTGGTTATCTAGGGTCCTGCTCAGCTACCTGATGTGCCCCCACTTGCTCACCGGGGTCCCCCCTGCAGAATTATTAATGAAGAGAGCACTCAAAACCACGCTCTCCTTAGTCCACCCGGACCTCAATGATCACGTAGAAACCCGACGCACAGGCATAACGTGTATCGTGATTGCGCGGCGTCCTCGCGTGACATTGAAGTCAATGTTCCGGTGTTTGTTCTAAATTACAGTCACGGTCCCAAGTGGATCACTGGCACTGTCTTAGCTAAGGAGGAGAATAGAGTGTTTGTTGTGAAATTGTTGAATGGGCAAACGTGCAGAATGCACCTGGATCAGACCAAACTGCGATTCATGGATTACCAAGAACAGTTTGAGGAAGACCCCACCATCAATACATAAGAACATAAGAATTAGGAACAGGAGTGGGCCATCTAGCCCCTCGAGCCTGCTCCGCCATTCAACAAGATCATGGCTGATCTGGCCGTGGACTCAGCTCCACTTATCTGCCCGCTCCCCGTAACCCTTAATTCCCTTATTGGTTAAAAATCTATCTATCTGTGATTTGAATACATTCAATGAGCTAGCCTCAGCTGCTTCCTTGGGCAGAGAATTCCACAGATTCACAACCCTCTGGGAGAAAAAATTCCTTCTCAACTCGGTTTTAAATTGGCTCCCCCGTATTTTGAGGCTGTGCCCCCTAGTTCTAGTCTCCCCGACCAGTGGAAACAACCTCTCTGTCTCTAACTTGTCTATCCCTTTCATTATTTTAAATGTTTCTATAAGATCACCTCTTATCCTTCTGAAGTCCAACGAGTAAAGACCCAGTCTACTCAATCTATCATCATAAGGTAACCCCCTCATCTCCGGAATCAGCCTAGTGAATCGTCTCTGTACCCCCTCCAAAGCCAGTATAGCCTTCTTTAAGTAAGGTGACCAAAACTGCACGCAGTACTCCAGGTGCAGCCTCACCAATACCCTGTACAGTTGCAGCAGGACCTCCCTGTTTTTGTACTCCATCCCTCTCGCAATGAAGGCCAACATTCCATTCGCCTTCCTGATTACCTGCTGCACCTGCAAACTAACTTTTTGGGATTCATGCACAAGGAGGCACGGATTAATGTTTTATGTTTTTCAGGTAAACTCCAAAAGAGTTTCATGCACAAGGACCCCCAGGTCCCTCTGCACCGCAGCATGTTGTAATTTCTCCCCATTCAAATAATATTCCCTTTTACTGTTTTTTTTTCCAAGGTGGATGACCTCACACTTTTGGGTTTCTCTGCCCTCCACTTTTACTCATCTCCTTTCTGTCTTTTGCTTTTGTCTCCCTTTTGTTTCCCTCTGTCTCCCTGCATTGGTTCCCATCCCCCTGCCATATTAGTTTAACTCCTCCCCAACAGCACTAGCAAACACTCCCCCTAGGACATTGGTTCCGGTCCTGCCCAGGTGCAGACCGGTTTGTACTGGTTCCACCTCCCCCAGAACTGGTTCCAATGCCCCAGGAATTTGAATCCCTCCCTGCTGCACCACTTCTCAAGCCACGTATTCATCTGAGCTATCCTGCGATTCCTACTCTGACTAGCTCGTGGCACTGGTAGCAATCCCGAGATTACTACTTTTGAGGTCCTACATTTTAATTTAGCTCCTAGCTCCTTAAATTCGTCTCGTAGGACCTCATCCCTTTTTTTACCTATATCGTTGGTACCAATGTGCACCACGACAACTGGCTGTTCACCGTCCCTTTTCAGAATGTCCTGCACCTGCTCCGAGACATCCTTGACCCTTGCACCAGGGAGGCAACATACCACCCTGGAGTCTCGGTTGCAGCCGCAGAAACGCCTATCTATTCCCCTTACAATTGAATCCCCTATCACTATCGCTCTCCCACTCTTTTTCCTGCCCTCCTGTGCAGCAGAGCCAGCCACGGTGCCATGAACTTGGCTGCTGCTGCCCTCCCCTGATGAGTCATCCCCCTCAACAGTACTCAAAGCGGTGTATCTGTTTTGCAGGGGGATGACCGCAGGGGACCCTTGCACTACCTTCCTTGCACTGCTCTTCCTGCTGGTCTTCCATTCCCTATCTGGCTGTGGACCCTTCACCTGCGGTAAGACCCTACACGTGCTACTCATGTCAATCTCAGCATCGTGGATGCTCCAGGGTAAATCCACCCTCAGCTCCAATTCCGCAACACGGACCGTCAGGAAGTGTCCCTGAGTTCCCACATGGTACAGGAGGAGCATATCACGTGACCGAGCTCTGCTGCCATGACTTGGCAACAACAATGCTAAAGTTTACTCACTGTTATAGAAGAGAAAAAAGAAAAGCTACTCACCAATCACCAGCCAATCACTTATCCCCTTGGCTGTGACATCACCTTTCTGTTTCTTTCTACTTCTTTTTTGCCTTCTCCCTGTAGCTGCACAAGGACGCCTCTCGCTGACGCTGCCTGACTCCTTGTCTCGCGGCCTTTTGTGGGCCTCCACGCACCCCGGACTGTTGCCTCTATGATCCACCAACACACAGCCCAACCAGCAATTGACCTCGCTGTCAACCTCGACAATGAACCCACCTTGCCCGACAGTCCGACCAGACCAGCCGAGCTGCCGTGCAGCGATGACTCAACCAACTCACCCATGCAAGGATGTCAACTCAGGCAATCGACCAGGGAACGCAGACCGCCAGATCGCCTCAACCTGTAAATAGCTTGTAGTCAAGATTTTGGGGGGGGGGAAGTGATGTTATGTATGTGAACCTCACCTGTGTGTAAGACTTGCCACGAAAGGGCACACCTGTGGGAGACCTATGGGTCACCTGTGTATCCTGGAGCAAGCAGGTATAAAAGGCAGACCACCATGCTGCTGCCTCACTTTGGAGTTATAGTAAAGAGACCAAGGTCACAATGGTTTGAGCTTAAAACACAGTCTCGTGGAGTTATTCTGAACTTAACAACTGGTATGTATTTCAGGAAAATCTTCTGAATTAAATATAATTGTTAAAAATACCCAAGATAAACAATAAACTTTTCAGCTCTTCAGTAAGCATCTTTCATGAATTCCCCACGCTGTGTATATTTAACACATGTAAGGAAATGCATAACCAAAGATAAAGAACATGACTGTAGGAGACTGTTGGAGGTTTGTTTTCTTTGGAACAGAGGAGGCTGAGGGGAGACATTATTGAGGTGTATAAAATTATGAGGGGCCTAGATAGAGTGGATAAGACAGACCTATTTCCTTTAGCAGAGGGGTCAACAACCAGGGGGTATAAATTTAAAGTAATTGGTAGGAGGTTTAGAGAGGATTTGAGGGGAATGTTTTTCATTCAGAGGGTGGTGGGGGTCTGGGGTGGAACTCACTGCCTGAAAGGGTGGTAGAGGCAGAAACCCTCACCACATTTAAAAAGAACTTGGATGTGCACTTGAAGTGCCGTAACCTACAAGACTACAAACCAAAAGCTGGAAAATGGGATTAGGCTGGATAGCTCGTTGTCAGCCGGAGCGGACACAATGGGCTGAAATGGCCTCCTTCCGTGCTGTTAATTTCTATGATTCGATGAGTGTGACTGAAGAGCAGTGAATAAAATTATGGCTGTGAGTTGTTTTTTTCTATTTCAAGTACTTCAACTGCTACAGATTTTGCTTATTTAAAAAACTTGCTGTGCTGTTATTGTAATGTAGGCAGTCCTTGATGTGATCTAGAGAAGTATCATATTGTATAACGGGACAAGTTCAGCTGTGTTGCGGATTCTATTACCGAGCTGTATTGTTTCACGTTTTCTGCACCATGGGCTGTCATTAAATCCACCTGAGTTATTCCGAGGATGGTAAATGCTCAGTTAAGATAACATCTCTTGTTACATCTCTTGGTGATGGACAGATCACAACTTGTTCTATCAGGTTTACATCTGTGGAAAATACCGTTGCAATTTCCAACTGGATTACATATCAAAGACTGTGTTGCTTTCTCTTTTTGATCTTAACAGTGACAACTGTGCTTGTTCAGTTGTTTCGTTCCTGTAGTTGACTCTAATTGATCCGTACTAGTGAACCTACCATAGGCATCTCCGAACCCCAGAATGCACGGACAGGCCTACAGGAAGGGAATTGAGCTGAAATAACCTTTACAATGTATTATATATCACAGCTCATTAGTAACATATCATGTATAATGGTTAGCCAGAGGGAATTATATACATTTTAATAACAGCAACCTGTATTTATATAGCGCCTTTAACGTAGTGAAACATCCCAAGGCGCTTCACAGGAGTATTATGAGATAAAAAATTTGACACCGAGCTGCATAAATAGACTTTAGGGCAGGTGACCAAAAGCTTGGTCAAAGAGGTAGGTTTTAAGGAGCGTCTTGAAGGAGGAAAGAGAGGTAGAGAGGTTTAGGCAGGGATTTCCAGGGCTTGGAGCTTAGGCAACAGAAGGCACGGCCATCAATGGTTGCGAGCGATTATAATCAGGGATGCTCATGAGGGCAGAATTAGAGGAGTGCAAATATCTTTGGAGGGTTGTGGCGCTTGAGGAGATTACAGAGAGAAGGAGGGACGAGGCCACGGAGGGATTTGAAAATAAGGATTGAGAATTTTGAAATCGAGGCGTTGCTTAATCGGGAGTTTGTGTTGCTGGAAATGCAGAAGGGCAACTTGTAGCACAGGTACATTGAGAGATGGAGCCTCCTGGCACAGATACAAATAACGGACTTCTTTATGCTAGCCACCTTGAAGGGAGCCTCACACACACTCTCAGGACACATCAATAATTCTAAGAGGGAGTGGGACAGGCATTTGGTGAGAAAAACTGTTGGATGTGGGTAGTGACCTGCGAATTCTGTTTTTGAACTTTGGGACCCGATGGACCAAAATGTTCATCTTGCCCAACGAGGACTGTTTCCATTCAGAGGGCAATTTCCCAAATGGCAGGTGGTGACCAAAAAGCCCCCCAAAATCAGCAGTAAACTAAAAAATATAAAAGAGGCAGGAAAATCAAACAAAAACACCCAAATAGTTCTTCACTGTCGCTTGAGAAACGAGGGGACATGCACCTTTAAGAACCTCTAGGCCAGGAAGTCTGTGTAAATAGTCCAACCTCTGGAAATCCCAGACAAGGGGAGCCCCAATTTGATTTACTTACTTTTCAGACCTTTAATAAGGCTGGTGCACTCCTCACTACCTTTGTTAAAGCCAGCCCTCCCCACTACTATTGGTGCGCACACCCCAGAAATTGCAATTTTTGGGGCTCAGATCTTTTCGGAAACAGGGCCATGTGATGGCAAATACAGTTCAATATATACGTATAAAATAAACTTACAAACAAGTGATAAAAAGAGAGCCACCTCAGATCACCCCAGATCATCATCATAGGCAGTCCCTTGGAATCGAGGAAGACTTGCTTCCATGCTAAACATGAGTCCTTAGGTGACTGAACAGTCCAATACGAGAACCACAGTCCGTGCCACAGGTGGGGCAGATAGTCGCTGAGGGAAGGGGTGGGTGGGACTGGTTTGCCGCATGCTCTTTCTGCTCCTGCGCTTGATTTCTGCACGCTCTCGGCGATGAGACGCGAGGTGCTCAGTGCCCTCCCGGATGCACTTCCTCCACTTAGGGCGGTCTTTGGCCAGGGTCTCCCAGGTGTCAGCGGGGATGTTGCATTTTATTAGGGAGGATTTGAGGGTGTCCTTGTAACGTTTCCTCTGCCCACCTTTGGCTCGTTTTCCGTGAATGAGTTCCAAGTAGAGCGCTTGCTTTGGGAGTCTCGTGCCTGGCATGCGAACTATGTGGCCTGCCCAGCGGAGCTGCTGAAGTGTAGTCAGTGCTTCAATGCTGGGGATGTTGGCCTGGTCGAGGACGCTAACGTTGGCGCGTCTGTCCTCCCAGGGGATTTGCAGGATCTTGTGGAGAGGGGCGGTAATGGCAGCGGAAAGCATTTCTGGGTGGGCGGCCATCTTCCAGCAGTGCCGGGTTTGCGGGGGCACGGAGCAGTACCGCCCAGGTGAGGTGAGCCAGTATGCAATGCCCTTGGTTGTGACACCGGCTTGAAATTTGAAACTCGCCCGATCCGTAGTGCCCCGCATCGCGCCCTAGTGGGACCGCCTGTGAAAGCTAGATATATAAATTTAGATGAGCCAAATAGACTTCTTTATCCAAATCTATTTTGTATCTATTATAGAGTATGGAAGGATTTAGGTATATGGTCAGGATGCAGGTAAGTTAGATTTATCTATCAAAAAGAGCCTCGTTTGGCCTAGAATCTAAGGATCATAGAATGTTTATAGGACAGTAGGAGGACATTCAGCCTGTCAAGCCCGTGCCGGCTCTCTGCAAGAGCACTTCAGCTAGTCCCACTGTCCCCCCTTTCCCCGTAGCCCTGCAAATTTTTTTCTTCAGGTGCTTATCCAATTCCCTTTTGAAAGCCATGATTGAGTCTGCCTCCACCACCCTCTCGGGTAGTGCGTTCCCGATTATAACCACTCACTGCATAAAAAAGTTTTTCCTCATGTCGCCTTTGGGTCTTCTGCCAATCATCTTAAGTCTGTGTCCTCTGGTTCTCGACCCTTCCACCAATGGGAACAGTTTCTCTCTATCTACTCTGTATAGATCCCTCATGATTTTGCACACCTCTATCAAATCTCCTCTCAACCTTCTCTACTCTAAGGAGAAAAACCCCTAATGGCTTGTTGATATTCTCAATAGCTCTAAACATCCCAGGTCTTCATAGCATTGAATGGCAATGGTGGACTGTTAAGCTTCCCAGTTTTATTTGGTGGCAAAAGACTTAATCAAAAAGAAATTGCAAAGCTGTATATTAACCTTCATATTAATACTATAATTAGGTTATGTATTGCTTTTCTTTTTTACTCCCATTAATAAATGCTAAAAATAAATAGACAAGACCAAAGGTCCTGGAACCTGGAAAGGTGATTGTTCTGTTTTCACTACTAACTTATTTAAATGGAAAATAACCTTGTGTGAAGGCAAAATAAATCTTTAGTTTATTGGCTTGAGTAAAATTTGAATCCATCATTACTACATTAAAGAGAAAGAAGATCTTACATTTATATAGCGCCTTTCACAACCACCTCAAAGTGCTTTTGGAATGTAAGCATTGTTCCAATGTGGGAAACATGGCAGCCAATTTGTGCACAGCAAGCTCCCACAAACAGCAATGTGATAATGACCAGATAATCTGTTTTTGTTATCTTGATTGAGGGATAAATATTGGCCAGGACAGCAGGGATAACTCCCCTGTTCTTCTCAGAAATAGTGCCATGGGATCTTTTACATCCATGCGAGAGAGCAGACAGGATCGCTGCCAGTATAGCACTCCCTCAGCACTGCACTGGAGTGGGACTTGAACCCACAACCTTCTGCCTCAGAGGCGAGTGTGCTACCCACTGAGCCACGGCTGACACTATGTGGCCTTGCTGCAAACCTTGTGACAGCATTGCGGAGTATGCTGAACAATTCTACACTTGGGTGGAAATATATTGTTTCATTGAAAAGTGAATTTATTTTTTATGTAACTGTAACAAAGGAAATAAATGATAAGATTTATTATTTTCCTTACTGTATAGAATTGTTCTTTAAAAATAGAGCAGCTGGTAACAGGGCCTCGCCCACTGCTATTTCTGTCACAGGCACATACCATACTTCCATTCCCAACATTACTCTATTTATGACAGTCATCATTAATTAGTGAGTCAATATGAAAGGAACTGGAGTGAAAATTTATGATGCTTTCATTGTTAGCCTTTCTGCATCACATTGCTAGGTCCATAAATGGCAGAGTGCAAAGCAAGTTCTCCTGCCATGACCTCCTGCCACAATCAGCTGAAACTGCTGGCCAAATTGTGGTGCATTGTCCCAGAGTACAATTAATCCCATTGGAGAACAGAGGAGACACTCACTTGATCCGCACAGCAGAGGGGAGCACCTCTAATCCATATGTCTAGTGCTTTGATCCAGCTGAAATTAATTTTCATCTTGAGTTCGTAATTAACTAGGAAACAAAAAGGCATACGTGGATTACAGAGAGATCAGCGGAACTCGCCTGCCTGATGCAAGGGAGGGAAGAGGACTGTTAAGAACGCGAAGATAATGCTCGTACACACACATAGATAATCCTTAGACTCACATTTTTATTGGAATAAGGAATAGTTTTTAAACCACTAAAAGCATTCAGTCTGGAACCCTATGTAAGTACACAATCAGCATTTGATTTAGAGATAGTTGACCTTGAATTTATAGGGACAATTATGTAGTCAGGTGTGCCTGGAGTATCAACGCTGTTCAGGTGAGTGGAGCGGGTGGAAAATCAGGTGAACAAATTTTTTCCAAGTGCCCCCTATAAAAGGGGAGGGGGACACTAAAAGCACCGGCAATTAAAACAATTAACTTAAAAAACATAAAATCAAATTAAAATTTGGTTGCCGGGCGTGATGATGCACTCCAGTCCCTCCGGTGCCCACCTCTCGCGGAAGGCCGCGAGCGTACCGGTGGACACCGCGTGCTCCATCTCCAAGGACACCCTGAACCGGATGTATGCGCGGAAGAGAGGCAGGCAGTCTGGCTGAACGACCCCCTCGACCGCCCGCTGCCTGGACCGGCTGATGGCCCCCTTGGCCGTGCCCAGGAGCAGTCCTACGAGGAGGCCCTCGGATCTACCCGCTCCCCTCCGCACAGGGTGCCCGAAGATCAGGAGTGTGGGACTGAAGTGCAACCAGAATTTCAGGAGCAGCCCCTTTAAATAACAGAACAGGGGCTGCAACCTCGTGCACTCAATAAAAACATGGAACACGGACTCTTCCAGACCGCAGAAATTGCAGGCGGCCTGGGAGCCTGTGAACCGTCTTAAAAATTTATTGCACGGCACTGCTCCGTGCACCACCCTCCAGGCCAAGTCCCCGACAAATAGTGGGAGGACCCCAGCGTAGAGTGCCCTCCATCGGGGACCCCCGCCTCCTCCGGACGGCAAGATGGTACGCCATGGCGTGTCCGGACGGCAGGCGAGGATGGCAAAGTTGAGAGTGTGCAGGAGCAGCCCGTACAGGAAACCCCTCCGCGCGGAACTGAAAGGCACGGAGGGGATTTCCCCGAGGCGGCTCAAGTTGTGAGGCGCCGGCAAATCAGGTGAACAGCTTGTTTCTCATTGCTCACCTGACACACAAGAAATTGCATTCTGTGACTAAGCCCTGTTTTTCACTACAAGGCCAGTCAAACTTCTCGTGCAATACCTCACTAAGGAGGAAAATCGCACGTATCCGCCCCTTGATTTTTTTGCTGAAAATCATAAGCACAGCTGCCATTTTACGATACACATTTTTACTGGGTGAGACTCCTTGTAGGGAGCGTGTATTTGTGAAATTAGTTTCACTACTTTGCTTTTATGTTCAGCTCACTGGCCTGCAGTTTCCCTGGGTTGTTCATGTACCCTCCTTTAAAGAGTGGAGTTAGTTATGCTAAATCTTCCAAACTTCAGGCAAAAAGGTGAATTTAGTGAAAGCTGAAAATCCTTAGCGCCTGTCGCTAATTTTTCCACTTTTCAAAAGTTAGCGCCCCATATGGGGTGCCCCCTGAATTTCTCCCCTGATGATTCTGTAATGTGTCTTTCAAAACCTTTTCCTCCATGCCAGCTGGCCCTTGAGCTGGACATTTCTCTCCTCGAGCAATACAAGTTCTGTACTCCTCCTGGATGTTTCACAGTTCCAGTAACATCCCAGGAGTGCAGCCTCCTGAAGTTCGCCGGCTTCCTTCCCACAAAAATGCAGGCCCAATTTCCCTACCCATGCCAGTGGAACTGCGTGCTGTCAGTGCAGCCTTGCAAATTCTGGGCTTTTAAATCCGACTTGAAACTCGTCTGAGAGCTGGTCACACCACAGTACACAAAGAGGAACATTTTAAAACATGCATTTCCTGTGTCTTGGCATGGGAGTCTCAAAATGTACGAAAGTGACTGAAGGAAGATACACTTAGCTGATTCCAGGATTGTAACATATCGTTGACAAAAATGGATGATCGTGTTGAAGCTAGGTTTGTTCTTGTTGTGATTCTGTAAAGCATGCACTCCCATGTTCCGCCACCAGGGAGCTCATCCCCTGAAGTCCCAAGGGATCCCAGCATCCCTTGGGAGAACTGTATATAAGCCGGCCCCCCAAGGCCTGTTCCTCACTCTGGAGTGTCTTATTAAAGACTGAGTTCACTGTTACTTTAACCTCCCTGTGTGCAGCCTCATCTGTATTAGGAACACAATAACTGGCGACGAGAATACGAATCCAATGCAAAGATGCAGCAAACTGTGGGCATCCTGGAGAAGTTCTCGGAGGGTGAGGACTGGGAAGCCTATGTCGAATGGCTAGACCAGTACTTTGTAGCCAATGAGCTGGACGGAGAAGGAAGCGCTGCAAAAAGGAGAACGGTCCTCCTCACGGTCTGCGGGGCACCGACCTACAGCCTCATGAAGATTCTTCTGGCTCCGGTGAAACCCACAGATCAGTCGTACGAGGAGCTGCGTTCACTGGTTTGGGAGCATCTTAATCTGAGGGAGAGCATGCTGATGGTGAGGTATTGGTTCTACACCTGCCAGCAATCTGAAGGTCAGGAAGTGGCGAGCTATGTCGCCAAGCTAAGGTGACTTGCAGGACCATGTGAGTTTGATGGCTACCTGGAGCAAATGCTCAGAGACTGTTTTTGTACTGGGCATTGGCCACGAGACCATCCTATGAAAACTTTTAAATGTAGAGACACTGACCCTCAGTAAGGCCATTGCAATAGCACAGGCGTTTATGTCCACCAGTGATAACACCAAACAAATCTCTCAGCACACAAGTGCGAGCAATGTTCATAAATTAACTGGAACTGTGTTTGCGAGCAGAAATGTACAGGGCAGAACCCACGGGTCTGCAACTGCCAGCAGACCTCAGGTGACCCAGATGACTCAGAGCCCCCAACAAAGGATGAATGCAAGGCAATTCACACCTTGTTGGCGTTGCGGAGGCTTCCATTCAGCCTATTCATGCCGCTTCAAAGGATATGTTTACAAGAGCTGTGGAACAATGGGGCATCTCCAACGACCTTGCAAACGAGCTGCAAACTCTGCAAAACCTGCTAACCACCACGTGGCAGAGGAATATCAGTCCATGTTGGATCAAAGCAATTTCGAGCCTCAGAGAGAGGAGGCAGATGCTGAAGTACACGGGGTGCACCCCTTTTTCGACGAAATGTCCACCTATAATGCTAAACGTAAAATTGAATGGCTTACCCATAGCCATGGAACTGGAGACTGGCACTAGTCAATCCATCATGAGTAAAAAGATGTTTGAGAGACTGTGGTGCAACAAGACACTCAGACGAGCCCTGAGCCCCATCCACACGAAACTGAGAATGTACACCAAAGAGCTTATCACTGTCCTGGGCAGCGCCATGGTCAAGGTCACCTACAAGGGCACGGTTCACGAACTGCTACTCTGAATTGTCCTGGGCGATGGCCCCACACTGCTTGGAAGGAGCTGGCTGGGCAAAATCCGCTGGAACTGAGATGACATCTGAGCGCTATCACATGTCGATGAGGCCTCATGTATCCAGGTTCTTAACAAATTTCCTTCCCTTTTTGAGCCAGGCATTGGAAACTTTTCCGGGGCGAAGGTGCGGATCCACTTGGTCCCAGAGGCATGACCCATTCACATAAGGCTCGAGCGGTACCTCACATGATGAGGGAGAGAGTGGAAACTGAGCTGGACAGGCTGCAACGCTAGGGCATCATCTCCCCAGTGGAATTCAGCGAGTGGGCCAACCCGATTGTTCCAGCACTCAAAAGTGATGGCACGGTCAGGATTTGCGGCGATTATAAAGTAACTATTAATCGTTTCTCGCTACAGGACCAATACCCGCTACCTAAGGCAGACGACCTATTTGCAACGCTGGCAGGCGGCAAGATGTTCACCAAGCTTGACCTGACTTCGGCCTACATGACGCAGGAGCTGGAAGAGTTTTCGAAGGGCCTCACCTGCATCAACATGCACCAGGGACTGTTCATCTACAACAGATGCCCGTTTGGAATTCGGTCGGCTGCAGCGATCTTCCAGAGAAACATGGAGAGCCTACTCAAGTCGGTACCACACACGGTGGTCTTTCAGGACGACATATTGGTCACGGGTTGGGACACCGCCGAGCACCTACAAAACCTGGAGGAGGTCCTCCAGCGACTGGATCGCGTAGGACTGCTGCTGAAGAGGTCTAAATGCGTCTTCATGGCAACAGAAGTGGAGCTTTTGGGGAGAAAGATCACGGCGGACGGCATTTGGCCCACAGACACCAAGACAGAGGCTATCAGGAACGTGCCCAGGCCACAGAACGTCACGGAACTGCGGTCGTTCCTGGGACTCCTCAACTATTTTAGTAACTTCCTACTGGGGTTAAGCACCCTCTTAGAGCCCCTACATGTGTTATTGCGCACAGTTGAGAACTGGATATGGGGAAAAAAACCAAGTAATTGCTTTGAGAAAGCCAGAAACATTTTATGCTCCAACAAGCTGCTTGTATTGTATAACCCATGTAAAAGACTTGTGCTAGCATGTGATGCATCGTCGTACGGAGTCTGGTGTGTATTACAACAAGCTAACGTTGCGGGGCAGTTGCAACCTGTCGCCTATGCTTTCAGGAACTTGTCTAAGGCCAACAGCATAATTGAGAAAGAGGCGTGTGTGTTCGTGGTAAAGAAAATGCATCAGTACCTGTTTGGCCTTAAATTTGAGCTGGAAACCGATCACAAGCCCCTCACATCCCTCTTCGCTGAAAACAAGGGGATAAATACTAATGCCTCAGCCGCATACAAAGGCGGGCACTCGCGCTATCAGCGTATAATTATACCATTTGCCACAGGCCAAGCACCGAGAACTGTGTGGATGCTCTCAGTCTGCTACCATTGCCCACCACGGGAGTGGAAATGGCGCAGCCTGCAAACTTGTTGATGGTGGCGCAGCCCACAGACTTGTTGAGTCATGGAAGCGTTTGAAAATGATAAATCACCTGTCACGGCCCGCCAGATTAGGACTTGGACCAGCCAAGATCCTCTGCTGACCCTAGTAAAAAACTGTACTGCATGGGAGCTGGGCCAGCATCCCCGTTGAAATGCAAGAGCCAATCAAGGCGTCCAGCGGCGAAAGGACGAGCTGTCCATTCAGGCAGACTGCCGGTTGTGGGGTAACCGCGTAGTGCTACCCAAAAAGGGCAGGGAGACGTTCATCTCGGATCTCCACAGCACACACCCGGGTTTGGTAATGATGAAAGCGATAGCCAGATCCCACGTGTGGTGGCCCGGTATCGACTCTGACTTAGAGTCCTGTGTACGGCAATGCAGCATATGTGCTCAGTTGAGCAACGCGCCCAGAGAGGCACCACTAAGTTTGTGGTCCTGGCCCTCCAGACCATGGTCGAGGATCCATGTCGACTATGCGGGCCCGTTTCTTGGTAAAATGTTCCTGGTGGTGGTGGATGCTTTTTCAAAATGTATTGAATGTGAAATAATGTCGGGAAGCACCGCCACCGCCACCATTGAAAGCCTGAGGGCCATGTTTGCCACCCACGGCCTGCCTGACATACAGGTCATTGACAACGGGCCATGTTTCACCAATGCCGAATTTAAAGAATTCATGACCTGCAATGGGATCAAACATGTCACCTCGGCCCCGTTTAAACCAGCCTCCAATGGGCAGGCAGAGCAGGCAGTACAAACAATCAAACAGAGCCTCAAACGAGTCACAGAAGGCTCACTCCAAACCCGCCTGTCCCGAGTACTGCTCAGTTACCACACGAGACCCCACTCGCTCACAGGGGTGCCCCCGGTTGAGCTACTCATGAAAAGGACACTTAAAACCAGACTCTCACTGGTTCACTCCAACCTGCAGGATCAGGCAGAGAGCAGATGGCAGCAACAAAATGTAAACGATGGTCGCGCCACTGTGTCACGGGAAATTGATCTGAATGACCCTGTGTATGTGCTAAACTATGGACATGGTCCCAAGTGGATCGCGGGCACGGTGATATCTAAAGAAGGGAATAGGGTGTTTGCAGTCAAACTAGACAATGGACACATTTTCAGAAAGCACCTGGACCAAACGAGGCTGTGGTTCACAGACTGCCCTGAACAACCCACAGCAGAGACCACCTTTCTCGAGCCCACAACACACACCCAAAGGATCAACGACACCACCCCGGACCAGAAAATCGAACCCATCACGCCCAACAGCCCAGCAAGGCCAGGTTCACCTAGCCACCCTGCAGGGCCAACAACATGCCAGCCCAGCGAGGGCACAGCCAACACACTAGAACAGACATTTGTACCGAGGCGGTCCACTAGGGAAAGAAAGGCCCCCGACCGCCTCGCCTTGTAAATAGTTTTCACTTTGACTTTGGGGGGGGGAGTGATGTTGTGTATCTGTAAAGCATGCATTCCCATGTTCCGCCACCAGGGAGCTCATCGCCTGAAGTCCCAAGGGATCCCAGCATCCCTTGGGAGCACTGTATATAAGCCGGCCCCTAAGGTCTGTTCCTCACTCTGCAGTGTCTTATTAAAGACTGAGGTCACTGTTACTTTAACCTCCCTGTGTGCAGTCTCATCTGTGTTAGGAACACAATAGTTCTGATATGCTGCTGGAATGTATTTGTGTTGCATGTATGCTGGGAAGTTGTTCCGGGCATTTAAGAGGAACATTTTTCCTGGAGGGAGATATCAGAACATCTTCCAGAAACCATGTATTGCTGAGTGGCTGCAGCAGGAATTAAACTGGGGGACGTTTTACAATGTGGCGTGTTTTTTGAACACGCTTAAACTGCAATCTTATTAAACCAGAATCAGCTGCATATTTCCTTTGGGCTCTGCTAATACTGAGATCAACATCTGTGCTGTGAATCTGTTGGAGAGATATTTTAAAAGATGGATCCGGTGTCCTCACACTTGTAAAAACGAAGGCCTGTCTTTCCACATGTCACTTTAGTCCTCCTATGACCTTGGCCCAAATCCGAGCGACAGGATCAATACCATATTAGGAGCGGGCATCTGCTCCAGTAGCAGCGCAAACAGGTGTGCCAAAACAGTGGAATAGATGGCATCTCCGCACAGCACCCTCCTGCTCCAAGAGGAGAAGCCATAGTCCGCTTGGGCTGAATATTTAATGTACTCCTCTGTGGTCTTCTGTGTCCATATTGGCCGGACCAGAATCAAATGGCAGTCGATCTTTTTGTATTTCAATTAAACAATTATTAGCATGAACTGTTTGTACTGATCTGAGACAGTGTGGATGCTATACCTGTAAAAAGCTGAATGTTTTGTGTGTGGCCTTGATAGAGAACATATTAAATGAGAACATGCAGGCACAGCAAGAAAAGCAAATAGTATGTCAGCCTTTATTGCTGCAGTATAAGAGTAAGGAAATCTTGCTGCAAATATTTAGGGCTTTGGTGAAACTGCATCTGGGCCTAGAAATTGACCTCATTAGCGACTCCTGGGTGCAATAACGGGGTGCTAACGACTTACCCAGCAGGCATGGCAAGATGAACGACTCCCGCTAGCTTGGGCAAGAGGTTTGCGGTGGCAGTAACACTTTGTGCCACTATCTCCTGCGCCCGGAGATCGTGTCACCATTGCCGTGTGCATCGTCCCGGAACCAAACTTTGGTTCCGCCCCCTGCACCATCGCCGGGCGACAACACCGACAGCTGCAGGAAGCGTTGTTCGGGAGGCCGGGAGCTACGGGGGCGGAGGTTAAAGGGGAGGTTGCCGAGGTAAGTAGGAAAATTGTTGAAATTGTTACTTGCAATTTTTTCGCTTCCTCTTTGGCCGCGATCGATCAGCCTGGCACTCTGCTGGAGTGTTTGGGGCTGATCGGGCCGTATAGCGGGAGTGTGTGGGGCTGATCGGGCCGTATAGCGGGAGTGCGTGGGGCTGATCGGGCCGTATAGCGGGAGTGCGTGGGGCTGATTGGACCGTATAGCGGGACTGCGAGGGGCTGATCGAGCCGTATAGCGGGAGTGTGTGGGGCTGATCAGGCCGTATAGCGGGAGTGTGTCGGGCTGATTGGGCCGTATAGCGGGAGTGCGTGGGGCTGATCGGGCCGTATAGCGGGAGTGCGTGGGGCTGATCGGACCGTATAGCGGGAGTGCGTGGGGCTGATCGGACCGTATAGCGGGAGTGCGTGGGGCTGATCGGACCGTATAGCGGGAGTGCGTGGGGCTGATCGGGCCGTATAGCGGGAGTGCGTGGGGCTGATCGGGCCGTATAGCGGGACTGCGAGGGGCTGATCAGGCCGTATAGCGGGAGTGTGTGGGGCTGATCAGGCCGTATAGCGGGAGTGTGTCGGGCTGATTGGGCCGTATAGCGGGAGTGCGTGGGGCTGATCGGGCCGTATAGCGGGAGTGCGTGGGGCTGATCGGACCGTATAGCGGGAGTGCGTGGGGCTGATCGGACCGTATAGCGGGAGTGCGTGGGGCTGATCGGACCGTATAGCGGGAGTGCGTGGGGCTGATCGGGCCGTATAGCGGGAGTGCGTGGGGCTGATCGGGCCGTATAGCGGGACTGCGAGGGGCTGATCAGGCCGTATAGCGGGAGTGTGTGGGGCTGATCAGGCCGTATAGCGGGAGTGTGTCGGGCTGATTGGGCCGTATAGCGGGAGTGCGTGGGGCTGATCGGGCCGTATAGCGGGAGTGCGTGGGGCTGATCGGACCGTATAGCGGGAGTGCGTGGGGCTGATCGGACCGTATAGCGGGAGTGCGTGGGGCTGATCGGACCGTATAGCGGGAGTGCGTGGGGCTGATCGGACCGTATAGCGGGAGTGCGTGGGGCTGATCGGGCCGTATAGCGGGAGTGCGTGGGGCTGATCGGACCGTATAGCGGGACTGCGAGGGGCTGATCGGGCCGTATAGCAGGAGTGTGTGGGGCTGATCAGGCCGTAGGGGAGTGCGTGGGGCTGATCGGACCGTATAGCGGGAGTGCGTGGGGCTGATCGGACCGTATAGCGGGAGTGCGTGGGGCTGATCGGACCGTATAGCGGGAGTGCGTGGGGCTGATCGGACCGTATAGCGGGAGTGCGTGGGGCTGATCAGGCCGGGTCGCAGGAGTGTGTGGGGCTGATCGGGCTGTATAGCAGGAGTGCGTGCGGCTGATCGGACCGTATAGTGGGAGTGCGTGGGGCTGATCGGACCGTATAGCGGGAGTGTGTGGGGCTGATCAGGCCGGGTCGCGGGAGTGTGTGGGGCTGATCAGGCCGGGTCGCGGGAGTGTGTGGGTCTGATTGGGCCGGGTCGCGGGTGCCATCGGGGAGCCTGCAGCGAAGGCCCTTCCCTTTTAAAGGGGGGAAGGAGCCTGGATCCCGGCAGTGCTGCACGGGACATAGTGCTGCACAACTACCACCCTGCCTGTGTCCTTTAGCGCTCCAGGAAGGAAGTGGAGCGCTTGATTTAGCGCTCTACTTCTTTCCTGGAGTGCAACCACCGAACTTAGAAAAGGCCAGGAGTCATTAACGTCTGGTGCTAAGTTTCCCAGCTTTCAAAAATTAGCGTTCTAGACGGGGCGATACTGAACTTCTCCCCACTGGTCTCCTTACCTAACAAAGGGGGTGCAATAAAGGTTCACTGGATTGATTCCTGGGATCAGAGGACTGACCGATGAGGAGAATTTCAGTAGAATGGGCCTATATTCTCTGGAGCTTAGAAGAATAAGAGGTGATCTCATTGAAATGTATAAAATTCTCAGAGGGCTTGACAGGGTAGATGCTGAGAGGTTATTTCCCCTGGCTGGAGAGCCTAGAACTAGAGGGCATAGTCTAAGTATAAGGGGCCAGCTATTTAGGACTGAGATGGGGAGAAATTTCTTCACTCAGCGGGTTATGATTCTTTGGAATTATCTACCTCAGAGGGCTGTGGATGCTCAATCGATTAGTATATTCAAGACAGAATCAATAGATTTTTGGGAATCAAGGGATATGGGGATATGGTGGGAAAATGGAGTTGACGTAGAAGATCAGCCATGATCTTATTGAATGGTGGAGCAGGCTCGAGGGGCCGTATGGCCTACTCCTGCTCCTATTTCTTATGTTCTTGTGAACAAACAGTTGTCATATGGAGACCATGAGGATAGGACTGAAAACGCATTGGCCAGAGATCTATTGTAGCTAAAGTCTGTGAGATCTTAACCGAAAATTCCGGCCTCGCTGGGTGAGCACGAAGTGCGCACAGACCCGACGAGGCCTCGCGGAAGCCAGTTTTCGGGGCACGATGCTCATGTGCCGAAAACCGGCTTTTCCGATCTGTCAAGTTCTCTCTTGACAGATCCTCCGCATCCCCGGGAGAAGGACATCCGCGCGGGAGAGATTGAGCTATTTGCCCGACTCATGCCCAGCAAATGTCCTTCAAACTCTTATGCCCGGTAAAAGCAGGCACATAGCTTACTTTTGCCAGCGTAAGAATTATAAAACATATAAAAATGTAATTTAATCATTCATTCTTATGTGAAAAACCCTGCCCATTAAGGTAAATTTATTTTTAACCCTATTAAAACACATTAAAAACATTTCCAAAAAATACGTATTTTTTCTAAAACATTTAATTACATTTAATTTCAATTAATTTTAAATACGTGAGGTGTTTTTAAAAATGTATTATGCTGTGTTTCTTGTTTTAGGAGGGTTTTCTCATTGATAGTAATGGGAGTCTGTACAAACGGAAATCATTTTTAACTAACTTACTGGAATTCTTTGAGGATATAACGAGCATGGTGGATAGAGGTGTACCGATGGATGTGGTGTATTTAGATTTCCAAAAGGCATTCGATAAGGTGCCACACAAAAGATAGAGGTACGCGGAGTCAGAGGAAATGTATTAGCATGGATAGAGAATTGGCTGGCGAACAGAAAGCAGAGAGTCGGGATAAACGGGCCCTTTCCGGTTGGAAATCAGTGGTTAGTGGTGTGCCACAGGGATCAGTACTGGGACCACAACTGTTTACAATATACATAGATGACCTAGAAGAGGGGACAGAGTGTAGTGCAACAAAATTTGCAGATGACACAAAGATTAGTGGGAAAGTGGGTTGTGTAGAGGACTCAGAGAGGCTGCAAGGAGATTTGGATAGGTTAAGTGAATGGGCTAAGGTTTGGCAGATGGAATACAATGTCGGAAAGTGTGAGGTCATCCACCTCGGAAAAAAAACAGTAAAAGGGAATATTATTTGAATGGGGAGAAATTACAACATGCTGTGGTGCAGAGGGACCTGGGGGTCCTTGTGCATGAAACTCTTTTTGGAGTTCACCTGCAAAACATAAAACATTAAACGGTGCCACCCGACCTGGGTGACACTCCAGACATTTACAAGACCCTTTTTTTTTTCCCCCCTTTTTTTTTTGTGTTTTTCTTTTTTTGGTTTTTTTTTTTGGGCACTAAAATCACAATTTTCCCCAGTGCCCCCTATAAAAGGGAAGGGGGACACTAAAAGCACCGGCAATTAAAACAAATTAAACTTAAAAACGTAAAATCAAATTAAAATTTGGTTGCCGGGCGTGATGATGCACTCCAGTCCCTCCGGTGCCCACCTCTCGCGGAAGGCCGCGAGTGTACCGGTGGACACCGCGTGCTCCATCTCCAAGGACACCCTGGACCGGATGTAAGAGCGGAAGAGAGGCAGGCAGTCAGGTTGAACGACCCCCTCGACCGCCCGCTGCCTGGACCGGCTGATGGCACCCTTGGCCGTGCCCAGGAGCAGTCCTACGAGGAGGCCTTCGGACCTACCCGCTCCCCTCCGCACAGGGTGCCCAAAGATCAGGAGAGTGGGACTGAAGTGCAGCCAGAATTTCAGGAGCAGCCCCTTCAAATAATGGAACAGGGGCTGCAACCTCGTGCACTCAATAAAAACATGGAACACGGACTCCTCCAGACCGCAGAAATTGCAGGCGGCCTGGGAGTCCGTGAACCGGCTTAAGAATTTGTTGCACGGCACTGCTCCGTGCACCACCCTCCAGGCCAAGTCCCCGATGAATAGTGGGAGGACCCCTGCGTAGAGTGCCCTCCATCGGGGACCCCCGCCTCCTCCGGACGGCAAGATGGTACGCCATGGCGTGTCCGGACGGCCGGCGAGGATGGCAAAGTTGAGGGTGTGCAGGAGCAGCCCGTACAGGAAACCCCTCCGCGCGGAACTGAAAGGCACGGAGGGGATTTCCCCGAGGCGGCTCAAGTTGTGAGGCGCCGGCCCCCGAGGGAGGTTCCGGGGTTTGGCGCCGATGAGGAATTCCGTCCGGACGGGGGTCAGTTCGGACGGGATCTCCCCACGTGCTTGAGCCTCCTCGATGCACCTAACGGAGTCAGGGCCCAGAGCTGTTTTTAGCGACTCGATGGCATCGGCCGCGTGGCGGACGTTGGCAGAGTTTAGGCACCGCGCCAGCGTGTCTGGCGCCATCCAGCCCACTCCTCCGCCATCGAGCAGGTCCCTGACCCTGGTCACCTCACCAGCCACAGCCCTCTCTTCCGACCGCCACATGAAACCTCGGCCGTGGAGGTATGGATTCCCGAGCAGCGGCTCCTGCAGGACGGCCGCCACTCCAGCCGGCGGAGAGCTGCGCTTGGTGGAGACTTTGTTCCAGACCCTGATGAGTTCCCTGTAAAAGACAGGCAGCTCCCGGAGGGCGGTCCTGGCACCCCCCAAGTTCACAAACAGGAGCTGCGTGTCATAATTGAGGTCGCGCTGCTGGCGGAAGAAATACCTCGCCAGAGCACACCACCTAGGAGGGGGCTCGACGTAAAGGTATCTCTGCAGGGTCTGAAGACGGAAAGTCGCGAGCTGGGCGCTGACGCACACCAACGACTGACCGCCCTCCTCAAGCGGGAGACGCAAGACCGCGGCAGAGACCCAGTGCTTCCTGTTGTTCCAGATGAAGTCCACCAGCTTCTTCTGTATCTTGGCGACAAACGCAGGGGGAGGGGTCAAAGTGACCAGCCGGTACCACAACATTGCGGCCACCAGCTGGTTTATGACTAGCGCTCGACCCCTGTAGGACAGCACTCGGAGCAGTCCTGTCCAGCGCCCTAGGCGAGCGGTGACCTTGGCCTCCAGCTCCTGCCAGTTCGCCGGCCAGGCTCCCTCGTCGGGGCTAAGGTAGACTCCCAGATAGAGGAGATGGGTCATGCTCCAGGCAAAAGGCCTGAGCTCCTCCGGCAGGGAGTCCGCCCGCCACTGACCCACCAGGAGTCCGGAACATTTCTCCCAGTTGATCCTGGCGGAGGACGCGGCCGAGTAAATCTCCTGGCACTCACGCATCCTCCGCAGGTCAGCGGGATCCTCTACCGCGAGGAGCACGTCATCGGCGTAAGCCGAGAGGACGACCTCCACGCCCGGCCCTTGCAGAGCCAGTCCCGTCAACCTCGTCCGCAAGAGGCGCAGGAAAGGCTCCACGCAAACGACGTATAACTGGCCGGACATGGGGCATCCCTGGCGCACCCCTCTCCTAAAGCGAAGGGGCGCCGTCAAGGACCTCCTTGTGCATGAATCCCAAAAGGTTAGTTTGCAGGTGCAGCAGGTAATCAGGAAGGCAAATGGAATGTTGGCCTTCATTGCGAAAGGGATGGAGTACAAAAGCAGGGAGGTGTTGCTGCAACTGTATAAGATATTGGTAAGGCCGCACCTGGAGTACTGCGTGCAGTTTTGGTCACCTTACTTAAGGAAGGATATACTAGCTTTGGAAGGGGTACAGTGACGATTCACTAGGCTGATTCGAGAAATGGGGGGGTTACCTTATGATGATAGATTGAGTAGACTGGGTCTTTACTCCTTGGAGTTCAGAAGGATGAGGGGTGATCTTATAGAAACATTTAAAATCATGAAAGGGATAGACAAGATAGAGGCAGAGAGGTTGTTTCCACTGGTGGGGGAGACTAGAATGAGGGGGCACAGCCTCAAAATACGGAGGAGCCAATTTAAAACCGAGTTGAGAAAGAATTTCTTCTCCCAGAGGGTTGTGAATCTGTGGAATTCTCTGCCCAAGGAAGCAGTTGAGGCTGGCTCATTCAATGTATTCAAATCACAGATAGACAGATTTTTAAGCAATAAGGGAATTAAGGGTTACGGGGAGAGGGCGGGTAAGTGGAGCTGAGTCCACGACCAGATCAGCCATGATCTTATTGAATGGCGGAGCAGGCTCGAGGGGCTAGATGGCCTACTCCTGTTCCTAATTCTTATGTTCTTATGTTGTTATTATCAATGGGAATACGACCCAGTGATTGATGGTCCAGGCCCATGTGTCTCCAGCATTTCCGTATGTACGGGAAAGTCCTCTCCCCGTACGCTGCGCAATGAATGAAGGCCTTCGACCGCAATCGAAGGCGCCTCCGTGACCACCAGTTATTTTCATAATTTTTTGGGGGTCGGTAGCATTCGTCCGAAGGAAGCCTGCCACCACAAATTTCCCAAATTATCACGTGACTTGCCTGTGGAACATGTTTTCTGGTTGCCTTGCTTTTTTTAATTCATGATTGACCATGACTGCTGTTTAAGAAACACTGCCATTAATTTATTATTTTGTCCGAAAGTACTTTGGATATCCAAGGCACAGTGACTCACCGTCCCCATTCCTATAAATTCCAATCAGACGCTATAGGGGGAATTTTAACTCCCAAAAATGGGTGGGTTTGGGTTGGGTGGGAAGTTGAAATATCAATAATCTGTATCACGACCCCAACCTACCTCCAACCCACCCACTTCCCGTTTCAACGTAGGCCGGATGGGGATCGGCCAACCAACCCACTCTCAGGAGGCGGGTATCTCATTTAAATATTTTAACGAGGTTGCGCACCTCAGATTTTCTCTCTGTTCCAGCTGTAATGCTGGCCGGCGGGGTTTCCCGTGCCTCAGGAAACCCGGCAGCTAAAGGGAGGCGAGGGAATGCATGGACGAGGTAAGTGCTTTTCCAGCACTTCTTGTGGGCCAGGAAGAGCAGGAGTGCTTCCCTCCGAACCCGCCCCCCCCCCCCAGTAAACCTGTTAACCGCCGCCCCCCCCCAGTGATCGCCCCCCCCCCACCCCCCACGATCAGATGCCCACTGACCTGCAGTAGATTAGTCAGCAGTTCAAAATGGTCTGGCCATATTATTCTCCACACCCGAGCAATGATATTCCATGGCTGGTCAGCAGGAGATGGAGTTGTAATAAGCAGAATACCAGACACGTCCCCCGCTCCAAAGGGAGACACACTGGTGCCATTGGCTCGAAGCACTGACCACACTCGACCAGCTCCGTTGGGCGGGCCACATTGCTCGCATGCCCGACACAAGACTCCCAACGCAAGTGCTCTAATCTGAACCCCTACACGGCAAGTGAGCCTCAGGTGGGCAGAGGAAACGTTTCAAGGACACCCTCAAATCCTCCTTGATAAAATGCAACATCCCCACCGACACCTGGGAGTCCCTGGCCAAAGACCGCCCTAAGTGGAGGAAGTGCATCCGGGAGGGTGCTGAGCACCTCGAGTCTCGTCGCCGAGAGCACGCAGAAAACAAGTGCAGGTAGTGGAAGGAGCGTGCGGCAAACCAGTCCCACCCACCCTTTCCTTCAACCACTGTCTGTCCCACCTGTGACAGGGACTGTAATTCCAGCATTGGACTGTTCAGTCAACTGAGAACTCACGTTTAGAGTGGAAACAAGTCTTCCTCGATTTCGAGGGACTGCCTACGATGATGATGATACTCTCCCAGAGAAAAGTATTTACCAGTTGTGGTCATTTCTCATGGCAAACTCAGGAGGGAATACATAGATAAAAGGAATGTTTTAAACAAGTTTCAGATTTATAGATCCAAAACCCACTTAAGCTGAGACATCAATAATGACACTGGCAGAGGGAATTGAAGACAGCAACATGAATAATGGGGCAGTATGGGGAAATCTGAAACTTCAACATCAATGGTGGCAGTGATGTAGGGAATCTGAAACGGCAACATGAATAATGGCGTTGGCATGGGGAATCTGAGCGACAAATGTCAACGTGGCAGGAGGTCAGGGAATTTGAAATCACAACTTGAATAATGGCACCCGTACTATCTGAGATCCGAGCTCAGCTTAAAAAAATGGTAACAATAATATCATCCCCTTGATGTTGTTGTCATACTGACAACTGGAAAAAGGAATCCTTATCTTTGTTTGCAAAAGCTTTCCGTGTTTAGCAACACTTTAGAAAGTGATCCTTAAATTACTGAAACAAACAGTACTGTGGTCACAATAGCACGGATTGTCAGCTGGCTTCAGCGGAGGATGGTAATGATTGACTAATGTAACCTAGGCATATGCTGGCCCTGCACAAGATTAGAATGTGAGTCCACCATAGGCTATGTGTGGCTGGTGCTAGTTTGGAATTTTCCCTGCTCATCAACTGAGCAACTGAGATACAATTGCCTCTATCCTGCAATCACCACTGCACACATTTGTACATGGTGCAGAATGAATTGATATCAAAAGAAGCTTTTGCGTCTCAAGTGCCATATTCTGCATTACTCAAAGCTTTTCTGATCTCTTAAGTGTCAGCTGTGGCTCAGTGGGTAGCACTCTTGCCTCTGAGTCGGAAGGTTGTGGGTTCAAGTTCCACTCCAGGAACTTGTACACAAAAAATCTAGGCTGACACTCCAGTGACGTGCTGAGGGAGTGCTGCACTGTCGGAGATCCTGCCCTCTCTCTCGCATGGATGTAAAAGATCCCATGGCACCATTTCTGAGAAGAGCAGGGGAGTTATCCCTGGTGTCCTGGCAAATATTTATCCCTCAATCAACAACACAAAAAACAGATTATCTGGTCATGATCACACTGCTGTTTGTGAGAGCTTTCTGTATGCAAGTTGGCTGCCGCATTTCCTATCTTATAACAGTGACTACACTCCAAAAGTACTTCATTGGCTGTAAAGCACCATTGAAACTTCTGGTGGTTGTTAAAGGCGCTATATAAATCCAAGTCTTTCTTATGTATATGTTTTTTAAGCCCTCCTGGCTGCTGGATGTAGGTATTTACCATTAAATGTAATAAAATGATTTAAAATTCCAAATCAATATTATTTATTTCCTTTTTTAAAATAGAAATTAAACTTTGGTGATCATAAAACAAATCATTTTATTTTCAAATTCCATTTTCCTTTAATTCCCTGTCTCTTAGCCAATTTGATATGCACCCAAGCCACTGCCCCTTTAATCCTACCACCAACCTGACCCCACCACACAGCACTGCCCCCCAGTCATCAAGATCCACGGCGCGGCCCTGGACAACGTGGATCATGTTCCATACCTCGGGAGCCTGTTATCAGCAAGGGCACACATCGACAATGAGGTTCAACACCACCTCCAATGCGCCAGCACAGCCTTTGGCCGCCTGAGGAAGAGAGTGTTCGAAGATCAGGCCCTCAAATCTGGCATCAAGCTCATGGTCGACAGGGCTGTAGTGATACCCGCCCTCCTGTATGGCTCAGAGACGTGGATCATATACAGTAGACACCTCAAATCACTGAAGAAATACCACCAACGATGTCTCCGCAGGATTCTGTAAATCCCTTGGGAGGACAGATGCAGCAACGTTAGCGTCTTCAGTTAGGCCAACGTCGCCAGCATCGAAGCACTGACCACACTTGACCAGCTCCATTGGGCGGGCCACATTGTTCACATGCCTGACACAAGATTCCCAAAGCAAGCACTCTACTTGGAACTCCTACACGGCAAGCGAGCCCAAGGTGGGCAGAGGAAACGTTTCAAGGATACCCACAAAGCCTCCTTGATAAAATACAACATCTCCACTGACGCCTGAGAGTCCCTGGCCAAAGAGCATCCTAAGTAGAGGAAGAGCATCCGGGAGGGCGCTGAGCACCTCGAGTCTCGTCGCTGAGAGCGTGCAGAAATCAAGCGCAGGCAGCGGAAGGAGCGTGCGGCAAACCAGTCCCACCCACCCTTTCCCTCAACGACTATCTGTCCCACCTGCGACAGAGACTGCAATTCCCGTATTGGACTGTTCAGCCACCTGAGTGAGAACTCACTTTTAGAGTCTTCCTCGATTTCGAGGGACTGCCTATGATGATGAACCCCACGAGCTTCAGTTTTCCTAACAAGTCTAGTATGTGGTACTTCATCAAATGCCTTTTTGGAAGTCCATATACAGAACATTAACTGCACTACCTTCATCCACCCTCTCCATTACTTCATCAAAAAATTCAATCAAGATCGTCAAACATGACTTGCCTTCAACAAATCTGTGCTGGCTTCATTTATTAACCCATTTTTTTTCAAGTGCCAAGTCATTTTGTCTGGATTAATGTCTCTAAATGTTAGGTTGATTGGCCTGTAATTGTCGGGTTTAACCCCCCTCCCCTTTTTTGAACAGGGGTATAACATTTGCAATCCTCGGACACCATTACCATATCTAAGGAGGATTGGAAGATTGTGGCCAGATCCTCCACAATTTGCACCCTTACTTCCCTCAGCATCCGACTATGCATCCCACCCTGACGGGGTGACATTTCTACTTTGAGCGATGCCAACTATTTAAGCAACTCTTTATCTATTTTTATCCTGTCCAGTTTCTTTACTTCCTTCGCCTTTACTGTGACATTGGCAGCATCCTGCTCTTTAGTGAAGACAGATGCAAATTACTCATTTAGTAGCTCAGCCATGTCCTCTGCCCCCATAAGAAGATCTCCATTTTGGTCGCTACTCTACCCCACCCTTCCTTTGACTACCGTTTTACTGGTCATATGTTTACAAAAGATTTTTGGGTTTTCTCTTGTGTTACCTGCTAATCTATTCTCATACTCTGTCTTTGCCCCTGTTATTTGCCTTTTTAATTCTCCCCTGTACTTTTTGCATTCAGCTGAGTTCTCTACTGAATTATGAACCTGACATTTATCATTAAACTTACTTTTATCATATCTTCAGTCATCCAGGAAACTCTAGCTTTGGAATCCCTTCCTTTCTCCCTTATGGGAATGTGTTTAGTCTGGACCCTTGAGCTTTTCCATAACTGCTTAAACCTAATAATATTGTGATTATTGTTTCCCAAATGCTCTCCCACTTAACCATGCTCCACTTGCCCCACTTCATTTCCCAGAACTAGATCCAGCACTGCTTCCTTCCTCATTGGGCAGGAAACATACTAATCAAGACATTTCTCTTGTACACATTTCAACAATTCCTCCCCCTCTTTTTACAGTCGATATTAGGATAATTAAAGTCCCAATTATCACTACGTTTTTGCATCTTTCTGCAGGTTGCCTGCGAATGTGCTCCTCTAGCTGCTGCCCACTATTTGGTGGCCTATAGTCATCATCATCATAGGCAGTTCCTCGGAATCGAGGAAGACTTGCTTCCACTCTAAAAATGAGTCCTTAGGTGGCTGAACAGTCCAATACGAGAGCCACAATCCCTGTCACAGGTGGGACAGATAGTCGTTGAGGGAAAGGGTGGGTGGGACTGGTTTGCCGCACGCTCTTTCCGCTGCCTGCGCTTGATTTCTGCATGCTCTCGGCGATGAGACCCGGATGCACTTCCTCCACTCAGGGCGGTCTTTGGCCAGGGACTCCCAGGTGTCAGTGGGGATGTTGCACTTTATCAGGGAGGCTTTGAGGGTGTCCTTGAAACGTTTCCTCTGCCCACCTCTGGCTCGTTTGCCGTGAAGGAGTTCCGAGTAGGGCGCTTGCTTTGGGAGTCACGTGCCTATAGTATACACCGAGCAGCATAATAGCTCCTCTATTGTTCCTTAATACTAACCAAATAGATTCTGGGGGTGAAACTCGGAAATGCCCTGGCCACGAAATGGGGGTTGCTGCCCCCCCGAGAGGAAGTGAAGTGCAATGTCGGGAGCTCCACTTCCTCTTGGGGATGGGACTAGGGTGGTAAGCGCGTGGATTTTCCAGCACAATGTGGAGTGCCGTGTAGCTGGCGTGGGCACGGGTGCCTCCCCATCTGTTACAGGGATCGGCATGCTGTGAGCTCTGCAGTGCGGCGAGGGACCACCACTACACCACCAGGGGGGCGGGGTGCCGTGGCTGCAGCCTGACACAAAGGCGGAGCGCTGGGCTGCACCATCACGGCACGGACCCCGCCAAATCGGCAGCGAAAGGCCCGACCGGTAAGTCGGCAAAAATCAAAATGGCGGCACGCACCTCCCCTTTAATTTTCGCCCCGCGAGCGGAGTGCGGCCCGGTTCGCGATCCGCGAGGCTGGCTCGAACATCGCCCGCGGCGGCCTCACGGGACGCTACTCGATTTCCGCGCCTGGCCGAAAACGGGTCGCTGCGCCCGGTGACGAGGTCCTCACCGCCGGCGCAGCAGCCCGGGGCCACTACCGGTGGGAACAAGGCTTTGCCGGCTTGTGCCTCCGCTAACTCCCACGCAATTTCACGGGAGGCGGTTGCGCTCTCGACCCGAGCGAGAAATCGGGGTCGCTAATGGGAGGAGCTAACTATGCAAATTTCTCCCACTCTGTCTTTGAACCCACAGGTACATCATCCCAGTCTAGTGCTGTCACAATGGGCCGAAAATTCCAGCCGGAGGCTTGCTTTGGACGCACACCTCCGACCCGAAATTTTTCTACGAATGTACCCGTTGGTCCCGGAAGCGCCTACGATTGCGTCGGAGGCTTTTATTCGCTGCGCAGCGCACGGGGTGAGGACTTCCTCGCACGCACGGAAAAGCTGGAGTCACGTGGGCCTGGACCACCAATCACTCGGCAGTATTCTCATTGATAATAATGGGATCTCCATCTCCAAGTTCCCATTACTATCAATGAGAATAAACCATTAAATCACCCAAATACAACGTAATAAATAAAGAAAACTCACATTTAAAATTAATTGAAATTAAACTTAATTAAATGTTTTAGAAAAAAAATATTTTTGCGATTTAAAAAAAATGTGTTTTAATAGGGTTTAAAATAAACTTACCTTAATGGACAGGGTTTTTACTCTAAAAATGTATTTTTAAATTTAATTTTTATATGTTTTAAAACTCTTACGCTGTTAAGAGTAGGTTATGCGCCTGCTTTTACCAGGTGTAAAAGTTTCAATGACATTCGCAGGGCACGAGATGGGCAAGAGAGCCCAATCTCTCCTGCGTAACGTCCTTCCTGTGGGGAATGCGGAGGATCTGTCAAGCGAAATCTTGACGGTTCGGAAAAGGCCGGTTTTGGCGCATGCGCATTGCGCGCTGAAAACCGGCTTTTTTGAGGCCTCGCCGGATCTGTACAGATTCCGTACGGACTCGGCGAGGCCGGGATTTTATTCCCAGTATTTTTGAACAATACCGCCACCCCCTTCTTTTTTTCCTTCCCTGTCTTTCCTTAATAAATTAGCCCTGAAATCCCGGTTCCTCCTTCCCGCGGGCATTCGACTCAATTCTAGAGAAAAGATGCGCACTTACCTTTTGCTGCTGCGCCCACCAGAGATTCCAGTCCTGAGGCCTCCTCTCCCTGCGATTCGGACCGCATGCACGTCTGGGTGGACGTAGAGCTGGAGCTGGAGTCACGTGGCACTGGGCAGCCAATCCAGGTAAAGTATTTTCTCATTCATAATAATAGGAACTCTGTGTTAGTGTGAATGTTTTCTCGCAAGAATCACTTAACACTCGGGATCGGTTCCAACGCCAAAACGGCCTTTATTTACGCCGGCGGGGAGGAAGCCTCTGGTCTAAGTCCAGGCACCTCTCTCCACCGAACAAAGAAATTCATCGATATTTCTATGTTTTACAATAGTTCATTACAGTTACACAGCCCACTTTGGCTGGACACAATCCAATCAGAACGATTATAGATTACATATAGGTTTCTTTAACCCAATAGAATTCCCCTGATACCTCAGGGGCTGTATGTTCGGTTCTTGTCAGCTCGGGCTGATTAATGACCTCGTTATATGATGCAGGCCCCCCCTTATCTCTGTTCCTCGAGGCTCTGCTGTATGAAGTCATTGATTAAGGACATTCCATACCAGGTACTATAATGGTTCGTTATAGTTATCTTGTCTCAAGCTGTTGATCCAAGGCATTCCCGGTAGTGGACCTCACAGGGTCATTGCTCGGTCAGCCTCAGTCAACAGTTCATTGCTTGACTAACTGAGTTCCCATCATGCTTGGGCAGCTATTTTATATGTGGCCACTTTGAACCTATATGAGTTTAAATATATTCAGCAGGTGCCTAATGCCTAGTGTTTTGATATATTCAGCTGGTGCCTAATGCCTACAACACTCTAAGTAGGAGTTCTCATTATTATGATTGAGAAACACCCCCAACACGAAAACACAATAAAATGTTTTTTTAAAAATCACATATTTAACATTAGTTTAAATTAAAGTTAATAAATGTCTCAGAAAAAAAAATATTTTTCCGATTTTAAAAAAAGTTTTAAAACCATGGTTTAAAATAAACTTATCTTTGTGGGCAGGATTTTTAACGTTAAAATGTGTTTTTAAAATGTTATTTTAATGTTTTTGCATGTTTTAAAATACTTACGCTGGTAAAAGTAGGCTATGCGCCTGCTTTTACCAGGCGCAAGAGTTTTAAGGACATTCGCTGGGCAAGAGATGGGTAAATACCACAATCTTGCCCATGCAAATGTCCTGGCTGCCGAGATGTGTGCGATCTTTGAAGCCAGAACTTTACAGATCGGAAAAGCCGGTTTTCAGCCCATGCTCATTGCGTGCCGACAACCGGGTTTTGCGATGCCTTCCCGGGTCCGTACACACTCCGTACACACTCCGTATGGACCCGAGGCGGCCGGGATTTCAGGGTCAATGTAGCCAGGACTGTAAGGTGTTCATTCCTCCCCTTGGTTGAGCCAGGTCTCCGTTATTGTCACCCATTGGGATTACTTGTGGCTGAAGCTCCCTAGCTGGTTTACCATTTACAGGTTTTATGTTATTATACTGACAAAGTCAGAGGACATTCTGGGCAAGGTTTTTTTTTTGATATACAACATTACAGCTTATTCCCCAGCTTAGTCCAAGCTTACCGGCACCAATTCAATCGCACGCCATCCTTTGCAAGCTGTTCTGATATGCATGGAGCCCACGTCCGTGTTTACATTTCTGAATAAGTCGGCTCTGTACATGACTCGTGAGGCTTTGGTTGTGCCTATCACTTGTGCCTGATGTGCAGCTGCCTGCCTACCACAAAGAGCAGCCTTAAAGTTCGACTATGAACTCCATTTGATTTAAAACTTGCTTGTTATCAAATAATTTCACAGCACCAAATCATCACCAATCAATGGCACAACTGAACCTAATTAAAGAATGAGAATCACCATAAACATTTTAATGTTTTGACCTGCAGTGTATCTTTTTAAAGTACAAAATTGCAACTTCAATGTCTTATTATTGATTTCTGTTCATTTATTTTGAATATTTTGGTTTAAAGATTTAGTACTGATGAGATCACTTAGCCAATTAGCTTGAAGAAGTTACTGAGCGAAGTTTGTTGGTTATTTCAGCTCTCAAATACTCCTAAGCTCAATAACACATCAAACTGGCACCCCAGAAAATAAATAAGCTAGAATGTAGGCATAAAATCAAATGTAAAATGCAACGGGGCTGCAGTGAGATTCACTGAGCTGATGGTTGTACAAAACACGACATTAAAATACTGCAGTGTTTCAGGAGTACAGGAATTTACAGTCGCTTCATTGCTTGGATCCAATTATAAGAATATAACAACATAAGAAATAGGAGCAGGAATAGGCCATACAGCCCCTCAAGCCCACTCCGCCATTTAATATCATGATTGATCTGATCAAGGACTATGGTCCACTTACCTGCTCGCTCCCCATAACCCCTTATTCCCTTATCAGCTAAGAAACTGTCTATCTCTGTCTTAAATTTATTCAATGACCCAGCTTCCACAGCTCTCTGAGGCAACCCTCTGAGAGAAGAAATTCCTCCTCATTTCAGTTTTAAATGGGCGGCCCCTTATTCTAAGATTATGCCTCCTAGTTCTCGTCTCCCCTATCAGTGGAAACATCCTCTATGCATCCACCTTGTCAAGCCCCCTCATAATCTTATACATTTCGATAAGATCACCTCTCATTCTTCTGAATTCCAATGAGTCGAGGCCCAACCTCCTCAACCGTTCCTCATAAATCAACCCCCTCATCTCCGGAGTCAACCTAGTGAACCTTCTCTGAACTGCCTCCAAAGCAAGTATATCCTTTCTTAAATATGGAAACCAAAACTGTACACAGTATTCCAGGTGTGGCCTCACCATCATCATCATCATCATCATCATAGGCAGTCCCTCTCACCCATACCTTGTATAACTGTAGCACGAAACTTCCCTGCTTTTATGCTCCATCTCCTTTGCAATAAAGGCTAAGATTCCATTGGCCTTCCTGATTCCTTGCCGTACCTGCATACTATCCTCTTGTGTTTCATGCACAAGTACCCCCAGGTCCTGCTGTGCTGCAGCACTTTGCAATTTTTCTCCATTTAAATAATAACTTATTTAATGCTGGACTACACACATATTTCTCGTATTTATGTTAATATCTATCAACTGAAATGTTCCCCTCCCACTCTGTGAAGAGTCACTTGGGCTCTGCTTTGTGCCTCCCCAACAGTATGAGACTGGCACTCGTCGGCCATGATATTTATTCCCACTGCCTGGCAGAAACCAGGGCCGTGATTTCGCCTACCGAGGCGGGCTAAGTGTGGCTGGATTCAGTGGCGGTCTGGGAACCAGGCTCCCAGTTCCATCCCGCTCTGTTGAAGTGATTTTGTCCTGATTGGACTTATTAAGCCCGCCCTGCGAGGTTCTCAGCCAATTAACAGGAAGCGATCTGATGATGTCATTTGATGATTCGTCATCCGCCGGTTTCCTTAAAGGGACCATGGCCAACTTTATTTTGACAGTTGTGCTGTCAGTGTTCTGCAGCATTGAGCACTGACAAGGACTTAATAAAAGTGCACAGCTGCACCACGACTCCCTCCAGATGCTTAGGGAGGGAGTCTCCGCACGCAGGGAGGTTCTCTTCCCTTCTTATGGGTGGAACAGACCTCCCCCAGTTCACCACTACAGCCTAGTTGCTCATTGTACAGGAGGGTGCAAGCAGGGATGTGGTCAGGAGGTCCAGGCTGCAGTGGCTCAAACCTTTCAATGATCGCCGTAGATTACAAAACGTTACTGAAAAGCCTCATCCCGCTCTGCCACTCATCAGATCCCCGTCACTCTGCATTCCCTACTCCTGCACATCCTTACTCACACCAACTTATCTTGCACTTCCACCCATTCCTCTCTCTCTATCAACATCATCACATTCCCATCTCGCTAGCCACCCCTCGCACTCACCGTCATCCTTGTCCAATCACACCAACTAACAACACACAAGGGTAGGCACTTGGGTCTTTTAGCCAATGTTCATGTCGAGTTTCTGCTAATGTGTTGTCAAACATTGAAATCTTCATTTTGAACACTTTGCCTTCTTGGACAGATTTGTGTGCACCTTTGGAAGTGGCTTAGTGAGTTGCAGTGAATGGTGAGACATAAGAGCACCCCCTACACAATGGTGATGAGTGTGAAAGGAATAGTTTGGGCATTGCAGGGATGCTTTATGGTGTTGGTATGGGGTGGTGCCAATCTGGCGCATCACGTGGCAGCATGGGCGTACAGCGACCAGTGAAGTAAATCTGGCCATGGTGATGACGGTGTTGGGGCTGATCATGGTGAGATTCTGAGGACCAAAGGTGAGTTTTTTTCAAGGGCACCGATGCTGCTGGAATAGATGGCAGCTGAAGTTGAGTTTACAGAAGCGATCTGTCAATGGTGAGATGTGTTGTTCCAAGGAGATGACAGTGAATAGAGAGTTAGAAACATAGAAACATAGAAAATAGGTGCAGGAGTAGGCCATTTGGCCCTTCGAGCCTGCACCGGCATTCAATAAGATCATGGCTGATCATTCCCTCAGTACCCCTTTCCTGCTTTCCCCTTAGCCGTAAGGGCCATATCGAACTCCCTCTTGAATATATCCAGTGAACTGGCATCAACAACTCTCTGCGGCAGGGAATTCCACAGGTTAACAACTCTCTGAGTGAAGAAGTTTCTCCTCATCTCAGTCCTAAATGGCCTACCCCTTATCCTAAGACTATGTCCCCTGGTTCTGGACTTCCCCGACATCGGGAACACTCTTCCCGCATCTAACCTGTCCAATCCCGTCAGAATCTTATACGTTTCTATGAGATCCCCTCTCATCTTTCTAAACTCCAGTGAATAAAGGCCCAGTTGATTCAGTCTCTCCTCATATGACAGTCCAGCCATCCCTGGAATCAGTCTGGTGAACCTTCGCTGCACTCCCTCAATAGCAAGAACGTCCTTCCTTAGATTAGGAGACCAAAACTGTACACAATATTCCAGGTGAGGCCTCACCAAGGCCCTGTACAACTGCAGTAAGACCTTCCTGCTCCTATACTCAAATCCCCTAGCTATGAAGGCCAACACCATTTGCCTTCTTCACCGCCTGCTGTACCTGCATGCCCACTTTCAGTGACTGATGAACCATGACACCCAGGTCTCGTTGCACCTCTCCTTTTCCTAATCTGCCGCCATCCAGATAATATTCTGCCTTCGTGTTTTTGCCCCCAAAATGGATAACCTCTCATTTATCCACATTATACTGCATTTGCCATGTATTTGCCCACTCACCTAACCTGTCCAAGTCACCCTGCAGCCTCTTAACATCCTCCTCACAGCTCACACCGCCACCCAGTTTAGTGTCATCCACAAACTTGGAGATATTACACTCAATTCCTTCATCTAAATCGTTAATGTATATTGTAAAGAGCTGGGGTCCCAGCACTGAGCCCTGTGGCACTCCACTCGTCACTGCCTGCCATTCTGAAAAGGACCTGTTTATCCCGAATCTCTGCTTCCTGTCTGCCAACCAGTTCTCTATCCACATCAGAACATTACTCCCAATACCATGCGCTTTGATTTTGCACACCAATCTCTTGTGTGGGTCCTTGTCAAAAGCCTTAGTTAATTAGACATTCCTGTATCCAGTTAATTTAAATGGTTTAACATCTATGTTAACGTGGGAGTGGAAGGAATTTTATAGGAATGCCTTTAACATTCACATGCATCATCATTTCAAAGCGACTGGGACTATGAAGCATTCTGAAGTTTACAGCACTTGAAAAGTATGGTGGCCTACTTTGTTTGAGCCAATTAATTCAAGAGGGTTCCATTTGCTTTAATCAAATCCAGGCAACTGGCATTCGTGACAGTAATACTTTCAGAATTTTAGCAATTTTATTTAAATCACAGACGCACTTAAGACCTTACAATACCTCAATTAGGGCTATTTGTAGATTTTCTGCAGGGAACAAAGAATTTGCTCTATTATAACCAGCATGTTGAGAATTTATTTTTGGACAGGGGTAAGTCAGGTCACACAGAAACCTCTTACCAGGTTTGAGAATCTCTAAGCCAAGGAAATGAGAGTTATGCAGAAGCAGCCGCCTCGATCTTGACAGGGGCCGGTTTTCTGAGTGGGGGGAGGGGGGGAGGAGCTATGGTCGGTGTAATGTATTTGCTTCATGGGTTCTTTGCTTAAGAATTCAAAACAACACATTAGAACATAAGAATATAAGAAATAGGAGCAGGAGTAGGCCATATGACCCCCCGATCTTGCTCCGCCATTCAATACGATCATGGCTGATCCGATCATGGACTCAGCTCCACTTCCCTGCCAGCTCCCCATAACCCCTAAGCCTTTTATCGTTTAAGAAAGTCTATTTCTGTCTTAAACTTATTCAATGTCCCAGCTTCCACAGCTCTCCGAGGCAGCAAATTCCACAGATTTACAACCCTCTGAGAGAAAAAAATTCCTCCTCATCTCAGTTTTAAATGGGCGGTCCCTTATTCTAAGATTATGCCCTCTAGTTCTAGTCTCCCCCATCAGTGGAAACACTCTCTCTGCAGCCACCTTGTCAAGCCCCCTTATAATCTTATACTTTTCGATAAGATCACCTCTCATTCTTCTGAACTCCAATGAGTAGAGGCCCAATCTACTCAACCTTTCCTCGGAAGTCAACCCCCTCATCCCCGGAATCAACCGAGTGAACCTTCTCTGAATTGCCTCCAAAGCAAGTCTATCCTTTCGTAAATATGGAAACCAAAACTGCACGCAGTACTCCAGGTGTGGCCTCACCAATACCTTGCATAGCCGTACAAGACTTCCCTGCTTTTATACTCCACCCCCTTTGCAATAAAGGCCAAGATTCCATTGGCCTTCCTGATCACTTGCTGTACCTGCATACTATCCTTTTGTGTTTCATGCACAAGTACCCCCAGGTCCCGCTGTACTGCAGCACTTTGCAATCTTTCTTCATTTAAATAATAACTTACTCTTTGATTTTGTCTGCCAAAGTGCATGACCTCACACTATCCAACATTATACTCCATCTGCCAAATGTTTGCCCACTCACTTAGCTTGTCTATGTCCTTTTTCAGATTTTTTGTGTCCTCCTCACACATTGCTTTTCCTCCCATCTTTGTATCATCAGCAAACTTGGCTACGTTACACTCGGTCCCTTCTTCGAAGTCGTTAATATAGATTGTAAATAGTTGGGGTCCCAGCACTGATCCTTGCGACACCCCACTAGTTACTGGTTGCCAACCCGAAAATGAACCATTTATCCTGACTCTCTGTTTTCTGTTAGTTAGCCAATCATCTATCCATGCTAATATATTACCCCCAACCCCGTGAACTTTTATCTTGTGCAGTAACCTTTTATGTGGCACCTTGTCAAATGCCTTCTGGAAGTCCAAATATATCACATCCACTGGTTCCCCTTTATCCACCCTGGATATTTTTACTCGAAACACTTCCAAATTGCATAAAGCTGTTGTCTCTTCTAAATCCTGAAAGCTCCAGCTTCTAACAGCTGTGAGATGGGAGGTATTATGCCACTTTTGTAGCTGTCACTATTCAAAGCAGTGGAGAGTCGTTGAAAACCCGACCTACTTACCTGACGTGATCCCTGAGCGACGTGAACCTCCTGATAAAGTTGGAAAAATGGTCAGTAGGTGGTAAAATGCTTTAAACATCCTCTTAACTATACACCCGCCGCTTAGTGCCGGGGCTGTACAGCACAGGCAGACCCCGCACTTGAGAAATTTACATGGAGATGGGTTCAAATCGAGATACAGCCCCGTTGTTAATCTTTTAGATTTTGACAGCAGACCTGCCTCCGAACCCACCCTCTGGCAAAATCCAGTCCCAGGTGGGGGGGCAAAAAGTTAAAATGAGGGGAACGACTTACCACCCCCACCTCCGATCCCGCCGGGATATAATCAAGCCGCCCTGAAAGAGGAGACACCACTAGATATTTCAGGGTGGGATTTGTATAATCAACCATAAGTCAAAATGATATGAATTTGAAGTTGGGCCAATTGTATAAATGTATGTTATTGTTCGGGAGCCTTGCCCGCCAGCCATGCATATTGAATAATTGTGAGCACGATGAAAGAAAGGTTTGGGATTGACTGAAATGACATGGGCAGCAGTACGAGAAACAAGCAAAGGCACTTCACCCACACTATATACCATTTCATAACTCCCCACCATGTCACAGTGCTATATCTGTCCATCGGCGCTAAGATTAATCCGTTATAAAGATCATAGTACGGGTGGAATGCATTTCAGTGCTGTACACTTTTACACCGTGTCTAAACAGAACATTAGTTCACCATTACCGCATAGTTAAAAAAGGTTAAGTAATATTATCTCTTTCTCAAGCGTATAAAAATTCATTTGAAGATGATTGTGGTATTTTTGAACTAAGTTGGAATGAGATAACCACACTGGGTTGTAGGTTTGACATCCATGACTGATGGTACTAGACTCTTTTAATGCAAGTCTATAAATACAAGTCTTTCTTCCCTCTTTTCTTTTGAATCCATTTGATGACTTTGCTCAGTTCTTTATTGGGCTGCAGCAGATATTCATGCCGGATCAAGGGATATTTTCTGAGGATGAGAAAGATCTGAGCTGGTGTTGTAATGTATGCACCTGTGAGTATGATCACAGGTTTATAGAGCTGTTGGACGCCTGTAATTTCTGCGGTCTGGAGGAGTCCGTGTTCCATGTTTTTATTGAATGCGCGAGGTTGCAGCCCCTGTTCCATTATTTAAAGGGGCTGCTCCTCAATTTCTGGCTGTACTTCAGTCCCACACTCCTGATCTTTGGGCACCCTGTGCGGAGGGGAGCGGGTAGGACCGAGGGCCTCCTCGTAGGACTGCTCTTGGGCACGGCCAAGGGTGCCATCAGCCGGTCCAGGCAGCGGGCGGTCGAGGGGGTTGTTCAGCCTGACTGCCTGCCTCTTTTCCACGGTTACATCCGAGCCAGGGTGTCCCTGGGGATAGAGCACGCGGTGTCCACCGGTACGCTCGCGGCCGGAGGGACTGGAGTGCATTATCACCCCCGGCAACCAAATTTTAATTTGATTTTATATGTTTTAAAGTTTAATTTGTTTAATTGCCGGATTTTTAGTGTCCTCCTCCCCTTTTATAGGGGGCACTTGTGTATATATACATATATGTGTTTTAGCGCCCAATAAAAACCCAAAAAACTACAAAAAATACAAAAAAAGGGGGCCTGGAAAAATGGTTGGAGTGTCCCCAGATCGGGGGGCACTTGATGTAACTGGTTAATTTTGTTTACCTCAAAAGAGTTGTAGAGCTGTTGGACGCCTGTAATTTCTGCGGTCTGGAGGAGTCCGTGTTCCATATTTTTATGGAATGTGTGAGGTTGCAGCCCCTCTTTCAATATTTGAAGGGGCTGCTCCTCAAATTCTGGTTGCACTTCAGTCCCACGCTCTTGATCTTTGGGCACCCTGTGCAGAGGGGAACGGGCAGGTTGGAAGGCCACCTCGTAGGACTGCTCTTGCGCACGGCCAAGGTGGCCATCGACCGGTCCAGGCAGCGGGCGGTTGAGGGGGTCGTTCAGCCTGACTGCCTGCCTCTTTTCCACGGTTACATCTGAGCCAGGGTGCCTTAGAGATGGAGCATGCGGTGTCCACCGGTACGCTCACGGCCTTTTGCGAGAGGTGGGCGGTGGAGGGACTGGAGTGCATCATCACCCCCGGCAACCAAATTTTAATTTGATTTATGTTCTGTGTTAAAAGTTAATTGGTTTAATTGGCAGTTTTAGTGCCCCCCATTAATAAGGGGACACTTGACTTATGGTCCTCCACAAAATAGTTGTAGAGCTGTTGGTTCACAAGCTGCCTGCAATTTCCGTGGTCTGGAAGAGTCCGTGTTCCATGTTTATAGGAGTATGTCAGGTTGCAGCCCCAGTTCCAATATTTGAAGGGGCTGCTCCTCAAATTCTGGTTGCACTTCAGTCCCATACTCCTGATCTTTGGGCACCCTGTGCAGAGGGGAGCGGGCAGGTCGGAAGGCCTGCTCATAGGACTGCTCTTGGGCATGGCCAAGGGTGCCATTAACCGGTCCAGGCAGCGGGTGGTCGAGGGGGTTGTTCAGCCCGACTGCCTGCCTCTTTTCCGCGGTTTCATTTGCACCAGGGTGTCCCTGGAGATGGAACACGCGGTGTCCACCGGTACGCTCATGGCCTTCTGCGAGAGGTGGGCGCCGGAGGGACTGGAGTGCATCATCACCCTCCCGGCAACCAAATTTTAATTTGATCAAGGTTTCGTTAAAGTTTAAACTTTTAATTTGTGGGTGCTAGTGCCCTTGCCAAAAGGGTGCACTTGATTTCTGTTTCTGCTAAAATAGTTGTAGAGCTGTTGCATTGTGAGTGGCTCAGCCAGTCACATGATGTTCATAAGACTCAATAAAACAGTAAGTTGGGTCTAGGTCATCCACGATGAGGTATGCAGTTGTGAGCCTAGTGGATGAACTGGTAATGTATAGTGTGATTGTTAAACAGTTGATAATAAACCAACTAGTTCTTAATAGCAATGTGTTGCTATAAATTCTTAAGCAAAGAACCCACAAAGCAAATACATTACAGATGCAACTTGTCCGACTTCAATTGCACATTAGGACCGATAAAGCGTTTCTGGCACAGCGCCCCATATCAGCTGCTGCCCACTTGTACACCCAAACAAGCTGATTTCACACCATAAAGTGGGAACTGTTTATTTAAATATTTTTTCAGAGCGTAATACATGACGTGCTGGGAGAGCGAGGCCAGCAAAGTAATCTTCCTAGCTGCCCGATCATTGTGATTTTTTTCTCTCCTGGTTGTAAGTTCCCTGTATGATTTGTAAAAAATGAAGGGGCAATAAATAAGCATGGCTCAAAATCAAAAAAGGGCCATCCTGGATCAGTTTTTTTTTTCTGTACCACTAGCCTCTGAAGTTATAATTTCAAACTCAGCACTTAGGCTCTCTGACTGTATTATGGGGAGGCCTCCTAATTTACCATATTTTAGGGTCCTCGTCGTGGATGACCTAGACCCAACTGACTGAAGTTTTATTGAGTCTAAGCCACTCACAATGCAACTGCTCTACAAACCTGTCCATGCCCGATGAACACATTATCAGCCCGATTAATTTGTGGGCTGCATGACGATATCCTTATATAGTTCTGTATATTCTCATCGAAAGAAAGATGTATGATTTGAAGCAAGAGTACAAACAGGAAAAAAAAAAACACCACCCTGATCATTTATAATGCTTAGGACACACAAAGGGTAACCCATGATCTCAATTCGTTGCTGACAGAAATGTTTTTCTCAGTTGTGGTGATCTAACTGCCGGTGTTGCAGTGGCGTTTTCAGAAAGAAGTGTACAAAATAAACTTTATTCAGTTTAGCATTGCTCACTTGTGTATCCACCTGTGTCTGCAACTGAGACATTTGATCGCTTATTACCACAACATTATTAGTCAACTATTTGTAATTTCTGCAAGTTATCTCATATGTACAGGAGCATGGGTCTGGATTTTTGGCTTTGATGATTTCGGGGCGGTAATGGCGATGGGGCAGTAAAGTTTGCGCCTGGGAACAGTTTGCGCCTCAGTAAGTAAAATTGGGCAGCGGGGCCCTGAGTCAGGGGGCACAGCGCTAAGGGAGGCGATGTACACCTCTCTTGGGCGCGCGCATGGGAAACTCCCGAGCTGAAGAGCCGGGCTGGGAGCGCTCCGAGAGACGCCTGGGGAGAAAAAAAACCTAAAAAAGTCCCCATAAAAAAACATTCCTAAAACATTGCCCACGGCACCACAACATAAATCGCAAAAAGAATTAAAAGAAAAAACACACTTACCTTAGGAGTCCATTATTTACCTCTCTGCAGTCAGTATCGTTGGATTGCCTGATTTCTCAGGCATTCACTGCGGGGTGTACTGCAGGGCATGCTTCGAGCTGTACGGGTCGCGCGGGAATCAACAGTCGCGCCGGTGTCGTAACCAGGGATATTGCACACCGTGCGCAGCTCTTCCAGGCGGTGCTGCTCCGCGCTGCCGCTAAACCGGACCCAAGGATCCCTGCGGTTGACCGCCCGCCCAGATGACCTCGCCACCGCCATTGCTGCCGCTCCAGGGCGACAAACGGAGAGCAGAAGACCCGGAAATCCGCCCCTATATTTGGTCCTGCAAAACAAGTTTATGCTGCTTGCATAAAACTTTAATTTCAAAGAACAGTATCAGGACGGAGAATATGGCTCAGCTCCTCTCCCCTTCCTGACACTTTACTGAGTAGGAGACCCATTCATTCCCTCCCCTCCCCATTCTTCCCACCCCGTCTTCCCTGCTCATTCCTCCCCTGCCCCTTCTTTCTCTTCCCTCCCCTGTGCCACCCTTTTCTCTCCTTGTTCTCCCTTCCTCCCTTGCATTTTGCTCCTCCTCTCCCCGTCCTTAACGAACTTTTTATGTAAAGGTACAACCTATAAAATGTCAGTATAGGAAGTGTCATTGCACATATCAGGAAGTGTGCAATTGGGGTGTCCGCTTTAGCTGGGGGGAGGAGAGGGGGGTGTTTGAAGAGGGAGGGGGGGATATAACAGCGGAATCAGGCCGCTGCTTAAAGTCGACCAGTAGAACCTGCTCAAGGAGAGCAATAGATTCAAAAATGGAGATGCTTCTGGGGTCTGCTTTCCTGGAAGTAATCGATTACTCTTTCAGAGTTGTAATTCCCTTTCCTGGGCCCTTAACAACGTTGGACTTCAGGGGCATACTTATGATCAGCGGTGCGAAGGCACAAATGGAGCAAATTATGTCATATGATGTTTGTCCTCATTTTCATGGAGTTATAGTACCTCGCTCATTATAGGCATAGTGCACATGCACCCACTAATCTGACTGGCGGAAAAAGCGACTTGGCGAAATCAGCTCCAGCCCCAAAGTCTTGCCCTGTCCACTCAGATTTATTTGTCCCAGGATGGAGGGATTTTAGGGCTCATCATTTAATTCCAGCTTCTTACATGTTAATTTAAAGTGACCTAATGTCACCTAGGTGGTTGAATCCCGAATTTGTCACACAGGGGTTTTGAATTAACCCAAAAGTGTTGCATCATTTGCTACAGAAGGAAATAAATAAATGTAAAGGATTAAGCTTTGGAACCTTGTGCATCTCCCCATTTGCTGTTCAAACTTTTTTTTTAATAGAGAAAATCAAATTATATGTAAGGTGCTGTCCACTAGTCTTCCACTGCTGGCACGTAGCTAAAGGCTACATTGTTGGCAAGTAACAAGATCCTTTATCATTGGCAAGTAATAAGACCCTTCATCGCTGGCGGAGAAAATCAGCTGGAAAATTGTAGGCTTTGTATTTGGACAGCTTGTCTAATCTAAGGTCTACCAATTGAATTCCATTCTTCTCCTCCAGGTGGCATGCTCATCAGTGAGACACATCAGAAAATCTACTTTACAGTATAGCATGGCAGTTTTAGAATTTTGAGATCAGGCAGATAGATGGAAATGTTTTTTTCCAGTCATATGCAGTACTGAGTGAGAGCTGCATTGTTGCAGATGCCGTCTTTCAGATGAGGCATTAAACGGTGCCCCTTCAGGTGGATGTAAAAGATCGTATTGCAATATGTAAAGAACATAAGACCATAAGAAATAGGAGCAGGAGTAGGCCGTACGGCTCCTCGAGCCTGCTCCTCCATTTAATACGATCATGGCTGACTCGATCATGGACTCAGGTCCACTTCCCTGCCTGCTTCCCATAACCCCTTATTCCCTTATCGGTGAAAAAACTGTCTATCTCTGTCTTAAATTTATTCAGTGACCCACTTCCACAGCACTCTGAGGCAGCGAATTTCACAGATTTATAACCCCCTGAGAGAAGAAATTCCTCCTCATCTCAGTTTTAAATGGGCGGCCGCTTATTCTAAGGTTATGCCCCCTAGTTCTAGTCTCCCCCATCAGTGGAAACATCCTCTCTGCATCCACCTTGTCAAGCTCCCTCATAATCTTGTACATTTCGATAAGATCACCTCTTATTCTTCTGAATTCCAATGAGTAGAGGCCCAGCCTTCTCAACCTTTCTTCATAAGTCAACCCTCTCATCTATGAAATCAAGCTAGTAAACCTTCTCTGAACTACATCCAAAGCAAGTATATCCTTTCGTAAATATGGAAAACAAAACTGCATGCAGTATTCCAGGTGTGGCCTCACCAATACCTTATATAGCTGTAGTAAGACTCCCCTGCTTTTATACTCCATCCCCTTTGTAATAAAGGCCAAGATTCCATTGGCCTTCCTGATCACTTGCTGCATTGCTTTTGTGTTTCATGCACCAGGTCTTACTGTACTGCAGCACTCTGCAATTTTTCTCCATTTAAATAATAACTTGCTCTTCGATTTTTTTTCTGCCAAAGTGCACAACCTCACATTTTCCAACATTATACTCCATCTGCCAAATTTTTGCCCACTCACTTAGCCTGCCTATGTCCTTTTGCAGGTTTGTTGTGTCCTCCTCACACATTGCTTTTCCTCCCATCTTTGTATCATCAGCAAACGTGGCTACGTTACACTTGGATTCATCCAAGTCGTTGATATAGATTGTAAATAGTTGGGGTCCCAGCACTGATCCCTGCGGCATTCCACTGATTTCCAACCCAAGAATGAACTATTTATCCTGACTCCCTGTTTTCTGTTAGTTAGCCAATCCTCTATCCATTCTAATATATTACCCCCAACCCCGTGAACTTTTATCTTGTCAAATGCCTTCTGGAAGTCCAAATACACCACATCCACTGGTTCCCCTTTATCCACCCTGTTCATTACATCCTCAAAGAATTCCAGCAAATTTGTCAAACATGACTTCCCCTTCATAAATCCATGCTGACTCTGCCTGACCGAATTTTGCTTTTCCAAATGTCCTGCTACTGCTTCTTTAATAATGGACTCCAACATTTTCCCAACTACAGATGTTAGGCTAACTGGTCTATAGTTTCCTGCTTTTTGTCTGCCTCCTTTTTTAAATAGGGGTGTTACATTTGCAGTTTACCAATCTGCTGGGACCTCCCCAGAATCCAGGGAATTTTGGTAAATTACAACCAATGCATCCACTATCTCTGCCACTACTTCTCTTAAGACCCTAGGATGCAAGCCATCAGGTCTAGGGGATTTATTTGCTTTTATTTCCCATTATCTTACTGAGTACCACCGCCTTAGTGATTGTGATTGTGTTGAGTTCCTCCCCCACGCTCCAATCATCGACCTGGACCTTGGTGACAGTTTCCAACATTGCAACAGTGACTACACTTCAAAAAAAGTAATTAACCAATAGCCCCTTGACTATCCACTGTTGGGATATTTTTAGTGTCCTTTATCATAAAGACTGATATGAAATATTTGTTCAGAGTTTCTGCCATCTCCATGTTACCCTTCATTAATTCCCCGGTCTCGTCCTCTAAGGGACCAACATTTACTTTAGCCACTCTTTTCCTTTTTATATTCCTGTAGAAACTCTTGTTACTGTTTTTAGATTTTGTGCTAATTTATGTCCTAAACATGAAGAGCAGGTAGTTCTCCCATTATCCGAGCAGACATTTATCCCTCAACCAATACCACTAAGAGCAGATTATCTGGTAATTTATTTCACTGTGGTACCTGACTGTGTGCAAACTGGCTGCTGCGTTTTCTAACATAGCAACATTGTTGAAACTTCAGAAGTTCTTCATCGATTGCGAAGCATTTTGGGATGTGCTGAGTTTATGAAGGCCGCAATATAAATTCAAGGTTTTCTTTCGATCTGTAATCCTATTCGTGTGTAAATTTGGGGGTAATGTTGATTACAAAGGACAGCAAATACATCACATCCTGATTCAGCAGGAGACTGTCGGGAGCCAGTGCAGGGGACGTATTTTATAGAGCGCATTTCAGGACCTCCGGATATCCCCAAAGCCAACTAATTACTTTTTTTGAAGTGTAGTCACTGTTGCGATGTTGGAAACTGTCACCAAGGTCCAGGTCGGTGATTGGAGCGTGGACAGGTACAGCAGGATTGGCGAGGGCGGAGCGAAGGAGCGGCGAGTGATCGTGGAGCGACGTGATTGGGGCCCAGGAGAGGCGTGAGTTTGGGACCCAGAAGAGGCGAGGGCCCAGGGGCAGCACGGGGCCAGCCCACACTGTGATATGTGCGCGCACTAGGCCCGTGCAGCAGAGCTGGTCTCCAGTCGTCTTGGTTAATCCTTGCCACTGGACCAAGACCTAGCTCTGTCAAGCCCGTGTGGTGGCTGGTGTGCAACGGCCACCCCACGTAAAAAAAAACATGCACAGGCGTCTAACACCCTTTAACATGTAGTTCAGGACCTGCAATATCAGGTCCTTCATCGAAACACCTGTGAACTCATCCCTTTTTTGTGCGGAAGCAAGTCATCCTCCATACGAGGGACCGCCTAAGAAAAGACTGCCTTTGATGGAACAACTGAGCAAATATCCTCTCTTAAGTGACCACTGACTTTCCTGTACACTACTTGTATTTTTCTTTCTGCTGTGCTGCAGTATAATTTAAGGCTCTTTATCACGCTGTTTATCCTTCGCTACTTGGCACACTCTGCCTTTTGATTGACACGAGCTGCTCTCCTCATTTATCAATGATTTTTGTTGCTTGTTCAAATTTTGTGACAGTTGTTCTGGTAACAAGGGGCCAGGGTTAAGAAGGTCAATGTAAGTCAATTTTGACATTAGTTCTACCTAAAGACAACATTGCAGAGCGTGTTGTGTCTCATTTCTTTTGGAGACCCTGATGGAAAAATGTAGACGCTGTTTCCTTTTGGGATTGATAAACAGCTCAGCTGGGAATGTGGTACGTTTGCCAGATCAGCTTTCCTGTCCTTCTCATGTTCCCCGGAGGGGGCAGTCCTCGGTTACTACAGCTAGCTGCTTATTGTGCAGCACTTTGCTATTTTGTATCCAGCACTCATCAAAATGTTTAACTCAGAAAATTGATACCTCCTTCTGTGCCAAAGACAAGTGATATCAACCTCTGATCTGCCCACAAAAGCAACTGCCCAGTGTTCTCTGCTATTACAAATGAGAGAGAGGGAGAGAGAGCGTTCTTGTGCTTCTGCTTTGGACGTCGCAATACTTTTTCTGTCTCTCTCTCCGTGTGTCAGAGACCTCGGCAGAGATGACTTCTGCTTCAGGAAACGCAACGGGCTTGGAAGTTGTGCTTTCAACACTCAAGGTACGATGCCTTGTTAATGATATTTTAAAACATTCCATGATCTCTTTTCTGTTCAGGTTCATAGATATAGATTTTTCAACTGCTTCAAATTTCAGGAAGGTTATATTATTCTAATCTAACGGTCCAAGTAATATTTTTAAATTATTTCAATGTGAGAGACTAATGTTTGTGCCTACTTAAATGAAATCAAAATGGGATTATGTAACTGCATGTTGCTACCAATGACAGATCTTGGGAACATAATAAACTAGATAGAAATTGTTCAAAATTATTATTTATAGATGAGAAATAGAGGAAATTCTTGGTCTCGATGTTAACAATGAAGTAGCATTGTTTGGCTTGTTGGAGAAATTATAGTTCCAAATTTCTCTAAAGTGCCTTTCACCATTTTACTTCAATCAAATTGTTGATTATTTGTGCCTGGATGAAACTACTGATCAATTAATGTTATTTATTTTATTTTCTGTCCATCTGTGGAGATGGTAAACAAGTTTTAAAAACTGTTTTTTGGAAAATGTTTAGGTTAATAACATTGTTAGTCCATACTGTGTCTGTCCATCAATGCTATTCATGCAATGATTTCTAATTTTATTAACGCTGTTGCATTATGCTGGCCATCGCGTATAGCGAGTAAATGACATTTACACAAATGTGGCTGTTCTAAGCGGTGGAGATTATACATGGGAGAGGGCCATGCTATCCCTCCAGCTCGGTCCGCCATTCTATTCAATCAGGTGCAGCAGGTAATCAGGAAGGCGAATGGAATGTTGGCCTTCATTGCGAGAGGGATGGAGTACAAAAGCAGGGCGGTCCTGCTGCAACTGTATAGGGTATTGGTGAGGCCGCATCTGGAGTACTGCGTACAGTTTTGGTCACCTTACTTAAGAAAAGATATACTAGCTTTGGAGGGGGTACAGAGATGATTCACTAGGCTGATTCCGGAGATGAGGGGGTTACCTTATGATGATAGATTGAGTAGACAGGGTCTTTACTCGTTGGAGTTCAGAAGGATGAGGGGTGATCTTATAGAAACATTTAAAATAATGAAAGGGATGGACAAGGTAGAGGCAGAGAGGCTGTTTCCATTGGTAGGGGAGACTAGAACTAGGGGGCACAGCCTCAAAATACGGGGGAGCCAATTTAAAACCAAGTTGAGAAGGAATTTCTTCTCCCAGAGGGTTGTGAATCTGTGGAATTCTCTGCCCAAGGAAGCAGCTCATTGAATGTATTCAAGTCATAGATAGATAGATTTTTAACTAATAAGGGCATTAAGGGTTACAGAGAGCGGGCGGGTAAGTGGAGCTGAGTCCATGGCCAGATCAGCCATGATCTTGTTGAATGGCGGAGCAGGCTCGAGGGGCTAGATGGCCTACTTCAGTTCCTAATTCTTATGTTCTTATGTTATTATGTTCTTATGGATAATCTGTTCCTCAACTCCATTTACCCATCTTTTCTCAGTGTCCCTTACCCAACAAGAATCAATTCATCCGGCAAACACAGAAGTTTGGGGGAGAGAGTTCTATCATTTCCACTAACCATTGTTTGAAAACATACATTCCAATTTCACTCCTAAGTGGCCTAACTCTAATTTTAAGAATTAACGTGACCAAAAATAACGCGACAGGGAATAATGTCTGTGGATAGGAGATGTGCATCTTACGCAATAACTTTAATAATATTAGTAGATTTTCTGTGGCATTTTTCATGAGAAATCAGAATGAAAGAAAAACTTGCCTTCCTATATCATCATCATAGGCAGTCCCTCAAATTAGGATATAATGCCTTTCATGACCACCGTGTGTCTCAAAGTGCTTGACTGCCAATGAAGTACTTTTGGAGTGTGGTCACTGTTGTAATGTGGGAAATGCGGCAGCCAATTTGCACATAGCAGGCGCCACTAACAATGTGATAATGACCAGTTAATCTGTTTTTGTTATGTTGATTGAGCGATAAATATTGGCCAGGACACCGGGGATAACTCCCCTGCTCTTCTTCGAAATATTGCCATGGGATCATTTACGCCCACCTGAGAGAGCTGACGGGGCCTCGGTTTAATGTCTCATCCAAAAGACGGCACCTCCGACAGAGGCTGCGTTGTTTGATAAAGATAAATAATTCAAGCAGCAGACCAGATGGTAATGGGTCTAATAAAAGTAAGCAGCAGGCAGACGAGGTGGGGATCATGGAAAAGTAGGTGCGAAAACAGATGAATTATTTAAGTAGAGACTGGAGGGAACAGTGTGGGGGCAAATATTTCATGAGCGGGAGAAAATAAATAAATAAGAAGTTGTGGGGTTACCGAACAGGATGGACTCAAAATTCAGCAAGGTGGCCAGGAATGGTCGTGAAGATCAGTGGAGGAGCTGGCCAGAAGGTAGCTGGGAGAACCTGTGAAGTAATGTATGATGGAGAAGAACATCTAAAAAGATAGAAGGCAGAGGGAGTGGGGCAGAGGGAAAAAGTAAAGAAGCTGGGAGTGAAAAAATATTAATCTATTCAAAACAGCAACAACAACTGGTATTTATATAGCACCTTTAACGTAGTAAAACCTCCCAAGGTGCTTCATAGGAGTGTTATGAGACAAAACATTTGACACTGAGCCACCTAAGGAGAAATTAGGGCAGATGACCAAAAGCTTGATCAAAGAAATATGTTTTAATGGAAGTCTTAAAGGAGGAAGGAGATGTAGAGAGATGGAGAGGTTTAGGCAGGGAGTTCCAGTGCTTAAGGTCTAGGTATCAGAAGGCACGGCACCGATGGTTGAGCGATTATAATCAGGGATGCTCAAGAGAGCAGAATTAGAGGAGTGCAAATATCTTGGAGGGGGGGGGGGGGGGGCGTGGTTGTAGGGCTGGAGGAGATTACAGAGATAGGGAGGGGCGAGGGCCATGGAGGGATTTGAAAGCAAGGATGAGAATCTTGAAATCGAGAACTGATTATTGGAGGAATAGAAAACAATGGTTTAAGAAAGGTTTTTAAAGAACTGCACAGGTATTGGCAGTTTTGGAAAGACCAACAAGGACAGTTTGCCAGAAGGCAAATAAGGCAGGAAGAAAAAACCTTGACAACAATCAAGGCAGCCAGGAGAGGCTGCAAAGAATACTGGGGCAGCCAGAGAAGCTTCAAAGGGTACTGGGGAACCTTGAGAATCCACAAACACCAGCAGAGCACCAATTGGGGAGGCGTGAAGAACATTGGGTCAGCTGACAGAAGTAATGGGGTGGCCAGGAGAGGAAACATGGACTGGGATCGAAGCAAAGGTTGAGGAAGACCAGCATAAATGAGGACTGGGCAACAATTATGGCTGGTCTTGGAAGGAGCAAAAATGGACAAAACTGTTATGTATGTAAACATTGTAACTGTGTAAGACTTACCACCAGAGGGCGCAACTGTTGGAGGCCCAAGGGTCACCTGCACACCTCGTGCAAGGGAGTATAAAAGTTATTTGCCATGCTGCTTAGGCACTCTGGAGTTGTATTAAAGAGATTAATGTCACATTAGTTTTAGCTCGCAGTACTCAGTCTTGTGGAGTTCTTCCATATCAAACAATTGGCGATGAGTAACAGATTACAAACTTTCATGCGGTCATGGCTGCCATTGGTATTTTAGAGAGATTTGTAGAGGGTGATGATTGGGAAGCCTTCATTGAGCATCTCGACCAGTATTTCGTGGCCAACGAGCTGGATGGGGACGATAAAGCGATCAAGCGCAGGGCAATTCTCCTCACCGTGTGTGGGTCCACAATATACGGCCTCATCAAGAATCTGCTGGCACCGGAGAAACCAGCGGAGAAGACAAATGCAGAGTTGTGTACGCTGGTCCGAAACCACCTCAAGCCGAAGGAGAGCCAGGTATCTCTTCTACATGCACCACCGCTCCGAGGGCCAGGACGTGGCGAGTTATGTCGCCGACCTGAGACGCCTTGCGGGAATTTGCGAATTTGCTAGATTTTTGGGGGAAATGCTGCGGGACGTTTTTGTGCTTGGCATCGGCCATGAGTTAATTCTTCTCAAGCTGCTGTCCGTCGAATCGCTAGACCTTAGCAAGGCCATCACAATAGCCCAGGCATTCATATCCACGAGCTATAATACCAGACAGATATCTTCCCAGCATCGAAGCTCACCGGCAAGTACTGTGCATAAAATAACGTCGCTAGCAGGCAGAACTGCATATGGCAGGGTCTACACATCTGCAGCTGCAAGACCTAGGATGACTCAGAATCCGCCATCAGGCATGAATGTAAATCCATTAGCACCATGTTGGCGCTGCGGGGGTAATCATCAAGCCCATCAATGTCAATTCAAGCACTACATGTGCAAAGGCTGCGAAACAATGGGGCACCTCCAGTGACTGTGCAGACGTGCTGTGACTCACCACGTGGCAGAGTCGGCAGAGGATGATCGATCCGACGCAGATCGCGCAGAACAAACAAGAGAGGCAACTCAACCCGAGGAAGAAGTGTATGGGGTACACACCTTCACCACCAAGAGCCCTCCTATTATGCTGAAAGTCAAATTGAACGGTATTCTGGTATCAATGGAGTTGGACATGGGGGCGAGTCAGTCAATTATAAGCCAGAAGGCTTTTGAGAAACTGGGGCAACAAGGCACAAAGGCCCAAACTGAGCCCGATTCAGACAAAGCTGCGCACCTACACCAAAGAGCTCATACCAATCATTGGCAGTGTGGCAGTTAAGGTATCGTATGATGGATGATTTATCACTGTGGATTGTACCAGGCAATGGCCCAATGCTATTCGGCAGAAGCTGGCTGGGAAAGATTCGATGGAACTGGGACGACATCAAAGCACTATCTTCAGTGGATGATGCCTCGTGCGCCCAAATGCTGAGCAAGTTTCTGTCGCTATTTGAACCAGGCATCAGCAACTTCACAGGTGCCAAGGTGCAGATCCATCTAATCCCCGATGCAAGGCCCGTTCATCACAAGGCTCGAGTGGTTCCATATATGATGAGGGAGAAAGTCGAGATCGAACGGGACAGACTTCAACGAGAGGGAATCATATCGCCAGTCGAGTTCAACGAGTGGGCCAGTTCGATTGTTCCGGTGTTGAAAAGCGATGGCATGGTCAGAATCTGCGGAGACTACAAGGTAACGATCAACCGAGTCTCGTTACAGGACCAGTACCCGCTACCCAAAGCGGATGGCCTGTTTGCAACGTTAGCAGGGGGGAAGTCGTTCACCAAGTTAGATCTAACCTCTGCCTACACGACACAGGAGCTGGTTGAATCTTCGAAAAGACTGACGTGCATCAACTCGCACAAAGGACTATTTATATACCACAGGTGCCCTTTTGGGATTCGCTCGGCTGCTGCCATCTTCCAGAGGAACATGGAGAGTCTGCTGACATCGGTTCCGCGCACCGTTGTGTTTCAAGACGACATCCTGGTCACTGGTCGTGTCACCACCGAACACCTGCACAACCTGGAAGAGGTTCTATGTAGACTAGACAGAGTGGGACTCAGGCTGAAATCCTCCAAGTGTATTTTCCTGGCGCCAGAGGTTGAATTTTTGGGAAGAAAGATTGCGGTAGATGGCATCAGATCCATGGACTCAAAGACAGATGCCATCAAGAATGCACCCAGACCACAGAATGTGACAGAGCTGTATTTGTTCCTGGGACTCTTCAACTATTTTGGTAACTTTCTACCCGTGTTAATCACTTTGCTGGAACCGTTGCACATGTTGCTACGTAAGGGTGACGACTGGGTTTGGGGTAAATCTCAAGAGACAGCCTTTGAGAAGGCCAGAAACCTATTTTGTTCGAATAAGTTACTTGTACTGTATGACCCGTGTAAACGATTAGTGCTAGCTTGTGATGCATCTTCGTATGGGGTCGGCTGTGTGTTACAGCAAAGTAATGTATTGGGCAAACTTCAACTGGTTGCATACGCGTCTAGAAGTCTGTCTAAGGCTGAAAGAGCCTACAGTGTGGTCGAGAAAGAGGTGTTAGCATGTGTATATGGGGTTAAGAAAATGCACCAATACCTATTTGGACTTTGGTTTGAGCTTGAAACCGACCACAAACCGCTCATTTCACTGTTTTCAGAAAGCAAAGGTATAAACACCAATGCTTCATCTCGCATCCAAAGATGGGCACTAACCTTATCAATGGAGTTGGACATGGGGGCGAGTCAGTCAATTATAAGCCAAAAGGCTTTTGAGAAACTGGGGCAACAAGGCACAAAGGCCCAAACTGAGCCCGATTCAGACAGGCACGGAGAACTGTGCTGATGCCCTCAGTCGACTACCATTGCCCACTGCCGGGGTGGAAATGATACTGCCCGCAGACTTGCTTTTGGTCATGGATGCTTTTGAGAGCAAGGGGTCACCCATCACTGCTCGCCAGATCAGGACCTGGACCAGCCAGGACCCTGTGCTATCACTTGTAAAAAGTTGCGTTCTCGATGGGAGCTGATTGGGGGTTCCCGGGAGATGTAAGATGAAATTAAGCCGTTTCACTGACGCAAAGATGAAATGTCCATCCAGTTGGATTGTCTCTTATGGGGTAATCGCGTAGTTTTTGCCAAAAAAAGGCAGGGAAACGTTCATACGTGACCTACACAGCACCCACCCAGGCATAGTCATGATGAAGGCTATAGTCAAGTCGCATGTTTGGTGGTCCGGCATTGACTCGGACTTAGAGTCATGCATACACCAGTGCAACACGTGCTCACAACTGAGCAATGCACCAAGGGAGGCTCCATTGAGTCTGTGGTCATGGCCCTCCAAACCGTGGTCCAGGATCCACGTATATTTTGCTGGCCCCTTTCTCAGAAAGATGTTTTTAATTGTAGTGGATGCTTACTCTAAAAGGATTGAATGCGTAATAATGTCATCCAGCACATCCACTGCCACCATTGAAAGCTTCCGGGTCATGTTCGCCACCCATGGCTTGCCCGACGTCCTTGTCAGTGACAATGGATCGTGTTTCACCAGCTCGGAATTCAACGAGTTTCTGACCCGCAATGTTATCAAGCATGTCAGGTCTGCCCCGTTTAAGCCCGCATCCAGCAGTCAAGCGGAACGGGCAGTCCAAACTTTCAAGCAGAGCTTGAAACGTGTGACGGAAGGCTCCTTGCAGACCCGCTTATCTCGGGTTCTGCTCAGCTACCGGACGCGACCCCACTCGCTCACTGGGATTCCCCCTGCAGAATTGTTAATGAAGAGAGCGCTCAAAACCAGGCTCTCCCTAGTCCACCCGGATCTAAATGATCATGTGGAAAACCGGCGTCACTGGCAAAACATTTTACCACGATCGGGCAGCTGAATCGCATGACATTGACAACGACCCTGTGTTTATCCTGAATTACGGTCATGGTCCTAAATGTGCTGCTGGCTCTGTCTTGGCCAAGGAGGAGAATAGAGTGTTTATAGTCAAACTATTGAATGGACAAACGTGCAGAAAGCATTTGGATCAGACCAAACTGCGGTTCACCGACAACCAGGAACAACCTGACGAGGACATCACCGTCATCGATCCACCAATACACACCCAACCAGCAATCAACCTCGCTGTCAATCAAGAGGATGAACCCACCATTCCCAACAGTCCTGTCAGACCAGCAGTGTAGCAATGGTCTGAACAACTCACCCATGCCAGAGTTTGAACTCGGATGATCAACCAGGGAGTGTAGGGTCCTGGATCGTCTCAACTTGTAAATAATTTGTATCAAAGACTTTGGGGGGGGGGAGTGATGTTATGTATGTAAACATTGTAACTGTGTAAGACTTGCCACCAGAGGGCGCAACTGTTGGAGGCCCAAGGGTCACCGGCACACTTTGTGCAAGGGAGTATAAAAGGTTGTCTGCCATGCTGCTTAGGCACTCTGGAGTTGTGTTAAAGAGACTAAGGTCACATCAGTTTTAGCTCACAGTACTCAGTCTTGTGGAGTTCTTCCATATTTAACAAAAACCTGATCCTCGGAGAGATGGAAAGATGGCATGAGCTGGAAAAGGGAAAATGTGTGAAATTAAACATAAAGTTTCAGAAAGCAAACTAGATTCTCCCTTTCAAAAATGAAAATAATAAAATATTGTGCTAACCTGTTTCTCTATAAGGAACAATTTATACAGCTCCCATCCTTTGTCCACTTACAAGATCAGAAAAAATCTACCTGCCTTTATTGGAAGATTTCAGTACGTTCAGTTCAGCACCTTTCATAGATCCGTTCTCAAATTTGTTCCATTTCATACTTGGTAGGCTGTGATAACACTGGAAATATGTAACTGTTAACCTCATTTTTAAAAACACAGGCTCTGTTATCCATGATTGTACAGTCATTGGGGACATAGTTTCAGAATAAAGGGTCGCCCATTTCAAACGGAAATGAAGAGGAATTCCTTCTTTCAGAGGTCTTGAATCTTTGGAATTCTCTACCCCGGAGAGCTGTGGAAGCTGGGTCATTGAATATATTTAAGGTGGAGATAGACAGATTTTTGAATGCTAAGGGAGTCGAGGGTATGGGGAGCGGGCAAGAAAGTGGAAACATATAAACATAGAAACATAGAAAATTGGTGCAGGAGCAGGCCATTCGGCTCTTCGAGCCTGCACCACCATTCAATATGATCATGGCTGATCATGCAACTTCAGTAACTCTTTCCTGCTTTCTCTCCATACCCCTTCATCCCTTTAGACGTAAGGGCCACATCTAACTCCTTTTTGAATATATCTAACAAACTGGCCTCAACAACTTTCTGTGGTAGAGAATTCCACAGGTTCACAATTCTCTGAGTGAAGAAGTTTTTCCTCATCTCGGTCCTAAATGGCTTACCCCTTATCCTTAGACTGTGACCCCTGGTTCTGGACTTCCCCAACATCGGGAACATTCTTTCTGCATCTAACCTGTCCAATCCTGTCAGAATTTTATATGTTTCTATGAGATCCCCTCTCATTCTTCTAAATTCCAATGAATATAAGCCTAGTCAATCCAATCTTTCTTCATATGTCAGTCCTGCCATCCCGGGAATCAGTCTGGTGAATCTTCGCTGCAGTTCCTCAATAACAAGAATGTCCTTCCTCAGATTAGGAGACCAAAACTGTACACAATATTCAAGGTGTGGCCTCACCAAGGCCCTGTACAACTGCAGTAAGACCTCCCTACTCCTATACTCAAATCCTCTCGCTATGAAGGCCAACATGTCATTTGCCTTCTTCACCGCCTGCTGTACCTGCATGCCAACTTTCAATGACTGATGTACCATGACACCCAGGTCTCGTTGCACCTCCCCTTTTCCTAATCTGTCACCATTCAGATAATATTCTGCCTTCGTGTTTTTGCCACCAAAGTGGATAACCTCACATTTATCTACATTATACTGCATCTGCCATACATTTGCCCACTCACCTAACCTGTCCAAGTCACTCTGCAGCCTCTTATCATCCTCCTCACAGCTCACACTACCACCCAGCTTAGTGTCATCTGAAAACTTGGAGATATTACATTCAATTCCTTTGTCTAAATCATTAATGTATATTGGAGTTGAGGCCAAGATCAGATCAGCCATGATCTTATTGAATACGGAGCAGGCTTGAGGGGCCAAATGGCCTATTCCTGCTCCTATTTCTTATGTTTAGTCACAAATTTTGTCCAGATCTGAAAGTTGTGTTGGGCCTTCTCTCAAGCCTATCAGCAGGGAGACAATAACGACGACCTCTGCAACATAACGGAACCATGTAGGCCGAGGCTCCAGCTGTCTTTTTAAACCCTCTTGCGCAGTGCCTGATTTAAAGAGGCACCGACCAAGCTAACACAAGTCTGAGCTGCTTGATATGCTTCACAAATATTAGGGATAAAGTATAATACAGAAAGGGCCAGGTGCAGGAATATTCAATTATAATGAAATCACTTTTGAGCTTAATTTTAGTGCGCCTGTTTTGAATTTCACTGTTCAGTAATCTAGGCCTCAGCCTGGAGACAGAAACCATTATAGAGCACAAGCTCATGAGACAGGTGCAATATATGATATACAAATCCGAATGAACACAGAGCAGACAAGCAGCGCAATTATATCTGTCATCATGACTTGGTCATGTATAAATTTTCTGGATGTAATATTTTAATGAGGAATCCAGTGCACACAAATGGGAGGGAACTCAGTTTGGGTTACGATAATCCTCTATGAAATGAAGTTGGGCAGCCTGAACTCCATTTCTACTGTCTTTGAGCCCACAGCACAAATCTAGCCACAATCCAACAGAGCTGTTGATTAGCTGGCAATCTCAATTAGCTGTGGCTCAGTGGGTAGCACTCTTGCCTCTGAGTCAGAAGTTTGCGGGTTGAGGTCCCACTCCAGAGACTTGACGCAAAAATCCAGGCTGACACTCTAATGCAGTGCTGAGGGAGCGCTGCACTGTTGGAGATGCCGTCTTTTGGATGAGATGTTAAACCGAGGCCCCGTCTGCCATCTCAGGTCGATGCAAAAAATCCCGTGGCACTATTTCAAAGAAGAGCAGGGAAGTTATCCCTGATACAAAAGTGAAATACTGTGGATGCTGGAATCTGGAATAAAAACAGAAAATGCTGGAAATCTCAGCAGGTCGAGCAGCCTCTGTGGAGAGAGAAACAGAGTTAACGTTTCAGGTCGATGACCCTTCGTCAGAACTAGAGAGTGTTCGGAAAGAACAGATTCTTAACAAGCACTGAAAGGGGGAGGGGAAGAAAGAACAAAAGGGAAGGTCTGTGATAGGGTGGAAGACAGAAGAGATTAGAGAGACAAAAGGGATCATGTGCTTGCATGGGAAGGTGCCATGGGAAGGGGAGGGGGTGCTGAGGGTGACTGTGGAATGGACCAGGGTGTCATGGAGGGAGCGGTCCCTATGGAATGCTGAGAGGGAAGGGGAGGGGAAGATGTGATTGGTGGTGGGATCATGCTGGAGGAGGTGGAAATGGCGGAGGATGATCCGTTGAACGTGGAGGCTGGTGGGGTGAAAGGTGAGGACAAGGGGAACCCTGCCGTGGTTCTGAGAGGGAGGGGAAGGGGTGAGAGCAGAGGTGCGGGAAATCGAACAGACACGGTCGATGGCCATGTTAACCACTGCGGAGGGGAATCCTCTATTGAGAAAATAGGAAGGCATGACAGAGGCGTTAAGTGTGAAAGGTGGCGTCATCAGAGCAGATGCGATGGAGACGGAGAAACTGGGAGAATGGAATGGAGTCCTTACAGGATGCGGGGTGGGAGGAAGTGTAGTCCAGGTAGCTGTGGGAGTTAGTGGGCTTATAGTGGATACTGGCCGAGAGCCTATTCCCAGAGATGGAGACGGAGAAGTCGAGGAAGGGTAGGGAAGGGAAGAGTTGGATGGACCATGTGAAGGTGAGGGAAGGGTGGAAATTGGATGCGAAGTGAATGAAATTTTCAAGTTCAGGGCGAGAGCAGGAAATGGCACCGATACAGTCATCAATGTACTGGAAAAAGAGGTGAGGGAGGGGACCCGAGTAGGACTAGAACAAAGAATGTTCCACATATCCCACGAAAAGGCGGCATAGCTAGGACCCATGCGGGTTCTGATAGCAACACCTTTAACTTGGAGGAAGTGAGTGGCGTTAAAGGAGAAGTTGTTCAACGTGAGAACAAGTTCAGCCAGTCGGAGGAGGGTGGTGGGGGATGGGGACTGGTTGGGCCTCTGCTCGAGGAAGAAGCGGAGCGCTCTCAGGCCATCCTGGTGAGGGATGGAAGTGTAGAGGGATTGGACGTCCATGATGAAAAGGAGACGGTTGGGGCCGGGAAACTGGAAACTGTTAAAGTGACGGAGGGCGTCGGAGGAGTCGCGGATGTAGGTGGGAAGAGAGTGGACAACAGGAGAAAAAAATAGAGTCTAGATAGGAAGAAATAAATTCTGTGGGGCAAAAACAGGCTGAAACGATGGGTCTAGCGGGGCAGTCCTGTGTGTGGATCTTGGGAAGGAGGTAGAAGTGGGCTGTGCGGGGTTGGGGGAACTATGAGGTTCGTGGCTGTGGAGGGAAGATCGCCAGAGGAGATGATGTCAGTGACGGTCCGGGAAATGGTGGCTTGATGTTCAGTGGTGGGGTCATGATCCGGGGGAGGTAGGAGGAGGTGTCAGAGAGTTGGCGATCAGCCCCTGCAAGGTAGAGGTCAGTTCGCCAAACAATAACAGTGCCACCCTTGTCAGCAGGTTTGATGACAAGGTTGGGATCGGATCTGAGCGAGCGGAGTGCTGCAAGTTCAGAGGAGGTAGGTTGGAATGAGTGAAGGGAGCAGAGAAATTGAGACAGCCGATGTCCCATCGGCAGTTTGCAATGATGAGGTCTAGAGAGGGTAAGAGGCCAGAGGGAGGGCCAGGTGGAGCAAGAATTCTGAAAACAAGAGAAATGGTCAGCTGTGCGGGGTAAAGATGCATGGCTGAAGAAGTGGGCACAGAGGCGAAGGCGGCGGAAAAAGAGCTCAGCATTGTGCCGAGCTCGCAATTCATTGCGATGGGGACGTAAGGGAATGAAGCTCAGGCCTTTGCTGAGGGCTGATCGTTCAGGGTCAGAGAGGGGAAGGTTAGAGGGGATTGTGGAAACACAGCAGGGGGGTGAGATTGGAAGAAGGGATGGGATCAGAGGGAAGTGTGGGGGAAGAAGTTTCTGGAGGGGCATTGGTGTCCAAGAGTTGTTGAAACTTATGAGCTGTGATACCTGAAAGGAAGGAAAAAAGTTTTTGGTTAACGTGCCGGATGAGGCGAAGGATGAAATGGAACTGCGGACCAGGACAGCTTAGAGATAGAGTGAATGTATCTCCGGTGCCCTGGCCAATATTTATCCCTCAATCAACAGAACAAGAACAAATTATCTGGCCATTATCACATTGCTGTTTGTGGGAGCTTGCTGTGTGCAAGTTGGTTGCCATGTTTCCCACATTACAACAGTGACGACACTCCAAAAGTGCTTCATTGGCTGTAACATGCTTTGAGATGTCTGGTGGTCGTGAAAGGTGCGATATAAATCCAAGTCTTTCTGTTTCTTCCTTTCAAATAAGGCAGAGGAGTGATCAATGATTCAAACTTAAGCATTCTTGCGTGTTTATTTATATTTGATAGATCCTTTTTGTTTTATTTGAGTGTTGGGAGTTTGCAAATCTGAGAAGCAATCAGAACACATGCCAAACTAGACGAGTAGCTAAAGCTGATCAAAAGTTTGTTGTTAAAAAACCCAACACAATCTCCAAAAGGCCGCGATCTCAAGAACAGCGCTGACATGCAAAAACAAGTACATGTAGGGACTTTGTGACTTACACGGTACGTACACACAACATTATTTCATTTGTATCAGAGGGAAAAATAAAACATACAAGTACCTAGCAGCCTGAAGACAAAATCCAAACACTAAAGGCAGGTAACAACAACAACAACTTGTATATATATAGCGCCTTTAATGTAATGAAACGTCCCAAGGCGCTTCACAGGTGTGTCATAAAACAAAATGTGACACCGAGCCACATAAGGAAAAATTAGGGCAGATGACTAAAAGCTTGAACAAAGAGGTAGGTTTTAAGGAGGTTCTTAAAGGAGGAAAGAAAGGGGGAGATGTTTTGTGAGAGAGGTCCTGAGCTTGGGGCCCAGGCAGCTAAAAACACAGCCACCAATGGTTGGCCGATTATAATCAAGGATGCTCAAGAGGGCAGAATTAGAGGAGGAGGTGTTGTGGGGTTGGAGGAGATTACAGCGATAGGAAGGTATCATAACTTAACCTTAATTAAAGATAACCTAAGGTATCATTTCTGGGGGGATGTTGGGAGAGTGCTTCCCCAAAGAATTTTGAATTTTAGCATTAAAAATGCTTTCCAGCTGATTTAAAGCACTTTTATATATAACAATTAATACATTTTTAATTTAAAAAAGGAAACAAAGTAATATTTAGATTTTCAACAGACCATTATACAACTGAATACTTCCAACAGTCACTCTCCCACTTCTGGTACTCCAGTTAACAAAGGTATGCCACTCCTTCAAGACCCAGTTCAGTGACACTGTACATCCAACTCCTTGCCCTTTATAGTGGAATTCTCTTCTCCTCCAACTCATCCCATTCATACTAGCATTTATCTCCCTCTCCCCCATCAGTTCAATTTGCGTTTTTCTCCTCTCTAACCCAGATAAAAGTGCTCTTCTTCCATTCCCCCAGTTTAACCTTGCACTCTTTCCTCCTTCAGAGTGCTTGCTGGCACTCTCTTGTCTCTCCCGTCCCAAAATGCTACTCCCAGCTTTTCCCTTCTACCCACCGAAGCACTTAGCTTCTGCACCCTTCCCTCTCCCTTGCTTTACCATGCATCACCCTTCACTCCATTGCCATTCATTTTCCTCTCTTCCATTGTCAAATATTCCCCCCTCCCTTCCCCTGCCCCGCTATCCTCTACTCCCTTTCTCTCTTACACTGTTATCCACTCCCCCCACTTTCACTACAATCCATTTGCTCCTTACAGTGGCTAATGCACCACGCTCAGCGCCAATGGCCAGATTTAGACCCTTGGTGTCTGACAAGCCTGTGTGGTGGCTGGTGTACAACAGCCATCACACGTTAAAAAAATCCACGCACAGGCATCTTCCACCCTTCAGGATGTAGTTTGGGATCTGGAATATTCGATGCTTCATTGAAACACCTATGAACTTAGCCCTTTATGATGTGGAAGCAAGTCATCCTCGATACGAGGGACTGCCTATGATGATGACCCTTTGTAGGTGGAACTGAGCAAGAGTCCCCATCTATAGTATACGGAAGAAGCAATCTCAGTCATTAGTGCTGGGAATGACAGAGAGGATACAGGGACTTTTCTGGTATGTTAGCCATCAGACTTAGGAGCAGTGGGACTAGGGGTAATGGGACCTAGCTGAGCTGATTTTTGTCAATAAATGCTGACGCAATGACAATCTCCCGCCTCCCCCCCCCCATAAAAATAATATCCAACCCTCAGTGAGAAAAAATGTCTCTCAAAAAACCCTTACGTCTACAAATAAAGCAATGCACATTGATATTGTCATGTATTCAATTGTCATTGTAACCCATGTATAAGCTGACCTAAGTTGCATACCTTGAGAACACTGAACACAAGGGGTGAACTTCAGCACTGCACTGGAGTTTGTTACTGGTCTGGATAAGAAATCGGGCTACTCTCAATGCGGGGTGATGGTTCCAGAATTAGGCACAGTCAACTGATAGCGCAGGCACAAGAGTCATTCCGAACATGTCCTGGGGCAACCGTTAGTGGAAAGCGAGCAAACAGCTCAGAGGTTTCGAGACACTGAGGCCAGCCGGTGTGACCAGCCTCCTCCCGTCTTTCCTCATCTAACTCTATCAGCATAACCCTCTATTCCCTTCTCCCTCATAAGCTTGTCTAGCCTCCCCTTAAATGCATCGATACTATTCGCTTCAACCACTCCCTGTGGTAGCGAGTTCCACATTCTCACCACTCTCTGGGTAAAGAAGTTTATTTGTTCTCCCTCAGTCCCAAATATGAAGGAGACTCCTGAAAGGCATCCTTTGGGATAGAATTGGGGAACCTTACTGTGCACCGAGGCAGAGGGCCAGAACAATCCTGCTTCCGTTTCACTTTTTTTATTTGTCTACCTATTTTGTCACAGAATTCCCATGATGTGCAAAGTGCTGTCAACATCCTGCAAATTCTGGATGAATTACTCTCGGCCGGTGAGTATGTGACACAAAAATCCATTCACTAATCACTCGGAAGACATGGCTGAAGGGGATGGCACTGAGTGTAGCTTAGGATAAATAATCTTACGATTTTTGTCCTCGTCCCTTTTTTTTCCAGTTTTTATGCAATGGTTCCAGCTGAGCTGGCAATCATACACGTGTCTCCAACAACGCCACTCTGTAATTATGTGAGTGGCTGTGGTCAGTTCCTCCCTGTATAAGGGAAGTAGCTGGCATCCGTTCACCATTCGCCCTGAGAGCATATTTGAGCCTGGAACTCACATCCTATCACTCAAAGGACAGCTGTCTGCAACACACAACCCCACACTCCTTTGATCTCTTTAAAATAGCTTGTTCCCTAATTTTAGATTGTTAAAATTAATGTCAGTTAGCTGATTTGATATTAATTGCCATGAAGTTGATGATGAGGAAAGGTATTTCACCTTTCTGTGTCTTTGCATTCTCTACACAGCCAGGAAATGCTAATTATTTCACTAATCATATTCTATATTACCATACCTGCAGGCCCGACGGCGAGTTTTGAAAGCCACTTTACTCGCCAAACAAAAACTTAAACAAAACAACGAACTTATCTACCTGACCCCTGCCTTTTATCTTGACTTCTATCTGCCCACAGCACACAGTGTTGCTGGGTGACCTGGCAGGAGGATGCCCCACAGGGATGAGCAGGACTGGACAACTGTGTTCTTCCTGAATGGGGAAGTGCTCGGCCTTTCCTGGCATCTCCCAGTGGCATCGTGCTGAAGGAAGATATTCCACGTGTGGAAAACTACGTTCACAAACTCACTTCCTACTCCACCAGCCTGCAATAAAACAACGTATCACACAGAAACACGATGGAGATGATTCCTGGCCAGCATTCCTTTCTCAACCAACACCATCATAAAATCTTACAGCACTGAAGAAGGCCACTCGGTCCATCGTGCTTGTGGTGGCTCTTTGAAAGAGCAATCCAATTAATTCCACTCCCCTGCTCTTTCGCCTTAGCCCTACAAATTTTTCCTTTACACATATATATATATTCGTTCCGGGATGTGGGCATCACTGGCAAGGCCAGCATTTATTGCTCATTGCCTAATTGCCCTCGGGAAGGTGACGGTGAGCTGCCTTCTTGAACCGCTGCAGTCCGTGTGGTGAAGGTGCTCCCACAGTGCTGTTGGGGAAGGAGTTCCAGGATTTTGACCCAGCAACGATGAAGGAACTGCGATATATTTCCAAGTTAGGATGGTGGGTAACTTGGAGGGGAACTTGCAGGTGATGGTGTTCTTGTCCTTGTCCTTCTAGGTGGTAGAGGTTGTGGGTTTGGGAAGTGCTGCCGAAGTAACTGTGGTGAATTAGAAACATAGAAACATAGAAAATAGGTGCAGGAGTAGGCTATTCAGCCCTTCTAGCCTGCACCGCCATTCAATGAGTTCATGGCTGAACATGAAACTTCAGTACCCCCTTCCTGCTTTCTCGCCATACCCCTTGATCCCCCGAGTAGTAAGGACTTCATCTAACTCCCTTTTGAATATATTTAGTGAATTGGCCTCAACTACTTTCTGTGGTAGAGAATTCCACAGGTTCACCACTCTCTGGGTGAAGAAGTTTCTCCTCATCTCGGTCCTAAATGGCTTACCCCTTATCCTCAGACTGTGACCCCTGGTTCTGGACTTCCCCAACATTGGGAACATTCTTCGTGCATCTAACCTGTCTAAACCCGTCAGAATTTTAAACGTTTCTATGAGGTCCCCTCTCATTCTTCTGAACTCCAGTGAATACAAGCCCAGTTGATCCAATCTTTCTTGATAGGTCAGTCCCGCCATCCCGGGAATCAGTCTGGTGAATCTTCGCTGCACTCCCTCAATAGCAAGAATGTCCTTCCTCAAGTTAGGAGACCAAAACTGTACACAATACTCCAGGTGTGGCCTCACCAAGGCCCTGTACAACTGTAGCAACATCTTGTAGATGGTACACACTGCAGCCACGGTGCACCGGTGGTGGAGGGAGTGAATGTCGAGGGTGGTGGAAGGGGTGAGAATCAATGGCGGTTTGCGGTGGTGTTGCGGTATTGCGCCCCGATCTCCTTCGTCCAGAGACCGTGACGTCATCGCCGTGCGCATCGCCCCGGACCCGAACTTGGGATCTGCCCCCTGCAGCATCGTCGGGTGATAACACCAACTGTTGCAGGAGGTGTTCATCAGGAGGCCGGGCGGTTCATTTAGCGCTCCACTTCCTTACTGGAGCGCAAACGCCAACTTTTTTACAAGTTTGAAAACATTAGTGCCTGCCACTAATTTTTCAAACTTTTAAATGATAGCGCCCCAAATGGGACACTCCCGAATTTCTCCCCCCCGCCCCCAGCATTTAAGGTACAATCAATATAACCACTTGTTTTGACACATCATAGGCTTATATCAGGACTGTTCTTGACTTGACAACTCTTTGAGGGTTGTACCATTTGTTTGAAGCTTTGCTCAGCTTTTGCTAACTTTTCTGGTTGGTATGCATAGCATTGTGCCCTCGCCCCTCCCTATTTCTGTAACCTCCTCCAACCCTCTTAAAAGCCCTGTGTTCCCCGAACTCTGGCTTCTTCTGCCCCTCTCATTCACTTCACCCCACTAGTGGCGATTGTGCATTCAGTTGTCTAGGCCCTAGGGCTTTGGAATTCCCTCCCGCCTCCTCTCCTCCTTTAAGACCCTCCTTAAAATCTCCTTCTTTGACTGAGCTTTTAGTCCTTCTTTGCTCCTTCTTTGGCTCGGTGTCAGTCTTTGTCTGATGATGCTCCTGTGAAGCACCTTGGGACTTTTTACTACGTTAAAAATGTTCTATAAACACAAATTGCTCGGATTCTTTAATTTGCATTTTGTTTCAGGTACAGGCAAACGGATCTGTTACATGATTTCTAAGGGAGGTAGTGAGGCGTTGCTACACACACTAGTGAACATGACCAGAATATCTCCTCCAAATTATGATGTCATCTTGCCTTTAATGCACTTAATGGTCAAAGTTGGACAAAGAGGTAAGGAGCAGAGTTTAATGTACTTCACGATTTGGCATTCTTAACATTGAAGCAATAAGACCAGAGGAAAAGGAAACACAATGGATGTGGTTTATGCGAATTTTCAACAAAGCATCTGCCAGGGGACCTCTTCTTAGGCAGAAACATATGACAAATATAATGGCACATGAAATTAATGGGAATGTGGCCTTCCGGAAATACTAGGGGACCGAGGGTCTAGCAAGAAGGAGGAACTGAAGGAAATCCTTATTAGTCATGAAATTGTGTTAGGAAAATAGATGGGTTTGAAGGCCGATAAATCCCCAGAGCCTGATAGTCTGCATCCCAGAGTACTTAAGGAAGTGGCCCTCGAAATAGTGGATGCATTGAGGGTCATTTTCCAACAGTCTATCGACTCTGGATCAGTTCCTATGGATTGGAGGGTAGCTAATGTAACCCCACTTTAAAAAAAAGGAGGGATAGAGAAAACAGGGAATTATAGACTGGTTAGCCTGACATCAGTCGTGGGGAAAATGTTGGAATCAATTATTAAAGATGTAATAGCAGTACATATGAAAGCAGTAACAGGATCAGTCCTAGTCAGCATGGATTTATGAAAGGGAAATCATGCTTGACAAATCTTCTAGGATTTTTTGAGGATGTAACTAGTAGAGTGGACAAAGGAGAACCAGTGGATGTAATGTAGTTGGACTTTCAAAAGGTTTTTGACAAGGTCCCACACAAGAGATTAGCGTGTAAAATTAAAGCACATGGTATTGGGGGTAATATATTGACGTGGATAGAGAACTGGTTGGCAGACAGGAAGTAAAGAGTGGAAATAAACAGGTCCTTTTTAGAATGGCAGGCAGTGACTAGTGGGGTACCGCAAGATTCAGTGCTGGGACCCCAGCTATTTACAATATACATTAATGATTTGGACGAAGGAATTGATTGTGTGTAAATATCTCCAGGTTTTCAGATGACACTAAGCTGGGTGGCAGTGTGCGCTGTGAGGAGGATGCTAAGAGGCTGCAGGGTGACTTGGACAGGTTAGGTGAGTGGGCAAATACATGGCAGATGCAGTATAATGTAGATAAATATGAGGTTACCCACTTTGGTGGCAAAAACAGGGAGGCAGAATATTATCTGAATAGTGACAGATTAGGAAAAGGGGAGGTACAACGAGACCTGGATGTCATGGTACATCAGTCATTGAAAGTTGGCATGCAGATACAGCAGACGGTGAAGAAGGCAAATGGCATGTTGGCCTTCATAGCGAGAGGATTTGAGTATAGGAGCAGGGAGGTCTTACTGCAGTTGTACAGGGCCTTGGTGAGGCCACAGCGTAAATATTGTGTACAGTTTTGGTCTCCTAATCTGAGGAAGGACATTCTTGCTATTGAGGGAGTGCAACGAAGGTTCACCAGACTGATTCCCAGGATGGCGGGACTGGCATATGAAGAAAGACTGGATTGATTAGGCTTATATTCACTGGAATTTAGAAGAATGAGAGGGGATCTGACAGGATTGGACAGGTTAGATGCAGGAAGAATGTTCCCGATGTTGGGGAAGTCCAGAACCAGGGGTCACAGTCTAAGGATAAGGGATAAACCATTTAGGACCGAGATGAGGAGAAACTTCTTCACTCAGAGAATTGTGAATCTGTGGAATTCTCTACCACAGAAAGTTGTTGAGGCCAGTTCGTTAGATATGTTCAAAAAGGAGTTAGATGTGGCCCTTAGGGCTAAAGGGATCAAGGGGTATGGATGGAAAGCAGGAATGGGATATTGAAGTTGCATGATCAGCCATGATCATATTGAATGGTGGTGCAGGCTCGAAGGGCCGAATGGCCTGCTCCTGCACCTATTTTCTATGGCATGAGACAGCCTTTCTATCGAGAGGGCAGAAAGCAAAGCATACAGGTAAAAGGCAGCTTCTTTGACTCAGAAGCTATAGTTACTAGTGCTCTGTAGGAGTATGTACTGGGGCTACTTTTCTGTACTATGTTGATCTAATCATCTTGACTCGGGTATTGAGAAACAATATACTGAAATTTGCTTATAATACCAGAGTGCGGATATGACAATTTGTGAAGGACTGCAGCAAATAGGTTAGTAGGAATGGCAGATGTAATTTAGGGCAGAAAATTATGAAGAAATGCATTTTAAAAGTAAGAGTAGGTTTAAAAAAAGCAGTGCTTTAAATGGTAAGATTTGAAATGGAGACGCCGGACGGAGATCGTTCAAAGTGTCAGCATAAAGAGGGAGGGCCATAAAAAAGGGAAACAGGATCTTTTTGATTTTTGTATCTAACAACACAAAAATACAAGCAGGGATCGCCTGTACTTGTAACAGACCTCAGATCGGCAATGGATATGGTTTATGTGAATTTTGTGTTTGATATTGTGCACAGTTTAGGGCACCCCTTTATAAAATGAAGATAAATGCAAGTTATTTTAACAGAGTGACTGCTGCCAATGAATCAGAAGCTGCGCAGAGTAATTCTGCGCATAAATGTTGGGCCAAAAATGGCGGTCTCTACGGGCGCATACACCTTAAAGGCCCCGCAAGTGCTGGTTCTTGGTGTGTGATGCACATGCACCGAAAACTGACACTTGCAAGCTGGAAAAATGTCTTTTGACAGTTCCAACACATCCCCAGGAGAAAAGCCTTTGCGGGCAGAGATTTGACCTATTTGCCCAGCTCTTGCCCAGTAGATGTGGTGTATTTGGATTTTCAGAAGGTATTTGATAAGGTGCTACACAAGAGGTTATTGAACAAAGTGAGGACTGGGATTGGGGTGGGGGAGGGGGGGGGGGGTAATATGCTGACATAGATTGAGAATTGGTTAATGGACAGAAAACGGAGAGTAGGAATAAACGGATAATTTTCAGGTTGGCAGACAGCAACTAATGGGGTACCACAAGGATCAGTGCTTGGGCCTCAACTGTTCACAATCTATATCAATGAATTGACTGAGGGGACCAAATGTAATATATCCAAGTTTGCTAATGATTCAAACCTAAGTGGGAATGTAAGTTGTGAGGAGGATGCAAAGAGACTTCAAGGGGATTTAGACAGGCTAAGTGAATGGGCAAGAACATGGCAAATTGAATATAATGTTGAGAAATGTGAAGTTATCCACTTTGGTAGGAAAATTAGAAAAGCAGAATATTCTTTAAATGGTGAGAGATTGGTAAATGTTGGTGTTCAGAGGGACCTGGGTGTCCTTGTACACCAATCACTGAAAGTTAACATGCAGGTATAGCAAGCAATTAAGAAAGCAAATGGTATGTTGCCATATATTACATGAGGATTTCAGTATAAGAGTAAAGACGTCTTACTGCAATTATATAGGGCCCCGGTGAGACTGCAGCTGGAGTATTGTGTACAGTTTGGGTCTCCTTGCCTAAAAAAAGGATATACTTGCCATTGAGGGAGTGCAACGAAGGTTCACCAGACTGATTCCTGGAATGGGGGGATTGTCCTATGAGGAGAGATTGAGTAGAAACATACAATATTCTTATAGAGCTTGACAGGGTAGATGCAGGGAGGATGTTTCCTCTGGCTGAGGAGTCTAGAGCCAAGGGTCACAGTCTCAGAATAAGGGGTCAGCTATTTAGGACTGAGATGAGGAGAAATTTCTTCACTCAGAGGGTGGTGAATCTTTGGAATTCTCTACCCCAGAGGGCTGTGGAGGCTCAGTCTTTGAGTATATTCAAGACAGATCGATAGACTTTTGGATATTAAGGAATCATGGGACATGGGGATAGTGCAGGAAAGTGGAGTTGAGGTAGAAGATCAGCCATGATCTCATTGAATGGCAGAGCAGGCTCCAGGGGCCGAATGGCCTAATTATACTCCTAATTCTTATGCTCTTATGTTCTTATATAAACTCTTACGCCTGGTAAAAGCAAGCTTAAAGCCCGCGTTTATGATATGGGGGCCACCACAGTGGTCAAAGGTAGACTTCTGAATATCTGTCCTAGTGCCATTTTGATCACTTGAATAAAGGCCATGATATATTGTCACTGGATTTGAGGCTTTGTTAAACTATCTGTTCTATTTTCTCACAGACAAGAAGTTTGGACAAAAGGCTCAAGAAATTGGAACCATAAATGAGACCTTGAGCCTGCTGAAGCACAGTCTACCACACACCAAGTATGTCACTCCATGTTTGTGGGTTCTCAAGGTCTATGCTTCTAGTGGTAAGTGTCTCCGAAGATCACTGAAGTCACAAACTTGGAAACGTTAAATGACTTCTTCTAAGAAGCCCTCGCGTAACCTATAATAATGAACAACTTTATAATGGACTCCAGTCTTTCTGTCCCTGTAGGCATCTGCTTTAGTGGAATGCGATTCTTGCCTCTTGAGCTTGTTGAGAGATTCGGAGCAAATGAGCTGTCTCTGACAGCGCACCATTGCTGCTGTCCTAATTTATTTCAGTATCTTTGCAGCATTTCCGCTGGGCTTCATGCTACATACCTTTACTCCTTCCCTTTCACCCATGACTGAATGTTCCCACTTCAGTTATCTTCTTGGAAAATCCTGACCTCTTGAATAGTTAAAATTGTTGCGAAATACTCACTTAAGAGGCTGTACTGATCTCTTACTCATTTGATCGTTCGATCATGGATGTCAGTGGTCCTGAATACTTTATTACAAATTTACTTACAGAAGTGCTTTCTCAGTTTCCACATGAATTTTAATTTGTTTCTTCACATACTTTGACCATATATATTATATATATTTTTCCTTCATTTTAATAAAGATAGGACACTAATATTTAATGAATTATATAAGTATAGCTTTTAATGTTGACCCCTTCAGTATGTAGCTGTTAAATGTTTCCAATATTACCCTCCTGCAGTATATAGCGGTTATCTATTTCTGATATCACTTTGCATCGCGGTTATATATTCCTGATGTCTTTGTTTTGTGTTAACGAGGTGTTATATTTGTCTCGCATTGCCCTTCTGCAGTATGTGTCTAATCCCTGACACTTTGGCGAGCAAGTGAGTGTTTTTTTTGACATTTTCTTGTGCGTCTGATCACGGCCTGTTTTATTTGGTACATGTCCAGTTCCAGGGATTTTTTTTTGGCTAACGTTGATCTGGGGCCACTGCTTTGTTCTGATTTTTTTCTTATTCATTCGCGTGATGTGGGCATCGCTGGCAAGGCTGGCATTTATTGCCCGTCCCGAATTGCCCCTGAGAAGATGCTGGTGAGCCGCCTTCTTGACACCTGAGTGGCTTGCTCAGCCATTTCAGAGGACAGTGAAGAGTCAACCACATTGCTGTGAGTCTGGAGATATCGGCCAGGACAGGTAAGGGCGGCAGATTTCCTCCCCTAAAAGACATTAGTGAACCAGATGAGTTTTTATGACAATCCAGTAGTTTCATGGTTACCATTTATTCCAGATTTATTTAATTAACTGAATTAACATTCCCCAGCTAACATCGTGGGATTGTGAACTCGTGACTACTGGATCATTAGTCCAGGCCTCAGGATTACTAGTCCAGTAACATCACCACTATGCTACTGTGCAGGCGTGATGGGCTGAATGGCCTTTTCCTATACTGTAACACACTGAGGCAGTGTTTAATCCTTACCTGATAGTCTTTGCATTGCTGATTGTATGCAGAAACAACAGTTTAACCAGGTACTCATCATCATAGGCAGTCCCTCGAAACGAGGATGACTTGCTTCCACGTCAAAAAGGGATGCATTCACAGGTGTTTCAATGAAGGACATAATATTCCAGGTCCCGAACTACATGTTGAAGGGTGGAAGATGCCTGTGCTTGGATTTTTTTAATGTGTGGTGGCCATTGTACATCAGCCACCTATTGGACTTGACAGAGCTAGGCCTTTATCCAGTGGCAAGGATTAACCAAGGTGACTGGAGACCAGCTCTGCTGCATGGACCTAGCGCTCACACATGTCGCTGTGTGGGCTGGTCCATGCTGCCCCTGGGCCCTCGCCTCTTCTGGGCCCCAAACTCAGCAGCACTGCTGGCCCCACTCTCTGGCACAGCCTCCTGCATGAGGTCGGAGGTGTCATCCTCCTGCTCCTCCTCCTCTGGGTCGTCGCCACCATCTGCACCCGGAGAACAGGGAAATGGCAGAGATGTTGAACAAATATTTTGTATTGGTCTTCATGGTAGGAAACACTAAAAACATCCCAACAGTGGATAATCAAGGGGCTATAGGAAGGGAGGAACTTAATACAATCATTAAAGAAGTAGTACTCGGTAAAATAATGGGACTAAAGGTGGAGAAGTACCCTGGACCTGATGACTTATATCCTCGGGTCTTAAAAGAAGTGGCTGCAGAGATAGTGGATGCATTGGTTGTGATCTACCAAGATTCCCTGGAATCTGGGGCGAGCCCAGAGGATTGGAAAACCATAAATGTAACACCCCTATCTAAAAAAGGAGGCAGACAGAAAGCAGGAAACTATAGACCAGTTAGCCTAACATCTGTTGTTGGGAAAATGCTGAAGTCCATTATTCAGGAAGCAGTAGCGGGACATTTGGAAAAGCATAATTCAATCAAGCAAAGCCAGCATGGTTTTATGAAAGGGAAATCATGTTTGACAAATTTGCTGGAGTTCTTTGAGGATGTAACGAGCAGGGTGGATAAGGGGGAATCAGTGGATGTGGTGTATTTGGCATTCGATAAGGTGCCACATAAAAGGTTACTGCATAAAATAAAAGTTCACAGGGTTGGGGGTAATATATTAGCATGGATAGAGGATTGGCTAACTAACAGAAAACAGAGAGTCGGGATAAATGGGTAATTTTCCGGTTGGCAAACAGTAACTACTGGGATGCTGCAGGGATCGGTGCTGGGGCCTCAATTATTTACAATCTATATTAATGACTTGGATGAAGGGACCGAGTGTAACGTAGCAAAGTTTGCTGATCATAGAAAGATGGGTGGGAAAGCAAATTGTGAGGAGGACACAAAAAAATCTGCAAAGGGATATAGACAGGCTAAATGAGTGGGCAAAAATTTGGCAGATGGAGTATTATGTGGGAAAATGTGAGGTTATCCACTTTGGCAGAAAAAATAGAAAAGCAAATTATAATTTAAATGGAGAAAAATTGCAAAGTGCTGCAGTACAGAGGGACCTGGGAGTCGTGGTGCATGGAACAAAAAAGTGAGTATGTAGGTACAGCAAGTAATCAGAAAGGCAAATGGAATGTTGGCTTTTATTGTAAGGGGGATAGAGTCTAAAAGCAGAGAATTCCTGCTACAACTGTACAGGGCATTGGTGAGACCACACCTGGAGTACTACGTACAGTTTTGGTCTCCGCATTTAAGGAAGGATATACTTGCATTGGAGGCTGTTCAGAAAAGGTTCACTAGGTTGGTTCCTGAGATGAGGGGGTTGTCTTATGAAGATAGGTTGAGTAGGTATACTCATTGGAGTTCAGAAGAATGAGGTGATCTTATCGAAACATATAAGGTAATGAGGGGGCTTGACAAGGTGGATGCAGGGAGGATATTTCCACTCATAGGGGAAACTAAAACTAGGGGACATAGGGCCCGAACTTGGTCAATGCTAAGGCCAGCCCAAATGCCGCCCAAAGATCCGCCGAGAGACCGGGCAGTACTTTGGCCGGGAGATTTCTTCAAAAAATCTGCAAAGATCGCCCAGCGGCAAAAAATTGACTTATGCCGTGAATCTGGGTGGCAGTGGGCAGGAGCTCCAATCTCGGCGGCAAATGCGATCCTCGTCAAAGTGCCGCCGAGGATTGAGTCGGGCCCAGGGAGGGGGGAGCACATAAAAATAAAAATTTGCACAGAAAAAAAAACACTGAAAAACATTCAGGGGACCCCATCCAGGTGAATTGCTGTAAAAAAAAAAGTTTGGTAACCTTTTTTTTGCAGGTCCTCCCTCATACTTATCGTTGGGGGTAGACCTGCCTCCACGCGGCAGTCCTTCCCCCTGATGCCACCGACTCCCGCCTGGAGCAAACTGCCAGCTCGGCGGGCGGGAGGTCACTTACGCGCCTTGCGCGCTAGCGGCCCTCAGCGGGCGGTTCCCAGCGGCCCTCCCCTCCCGCTGGCGTGGGGCCCAGTGGAAACTGGCACCGAGGGGAGACCGCCCAAAAAAACTCGGCGGGCAGTAAGGCCAAAAGGTTCGGGCCCATCGTCTCAGAAGAAGGGGCCGCTGATTTGAAACTGAGATGAGGAGGAATTTCTCCTCTCAGAGGGTTGTAAATCTGTGCAATTCTCTGCCCCAGAGAGCTGTGGAGGCTGGGTCATTGAATATATTTAAGGTGGAGATAGATAGGTTTTTGAGCAATAAGGGAGTAAAGGGTTATGGGGAGCGGGCAGGGAAGTGGAGCTGAGCTAAGATCAGATCAGCTCGAGGGGCCAGGTGGCCTACTCCTGCTCCTATTTCTTATGTTCTTATGTTCTTTGCATGCCAGTACTGGATCTCCCTGATAATTTGGGCAAGTACGTGATATCACTATGACCTCACCAGAATGTGTTTATAATTTGACATATATTTCATGTTGCCTTTACAGTTGCAACTGGTGCTGCAATGGGTAAGATTGGAATTCCGAGACTCCTGCTTAATCTGATATCTCCATACACAACCAGGAGCACGAGGGCTATAAGGTAAGCATTGAAACCTGCCACAATGTAATTGTGCTGTGCTAATCTTCAGAGTACAATCCGCCTCAGGGCAACCTCTCCCTGTTTGACTGAATGAATGGTTTGTTTTCAGCAAAGTCACTGTAATGTTCAAAGAAACATGAATAGTATTTAGTATTAAAGTCATGTTCCACCCAAGGGCAGGTCGTAACTCAAGTCTCACACATGGGATTCTTCAGCCAATGACTCGGGAAGAGTAACTGAGTTATCCTCCTGAACATCCCTGATTATAACTGCTCAGCCATCATGCCTTCAGCTGCCTGGGGCCTAAGCTCTGGAACTCCCTGCCTAAACCTCTCTGTCTCTCTACCTCTCTTTCCTCCTCTAAGATGCTCCTTAAAACCTATATCTTTGACCATCTTGCCCTAATTTCTCATGTCAAATTCTTTGTCTTATAACACTCATGCAAAGCGCCTTGGGACATTTTACAATGTTAAAGGCGCGATATGAATGCAAATTGGTGTTATTGTAATATTACATGATCGCGTCTTCAATCAGGTCAACATCCCCAGCATTGAAGCACTGACCACACTCGACCAGCTCCGTTGGGCAGGCCACATTATCTGCATGCCTGACACAAGACTCACAAAGCAAGCGCTCTACTCGGAACTCCTACATGGCAAATGAGCCCGAGGCGGGCAGAGGAAACGTTTCAAGGACACCCTCAAAGCCTCCCTGATAAAGTGCAACATCCCCACCGACACCTGTGAGTCCCTGGTCCAAGACCGCCCTAAGTGGAGGAAGTGCATCCGGGAGGGCGCTGAGCACCTCGAGTCTCGTCGCCGAGAGCATGCAGAAACCAAGCGCAGGCAGCGGAAGGAGCGTGCGGCAAACCAGTCCCGCCCACCCCTTCCCTCAATGACTATCTGTCCCACCTGTGACAGGGACTGTAATTCCCATATTGGACTGTTCAGTCACCTAAGGACTCACTTTTAGGGGTCAAGTTTCGGCCTGAGTTTCTCCTTTTTTTTGGAGCAACTGGTTTAGAATGGAGTATCTTAGAAATTGCAATTCTCGGCATTTAGTTTGCTCCAGTTCTAGTGAGTTAGAACAATTTCATTTTGGAGCAGTTTTTTTTTCAAAAGGGGGCGTGTCCAGCCACTTACGCCTGTTTTGAAAGTTTAGGCAGTGAAAACTTACTCCAAACTAACTTAGAATGGAGTAAGTGTAGCTTTTTGTACGCTCAGAAAAACCTTGCCTACCAAATCAGGCGTAGGGAATGAGAAATGTTGGGGGGGGGGGGGGGGGGGGAAGGGAAGTTTACAAACATGAAACACATAATTTTTACAAATAAAGAGCCATCATCAATAATAAATGATAAATAAATCAATAAATCAACCAATAAGTCAATCAAAAAAAAATAAAAAATAAAAAATAAAAAAAATTAAACAATCAATAAATAAAAAATTAAATTTCTACTCACCGACTGCAGCACCGAGAGCTCTCCAACAGCATGCTGGGACACCCCCCCCCCCCAGTGTGTGTCTCTCTGTCTCTGTCAGTGTCTCTCTCTCTGTCTGTCAGTGTCTGTGTTTCTGACAGCGAAGGGAGGGGGGTGGGGAGGAGGCGGGGGGGGGAGAGGAGAGGGAGGGGGGGGGAGAGAGGAGGGAGGGAGTGAGGGAGGGAGAGAGGGAGGGTGGTGGGGGAGGAGAGGGAGGGAGGGGGGGGAGGATAGGGAGGGAGGGAGGGGGAGAGGAGAGGAGAGGAGAGGGAAGGAGGGAGAGGAGAGGGAAGGGGGAGAGGAGAGGGAGCGGGGGGAGAGAAGAGAGGGGGGGGAGAGGAGAGGAGAGGGAGGGGGGTTGGAGAGGAGAGGGAGAGGGAGGGAGAGGGGGGAGGCTGAACGGGCCCGACCAACGAGAAGAAGCGGGCCGAAGACTTCGGGCGGGGCCCACCCCCAGCACGATGCCGGGTGGGCAGGCCCCACTGAAGACGTGATGAGGGAGCGGACCGGAGCTGAAGGGGGGGCGGGGGGGAGAGCGGCAGGCAGTGGAGCGGGAGCTGGGGGGGGGGGTGCGGAGGTAGGAGTGGGAGAGAGCCAGAGGGAGTGGGAGCTGAACGGGAGGGGAGGGGGGGCAGCCAGAGCCAGAGCAGGAGCTGGAGGAGGGAGGTGCAGTCCGATCTTCGCCGCCCCAGTGAATCCATTCGGCCAGGGCTAGGGTCGGCGTGCTTCGGGCCCCTCCCACACAGTTTCGGGCGCCTGGAGCTACTGCACATGCGCGCACACTGTAGCGCGCATGTGCAGAGGTCCCAGCACTGTGGGACTTCTGAGTGGAGAATACCGAGGTAAGTTTTCGGCGCGGTTTTGAGCGCGGAAATCAGGCGTGGGTCACGGTGCTGCGCCGTTCTAGGCGTGGCCTGAAACTTGACCCCATTGAGTGGAAGCAAGTCCTCCTCGATTTCGAGGGACTGCCTATGAAATGTATATAACATGACACCAATTCATACTCAGCACATGTACAGTTCATCAAAAATTTCTCAGTTTGCAAGCAACAGGCTAACTCAGACTTAAGAATTTCAATTACAACATTTGGGAACCCAAATTCTATTTATATTGAAAACTGATGGACATGGGTTGAGTAAGCCTCTGTACTGTTATAGACACTGGGATCTTCGGGTAAAGGGAGTGAGTTACTGAGTGATAAGATGCACGAGAATTACTTTTGGTCAGCTGCCCTAATATCTCCTTATGTGGCTCAGTGTCAAATTTTAAGGAAAGACTTGAATTTATATAGCCACTTTCTCGATCACCGGATGTCTCAAAGCGCTTTAGAGCCAATGACGTACTATTTGAAATGTAGTCAGTGTTGTATTGTGGGAAACACGGCAGCCAATTTGGGCACATCAAGCTCCCACTCCCACAGTAATGTGATAATGACCCAATATAGTGTCATGTGGGATCTTTTATGTCTACCTGAGAGGGCAGATGGGGCCTCGGTTTAACATCTGAGCCAAAAACCGGCACTTCCGACAGTGAAGCACTCCCTCAGCACTGCACTGGAGTGTCGGCCTAGATTTACCTGCTCCAGTCGCTGGAGTATAACGCTCCTGTGATGCGTCTTGGGATGGTTTACTACGTTAGCGGCAAGTTGTTGTTTCTGTAACAGCCTTGTGGGAGAGGGAGACCCCAGAGAATGGGATCAAACAGCCTTTGTCTCCTTTTGAACCACCAGTGCCTTTCCGCTATCAGCCTCCTCCCCCAAAACATTTACAACCATTCTTTGCTCTTGGGTGTGTCCGCATCACTCTCGCCATAATTAAAGGATTGAAAATCACGAGTGGTGTCGTGCAGTTTCCAGATAGACGAGGTAGAGAATTTACATCTGAATGCTCGATTAGAGAGGTTCCCATTTTCAGCAGTATTTAATAAACAGAAATGTTCATAAACACACGACAATGTGCTGACCAAAGGCTCGAAAGTGCATTGTTTACATCATTTACAGCTTTTTTATAATCATTTCTTTAAGTGCTTGAAAGATGTTGAACTGAATATGCAATCAAATAGGTGAGCCACTAAAATAAATCCAATTCCAATACCAATTTATTCATCTTTTCCAACTATCAGCAAAGATGGTTGAGAATCCCAGATGTTGCTGCTTGCAAGGTGTTGTCTGTTTGAGCAATTCATAACAGAAACATCACGTGTTAATAAATCTCATCACTTGTCTTAAATAAAGCTTGAAGAATTTTTAATCCCCACTTTCTTTCAGATGAGATGTTAAACCGAGGCCCCGCCTGCTCTCTCAGGTGGAAGTAAATGATCCCACGGCACTATTTTGAAGAAGAGCAGGGGAGTTCTCCCCGGTGTCCTGGGGCCAATATTTATCCCTCAATCAACATCACTAAAACAGATTATCTGGTCATTATCACATTGCTGTTTATGGGAGCTTGCTGAGTACATTACAACAGTGGCTACACTCCCAAAGTACTTCATTGGCTGTAAAGCTCTTTGAGGCATCTGGTGGTCGTGAAAGGTGCTATAGAAATGCAAGTCTTTCTTCTTTGAAGTAAAAACTTTAATGAAGGGCACAATTAAAAGGAGCAAATAAATTAAATGTTTAAATGTAATCATGTTATTTTGAAATATGGTACATTTGATTATTTTATTTTGTTCACAACCTTATTTTGGACAATAGAAATTTCAGTTACTAAAAAAATCATGGCAGATAAAAGTCCTTTCAAGTACCTGTACCGTTTTGAGTAATTCAGTTGGTTCATTAACAAACTGATGGTCAATATAGGATTTTAATATTTTAAACGTTGACATGGTCTTGTGGTGTTTTCAAGTTAACAAGTAGTTTCAATGTAAAATGTCGACATAAAAAATGTAACGCAAAATTCTGACACAGAAAGCAAGACCTGTCGACTGAATCTGTATTCCATACACAAAATGTTAAATAATATATAGATAATTCAAATTTCAGAACGCGTGCCACTAGGCTCCTGCCTGTGCCAGACTAGCCAGTTTGAATTCAGAGACGGAGTATAGGTGCTTGCCCATCTGCTGCTGTCTGACTGTCTCTCTCACCTATTTAGGGCCCGGTGATGAATACAATAGGATCACTATCGCGTCTGCTACTCCCGCTGAGCGAGAGTCAGGCTAGACCCGTTTCTTAACCGATGCGCATTACCCGACTTGGTACTCTGAGTTTGAAAACGTTGTTGCACGTTGCAGTATCCACCAAAATTTAGTCAAGTGTTTAACATATGAACCCCAACCTTTCCTTGGCCTTCACTTAACATTCGGACAGAATGTTTGGTATCCAAGTGACAGCAGTCAGGCTCATTTTTATATCAGCAGTGACGACCGGCATTTGACTCAGTTGCTGTAACCAGATCCCTCTCAACACGTAGTGGCGCAGGGCTCTGCTGTACTTACAGGCGACCGAGAGGAACAGGGGCACTGATTCCCGAGACGAGGAAATATATGAGTAGGTGGAAGATATAGGAGTCTACAATAGCAAAACTTGTCACCACCAAGGGTGCTCCTGCTTTGGTGCACTACAATTTTTATTGAGAGGATTAAGTATTGTGCTATAAATATAGGCTCATTCAGGCAAGAAGTTGCTCAAATGAAAAGGCCACTTCTGTCCTATAAATACAGTGTGGGGGCCTGACTTATAAGTAAACGATTGGCCAGCATGGGCCCCATCGTCTTACACGAAGTGACTGCTGACGAGCTCAAATGCCGAGGGATTTGATCCTGCGAACTGAAGTCAGAGTGTGCTGATATAACTGAAACACAATCTGGCTCCATCAGAGAGGCCTCCCGCTGTTGGTCTGTGACGCTGTGTTAGTCACAGCTGGTGGTTGTGTCTGGAGGCTGCAATTTGAAAAATATTTTTCATGTTCGTTCCTGTGAGGTGGGCATCGCTGGCAAGGTCGGCACTTATTGCCCGTCCCTAATTGCCCCTTGAGAAGGTGGTGGTGAGCCGCCTTCTTGAACCACTGCAGTCCGTGTGGTGAAGGTGCTCCCACAGTGCTGTTAGGGAGAGAGTTCCAGGGTTTTGATCCAGCGACGATGAAGGAACGGTGATATAATTCCAAGCCAGGACGGTGTGTAATTTGGAAGGGAACTTGCAGGTGATGGTGTTCCCATGCGCCTGCTGCCCTTGTCCTTCTAGGTGCTGGAGGTGGTGGGCCAAACAAGCCTTGGCGAGTTGCTGCAGTGCATCTTGTAGACGGTGCACACTGCAGCCACGGTGCGCCGGTGGTGGAGGGAGTGAATGTTTAAGGTAATGGATGGGGTGCCAATTAAATGGGCTGCTTTGTCCTGGGTGGTGTCGAGCTTCTTGAGTGTTGTCGGAGCTGCACTCATCAGGAGTATTCCATCACACTCCTGACTTGTGCCTTGTAGATGGCAGAAAGGCTTTGGGGATCTGAAAAAGATGCAGTCGGCCGCTGCCATTGTCCGACCATCATCCAGTGCTGACAGGCCTTGGATCTGAGCAAGGAGCGGGCAGAGGGAGGATTTGAGCAGGGACGGGTCAGTCAGCAGGGTCTGGGCATACCCGTGGGAGAGACACCCCTCATCTTGGGATATTGCTGCTCGGGTAGCACTCCTGTATCTGGCAGTGGCTGAGTCTGGATTGGGGCTGGCAGCGAGTTGTGGCTGGAAGGCAGTAATCAGGATGGGACCAACCATTCAACTACGCTTTGCAACACTCACGTGGAAAATACATTGAAATATTAAAGCGTGATTTCATATTCCACCTTCTCTGTCAGGTTGAATGACTTGAACTCTTGAAAATAATATGCTGGGAAAGGTGCAGTGAAATTTCCGATCCACTTGTTCAAAGTGGCTTTTTGCTCATTTGTTTAAAATGGGAATCTTTGGCTTGCAAGCGACCGAGTCTAGACAACAATAGACCTGTGGATAGTTCCAGCGAAGCTCAACAGAAGCTCGAGGTACAGCACCTCATCTTTCCACTGGGCACTATACGGCCCTCTGGACTCAACATCGAGTTCCGAGATGTGGGCGTCGCCGGCAAGGCCGGCATTTATTGCCCATCCCTAATCGCCCTCGGGAAGGTGGTGATGAGCCGCCTTCTTGAACCGCTGCAGTCCGTGTGGTGAAGGTGCTCCCACAGTGCGGCTAGGGAGGGAGTTCCAGGATTTTGACCCAGCGACGATGCAGGAACGGCCGATATATTTCCAAGTCGGCGCGGTGTGTGACTTGGAGGGGAACGTGGAGGTGGTGGTGTTCCCATGCACTTGCTGCCCTTGTCCTTCTAGGAGGTGGAGGTCACGGGTTTTGGAGGTGCTGCCGAAGAAGCCGTTCAAGAATTTCAGATCATAACCTCTGCCTCTATTTTTTTTGACATGGTGACTGTTGATGATTCTGCCATTCCCATTTACGCCTCATTTAGACCCGTCTCTTGTTCTTAACTTGTTCCATTACCATCTCCTTTTGCCTTGTACCGTCATCCTTTTTTGTCTCTCTAATCTCCTCTGCCTCCCACCCTATCACAGACCTTCCCTTTTGTTCTTTCCTCCCCTCCCCCTTCCCCTACACTTGCTTAAAATTGAACTTTTCCCAGTTCGAGACGAAGGGTCATCGATCTGAAACATTATCTCTGCTTCACTCTCCACAGACGTTGCCTGACCTGCTGAGTGTTTCCAGCATTTTCTGTTTTTAATAATAGTCCTTTAAATGTTGGGCACATCACAATCCCGAGGGTAATTGGGGATGGGCAATAAATGCTGGTCATGTGGGTGATGCCCACATCCTGGGACAATTTAAAAAAAAAAATCCCATGGTGTGGTCAGACATAAAAATGTAGCAAAAAAAAGACTATTGATTCAATCCCGCTCTACACCTGATCTGCCCAATTTTCATCATTATTCACCCCCTCCGTCCTCACACTGCTGCAGAGGGAGGCTTTTATCCCAAGACTAGTAAACAGATTCATAATTATATACACTGCTTCCATATACTGCTCCGTCTTTTCCCCTGTACCCGCCTTCAATGTGCTTGGTGATGTATCTCCAGGGGGTTTTGAGGGCATGGTTCCTTGCCACATTTTTGAATTTTTACATTAAGTTGATGCGTTCTGGTTAATCTTAAATACTTATTAACTTTTCACTTGACTGTTACTGTGGCTCAGTGGGTAGCACTCTTGCCTCTGAGTCAGAAGGTTGTGGGTTCAAGTCCCACTCCAGAGACTTGAGCACGTAACTCTAGGCTGACACTCCAGTGCAGTACTGAGGGAGTGCTGCACTGTCGGAGGTGCTGTCTTCCGGATGAGAAGTTAAACCGAGGCCCCGTCTGCCCCCTCAGGTGAATGTAAAAGATTCCATGGCACTATTTTGAAGAAGAGCAGGGGAGTTATCCCCGGTGTCGTGGGGCCAATATTTATCCTTCAATCAACATAACAAAAACAGATTATCTGGTCATTATCACATTGCTGTTTGTGGGAGCTTGCTGTGCGCAAGTTGGCTGCCGCGTTTCCCACATTACAACAGTGACTACACTCCAAAAATACATCATTGGCTGTAAAGTGCTTTGAGATGTCCGGTGGTCATAAAATGCGTTATATAAATGCAAGTCCTTCTTTCTTTAAACTCCAGAGAATATGGGCTTAGTCTACTCAATCACATTCCATCACAAGTATCCCGGCCATTTTGAAGGTTTGGCTATCCATGAGGTGATTCAGCCATCCACTAGCTTCGGTTTTGGTGGTCACACCCTGGCCTTCCACCCCAGTATGGGACCTGGATTCCAACCCACCCCAGACTGATGGGAATAAACCTCTCTTCTATTTTCTGCCTGTAGTTTTCCTACTGGCCGTGAGTTTGGACCTTCTGAACTCTGTTTCATATGGGCCTGAATCCGTGGCAGAAAATTGTCCAATTTCATGATTCTGCCTGCCTCACTTAGAGGGAACATGAAACAGCTTATATGTGAGATAGGACGAGTGCAGTCGGGATCTGGGTTACAGTACATTGTTGGATCTGTATTTTAGCTTCATTCTCGAACGCAGGAATTGAAAGCTCTTTGTCTCCCAGAATGGCCCAGCAATCATGTGGATTTTTGATAAAGAGTGAAAGTATGTATGTGGATGCATTTACTTGATACAGTCTGCACACTGAATAAAATATTAATTCTAATTTTCAGAGCAGCCACAGAAGGTCTTTCCGCTTTACTGAAATCGAGTAAGTTTTTACTCATTTCACGTTTCATTATCCTTTTATATAAAATATATAGTAAAATGATTTTATATCTGTGGATGCCTGTCTTGTGCTGTGAATCTGTCTTCTTGTCTGAAGCAACTCTTGTTCTTTCTATTCTGGATCTATCAGGAGAAAGTAAATGATTGTATTCATGCAAAATTAAAACAATAATGTTACTAAAATGCTTGTTATTGTTTTAAATTCCTTGGATACAATTCTGTTTTTTTTTAATCTACATCTCATCGCCTTGTTTTATGACGCGCTTCGAATCTCAGCTTTCCACCCTGTAGCTGTGCTTCTGACTTCATCATCTGGTCCTGTAACCTCACTTCTAATCTCACCATCCCCTTTATGACTGTGCTTCTAACTGTCCTGCACCATGGTTGCAGTTCAAGATTAATTGGTGCTTTATCTCATCGCTGTTTGTGGGTTTTGCTGTGTGCTATTTCGGCTGCTTCAGTAGCCTACAAAACAACAGTAATCAGTAATTCAGTGGCTGTAAAGTTTATTGGGACATCCTGAGGCCACGCAAGGTGCTGTAAAATTCAAACTTATTTTATAATCTCACAGTCGCGTTTCATAGAATCATAGAGTTTACAGCACGGAAGGAGGCCATTTTGGCCCATCGTGTCCGTGCCGGCCAACAAGAAGCTATCCAGCCTAATCCCACTTTCCAGCTCGATGTCCGTAACCCTGCAGGTTACGGCACTACAAGTGCACATCCTTGTACTTTTTAAATGTGGTGAGGGTTTCTGCCTCTACCACCCTGTCAGGCAGTGAGTTCCAGACCCCCACAACCCTCTGGGTGAAGAAATTTCCCCTCAAATCCCCTCTAAACCTTCTACCAATTACTTTAAATTTATGGCCCCTGGTCGTTGACCCCTCTGCTAAAGGAAATAGGCCCTTTCTATCCATTATATCGAGGCCCCTCATAATTTTATACACCTCAATGAGGTCTCCCCTCAGCCTCCTCTGTTCCAATGAAAACAAACCCAGCCTATCTCATCTGTCCTCATAGCTTAGATTCTCCACTCCCGGCAACATCCTTGTAAATCTCCTCTGTATCCTCTCCAGTGCAATCACGCCCTTCCTGTAATGTGGTGACCAGAACTGCACGCAGTACTCCAGCTGCGGTCTAACCAGTGTTTTATACAGTTCAAGCATAACTCCCTGCTCTTGTATTCAATGCCTCAGCCAATAAAGGTAAGCATTCCGTATGCCTTCTTAACCACCTTATCTACCTGGCCTGCTACTTTCAGGGATCTGTGGACAAGCACTCCAAGGTCCATTTGTTCCTCTAAACTTCTCAGTGTCCTATCATTTAATGTGTATTCCCTTTCCTTGTTAGCCCTCCCAAAATGCATTACCTCACACTACTCTAGATTAAATTCCATTTGCCACTGTTCTGTCCACCTGACCAGTTGATTGATATCTTCCTGCTTCATGGCTTCATTTCGAATCTCACTAACGCATTCTGCGACTGCTAATATCACTGCCTAGTGACTGCGCTTTGAATATTGCTTCACATGAATGCGCTCCTAGTTTTATTTTCCAACAACGCCTGCTTCTAATCTCTCCCGTTTCTCCTGTCTTTATGCTGATGCTTCTCCATTTGATCCCAGGTGCAACATTCAAAACGTGACATTTGATTGGCCGAAAAGCAACTCAAAATACTGCATTTTCAGCCAATTGAGCCCAGAGCTGTAAAGATTGTTGCGATTTTCACCACGGGTATAATTGTTGTAAGAATTACATCACCCACGCACTGCATGAGATAATTAGACTGTGGTTATATGATAAAGGATTGTGTTCATTATGCAGTCTGTACATAGATTATAGTATTATAAAGATTGTGTTACACAAAGGTTTGAGGTGTAGCTACACCCTTATTCCACAGGGTGGCACTATTGTCTATTAATCAGATGAAGAGCCAGAGTACGAGCATCAATCACTCACCCTCGAGATCCAGTCAGTTTTTTACATACAGGCAACTCTCCAGTATCCGTACATGGATCCAACGGGAAACCGTTGTAAAGGGATTTAAAATTCTATTGCTAACAAGTGAAAAGACAGCTCCAAATAATTTGGAAAAATCGCCTTCCAAACACTGTGCTCATTTGTATTTGCTCATTCTCCTTCTCACGCACTCTCTCTCTCTCACACTCGCACATTCCCTCTCTCACACACACTCTCTCTCTCTCTCTCACTCACCATAAGAATCACCCTCCTCTGCCTTCGCTTTGCTGGTGTGTGTGTGTGTGAGCGCTGCTGCAGCCGATGTCTCTCGTGGCTGCCACTGACATTGAGAATGAGGGTAGTGCTGGTTATGTCCATCATTTGTTGCTGTTTGTAGCTGATTGTATTGATTCATTAAAGTTTAAAATGTAGACTCACCCTAACGGAAAAATCGTTTACCCGGAATAGCCCAATCCCCAAGGGACCCGGATAATCGAGAGTTGCCTATATATATAGATATATATATATAGTGTTCCTAACACAGATGAGACTGCACACAGGGAGGTTAAAGTAACAGTGACCTCAGTCTTTAATAAGACACTCCAGAGTGAGGAACAGGCCTTAGGGGCCGGCATACATACAGTGCTCCCAAGGGATGCTGGGATCCCTTGGGACTTCAGGGGATGAGCTCCCTGGTGGCGGAACATGGGAGTGCATGCTTTACAGATACACAACATCACTCCCCCCCGAAAGTCAAAGTGAAAACTATTTACAAGGTGAGGCGGTCGGGAGCCTTTCTTTCTCTGGTGGAATGCCTCGGTACAAATGTCTGTTCTGGTGTGTTGGCTGTGCCCTCGCTGGGCTGGCATGTTGTTGGCCCTGCAGGGCTGCTGGGTGAGCCTGACCTTGCTGGGCTGTTGGGCGGGATGGGTTCGATTTCCTGGTCCGGCGTGGTGTCGTTGATCCTTTGGGTGTGTGTTGTGGGCTCGAAAAAGGTGGTGTCTGCTGTGGGTTGTTCAGGGCAGTCTGTGAACCGCAGCCTCGTTTGGTCCAGGTGCTTTCTGCAAATTTTGACCAATGTCTAGTTTGACTACAAACACCCTATTCCCTTCTTTAGCTATCACCGTGCCCACGATCCACTTGGGACCATGTCCATAGTTTAGCACATACACAGGGTCATTCAGATCAATTTCCCGTGACACAGTGGCGCGACCATCGTTTACATTTTGTTGCTGCCGCCTGCTCTCTACCTGATCATGCAGGTTGGGGTGAACCAGCAAGAGTCTGGTTTTAAGTGTCCTTTTCATGAGTAGCTCAGCCGGGGCAACCCCTGTGAGCGAGTGGGGTCTCGTGCGATAGCTGAGCAGTATTTGGGGCAGGCAGGTTTGGAGTGAGCCTTCTGTGACTCGTTTTAGGCTCTGTTTGATGGCTTGTACTGCCCGCTCTGCCTGCCCATTGGAGGCTGGTTTAAACGGGGCCGAGGTGACATGTTTGATCCCATCGCGGATCATGAATTCTTTAAATTCGGCATTGGTGAAACATGGCCCGTTGTCACTGACCATTATGTCAGGCAGGCCGTGGGTGGCAAACATGGCAGTCAGGCTTTCAATGGTGGCGGTGGCGGTGCTTCCCGACATTATTTCACATTCAATCCATTTTGAAAAAGCATCCAGCACCACCAGGAACATTTTACCGAGAAATGGGCCCACATAGTCGACATGGATCCTCGACCATGGTCTGGAGGGCCAGGACCACAAACTTAGTGGTACCTCTCTGGGCGCGCTGCTCAACTGAGCACATACGCTGCATTGCCATACACAGGACTCTAAGTCAGAGTCGATACCGGGCCACCACACGTGGGATCTGGCTATCGCTTTCATCATTACTATACCCGGGTGTGTGCTGTGGAGGTCCGAGATGAACGTCTCCCTGCCCTTTTTTGGTAGCACTTCGCGGTTACCCCACAACCGGCAGTCTGCCTGAATGGACAGCTCGTCCTTTCGCCGCTGGAATGGCTTGATTGGCTCTTGCATTTCAACGGGGTTGCTGGCTCAACTCCCATGCAGTACACACTTTTTTTTACTAGGGACAGCAGAGGATCTTGGCTGCTGCATCATCAACAAGTTTGCAGGCTGCACCATTTCCACCTCCGTGGTGGGCAATGGTAGCCGACTGAGAGCATCCGCACAGTTCTCGGTGCCTGGCCTGTGGCGGATGGTATAGTTATACGCTGATAGCGCGTGTGCCCACCTTTGTATGCAGGCTGAGGCATTAGTATTTATCCCCTTGTTTTCAGCGAAGAGGGATGTGAGGGGCTTGTGATCGGTTTCCAGCTCAAATTTGAGGCCAAACAGGTACTGATGCATTTTCTTTATCCCAAACACATACGCTAATGCCTCTTTCTCAATCATGCTGTAGGCTCTCTTGGCCTTAGACAAGCTCCTGGAAGCATAGATGACAGGTAGCAACTTCCCCGCAACGTTAGCTTGTTGTAATACACACTCGACTCCATACGACGACGCGTCACATGCTAGCACAAGTCTTTTACACAGGTTATACAATACAAGCAGCTTGTTGGAGCATAAAATGTTTCTGGCTTTCTCAAAAGCAATTACTTGTTTTTTTCCCGATACCCAGTTCCCACTTTGCACAATAACACATGTAGGGGCTCTAAGAGGGTGCTTAACCCCAGAAGTAAGTTACCAAAATAGTTGAGGAGTTCCAGGAACGACAGCAGATCCGTGACATTCTGTGGCCTGGGCACGTTCCTGATAGCCTCTGTCTTGGCATCTGTGGGCCGAATGCCGTCCGCCGCGATCTTTCTCCCCAAAAACTCCACTTCTGTTGCCATGAAGATGCATTTCGACCTCTTCAGCCGCAGCCCTACGCGATCCAGTCGCTGGAGGACCTCCTCCAGGTTTTGTAGGTGCTCGGCGGTGTCCCGACCCGTGACCAATATGTCGTCCTGAAAGACCGCCGACTTGAGTAGGCTCTCCATGTTTCTCTGGAAGATCGCTGCAGCCAACCGAATTCCAAATGGGCATCTGTTGTAGATGAACAGTCCCTTGTGCATGTTGATGCAGGTGAGGCACTTCGAAGACTCCCCCAGCTCCTGCATCATGTAGGCCGAAGTCAGGTCGAGCTTGGTGAACGTCTTGTCTCCTGCCAGCATCGCAAATAGGTCATCTGCCTTAGGTAGCGGGTATTGGTCCTGTAGCGAGAAACGATTAATAGTTACTTTAAAATCACCGCAAATCCTGACCGTGCCATAACTTTTGAGTACTGGAACAATCGGGCTGGCCCACTCGCTGAATTTCACTGGGGAGATAATGCCCTCGCATTGCAGCCTGTCCAGCTCGATTTCCACTCTCTCCCTCATCATGTGAAGTACCGCTTGCGCCTTGTGGTGAATGGGCCGTGCCCCTGGGACCAAGTGGATCCACACCTTCGCCCCGGAAAAGTTTCCAATGCAGAGACACGATGTACAAATCTCTGGACAGTGGAGGAAAGGATGTTCTGAACGTGGCCCTCATCCTGAAGGCCACCTTTGTGTGCGGCTGCATCAAGCTGTGCACAGACCCCCGGTACGCAAACACCAAGTGTCACTACGTGCTGAGGTTCTACCTGTCCCTGGTGTTGCGAAGGATGGGTCTGCCCCCACCAGCTGGACCATGCCTGCCCACCTGTCCTTCGTGGAAAAGTTTTTCAGAAAAAACCCCTTTGACCACAAGGCCATAAAGCAGTGGTCGGCACGTAACGTCCTGGACGCCCTACGAAAGAAGGAGAGGGTGGACCCTGTCGGGTGGTTCCCCGAGCAGACTGTCGAGCTCGTCTGGCAGAACGTTTCATCACCAGAGCTTTCACACAAGCACCAAGATGTAGCTTGGTTGGCGGTGAGGAGGGCCCTACCCGTCAGATCCTTCATGCACAGCCGGGGTTTCAGAGACACGGCACTCTGCCCCCGAGTTGGCTGTGGTGCGGACGAGACAGTCATCCATCTCCTTTGGGATTGCCCCCTTTGCAAGTCGGGTCTGGATGGAGATGCAGTGGTTACTGTCGAGGTTCATCCCAAGCAGCTCCGTAACACATGACTCTGTGCTCTACGGGCTGTTCCCAGGGACACACGCCGAGACAGACATCACCTGCTGCTGGAGGGCCATCAACTCGGTCAAAGACGCACTTTGGTCTTCCCGAAACTTGCTGGTCTTCTAGAGCAAGGAGATGTCCACGTCTGCGTGTTGCAGACTGGCGCAATCCAAGATCCAGGAGTACGTGCTGAGGGACGCACTTAAAATTGGTGCAGTCGCCGCAAAGGCACGGTGGGGAAGGGCCACAGTTTAAAGCCCTTCTGCCACAGTAAACCCGGGGGCTGGAATCAGTATAAAACTGTATGTAACTGAAATGTAACTAAAAGAAATGTAACTGTACCCTCACCCATTCCGTGTACCGTATAGTGCCACTAGTAAAGCGATATGATGACTGTATTACAATGTATCCTGGATTGTACTGAAATGTACCTCGAAATGGAAAGCAAGCAAATCTATTGAACGGAACTGCCGTTAGTATCCAAATGTACTGAACTGCCTTCCAATGTATTGTGCAAATTTTTATATGAATCAAGTATATTTTGAAATTAAAAAAAAAAATTTGTTAAGAACCTGGGTACATGAGGCCTCATCGACATGTGATAGCGCTCGGATGTCATCCCAGTTCTAGCGGATTTTGCCCAGCCAACTCCTTCCAAGCAGTGTGGGGCCATCGCCCGGAACAGTCCAGAGTGGCAGTTCGTGCACCGTGTCCTCGTAGGTGACCTTGACCATGGCGCTGCCCAGGACAGTGATAAGCTGTTTGGTGTACGTTCTCAGTTTCTTGTGGATGGGGCTCAGGGCTGGTCTGAGTGCCTTGTTGCACCACAGTCTCTCAAACATCTTTTTACTCATGATGGATTGGCTAGCGCCAGTGTCCAGTTCCATGGCTACGGGTAAGCCATTCAATTTTACGTTTAGCATTATAGGTGGACATTTCATTGAAAATGTGTGCACCCCGTGTACTTCAGCATCTGCCTCCTCTCTCTGAGGCTCGAAATTGCTTTGATCCACCATGGACCGATCTTCCTCTGCCACGTGGTGGTTAGCAGGTTTTGCAGAGCTTGCAGCTCGTTTGCAAGCTCGTTGGAGGTGCCCCATTGTTCCACAGTTCTTGCAAAGATACCCTTTGAAGCAGCATGAATAGGCTGAATGGAAGCCTCCACAACGCCAACAAGGTGTGAATTGCCTTGCATTCATCCTTTGTTGGGGACTCTGAATCATCTGGGTCACCTGAGGCCTGCTGGCAGTTGCAGACTCGTGGGTTCTGCCCTGTACATTTCTGCTCACAAACACAGTTCCAGTTAATTTATGAACATTGCTAGCACTTGCGTGCTGAGGGATTTGTTTGGTGTTATCACTGGTGGACATAAACGCCTGTGCTATTGGAATGGCTTTACTGAGGGTCGGTGTCTCTACAATCAAAAGTTTTCATCGGGTGGTCTCATGGCCAATGCCCAGTACAAAAATGTCTCTGAGTATTTGCTCCAGGTAGCCATCAAACTCACATTGTCCTGCAAGTCGCCTTAGCTTGGCGATATAGCTCGCCACTTCCTGACCTTCAGATCGCTGGTAGGTGTAGAACCGATACCTCGCCATCAGCATGCTCTCCCTTGGGTTAAGATGCTCCCGAACCAGTGTACACAGCTCCTCATACGACTGATCTGTGGGTTTCACCAGAGCCAGAAGATTCTTCATGAGGCTGTAGGTCAGTGCCCCGCAGACTGTGAGGAGGACTGCTCTCCTTTTTGCAGCGCTTCCTTCTCCGTTCAGCTCGTTGGCTACAAAGTACTGGTCTAGCCACTCGACATAGGCTTCCTAGTCCTCACCCTCCGAGAACTTCGCCAGGATGCCCACAGTTTGCTGCATCTTTGCGTTGGATTCGTATTCTCGTCGCCAGTTATTGTGTTCCTAACACAGATGAGGCTGCACACAGGGAGGTTAAAGTAACAGTGACCTCAGTCTTTAATAAGACACTCCAGAGTGAGGAACATGTCTTAGGGGCCGGCTTATATACAGTGTTCCCAAGGGATGCTGGGATCCCTTGGGACTTCAGGGGATGAGCTCCCTGGTGGCGGAACATGGGAGTGCATGCTTTACAGATACACAACATATATATATATATATATTTATGCTTTGTTGTATGGAAGAATTGCTCAGAAAGATCTGATTACCTGTTGAACTATTTTGTTTCAGAATGGAACAGCAGACGAGCTGTGGAGAACGGGCACATCCACAGGCTCTTAAAACTCTATCAGGACTGGCACCAGCGAGATACGCAGAACAAGTATATTCCCATCCGCAAAGCTCTCCTCAACTGCATTAAATATATCACAAACATCCAGACGGGGAAGAAAGCCTTCCTGGAGGCCGACGGGATGAGAGTGCTGCTTAGCACCTCACGGGTAGGTTGAGACAGCCCTGGGGATATTCCATGATACTTCCTCACCATTTGCCATTTGCCGGGGGCAATTGTGGATGGGTTGCACCCTCCACCTGCCCCCGGTCGGTTAGGATTTACCACCGGTCATCACATCTTAGAGGCACTAGTGGGCCTTAAAAAGGGGGAAATATTGGCCCCTTGTAACTCATAAGAAATCAGAAGTCAGCCCGCACAATGCCTGGCCCGCCCCATGAGTCTATTTTACAGTGCTACGGGGAAAGGGCGGGGGAGTGGGACTAGCTGAAGTGCTCCTGCAGAGAGCCAGCACGGGCTCGATGGGCCGAATGGCCGTCTCCTGTGCTGTAACCGTTCAATTATTCTATGATTTTATGTCCACTGCTCCTCTTTGCTCAAGGCTTCTGCAAGAGCAGTGGAGTTATCCCCGGTGTCCTGGCCAATATTTATCCCTCAATGAACATAACAAAAAAGTAGATTATCCGGTCATTATCACATTGCTCTTTGTGGGAGCTTGCTGTGCACAAATTGGCTGCCGCGTTTCCCACATTACAGCAGTGACGACACTTCAAAAGTATTTCATTGGCTGTAAAGCGCTTTGAGACGTCCGGTAGTCATGAAAAGCGCTATATAAATGCAAGTCTTTTTTCTTTCTTTTGTTGTCCCGGGCTCCCCTCCAATGTACCCCCCACCCCCCACATTTTTTTGGGTGGTCGTGAAAGGCACTATATAAATCCAAGTCTTTCTTCTTTCTTAAAGTAGCATTTTAACTGTGCGCTGCAGTATTGACTGAACCCGTATAGTGCCCGCATTGACTTTTTTGCGGCACTGCTTCTGCTTCAGTCAGAGTTGTCCCCTTTTATAAAGATGGTCACGATTACTGCATCTCTGAGATCCTCCTCCCTCCAGATGAGAGAGCTGAGGTCGTGTATTCACACCAGCAGTGCCTCTCCGCCATACTTCAATGCCTCAGCAGGGATTCCATCCGCACCCGTAGCCTTGTTGTTTTTAAGCTGTCTCATGGCTTTTTCTACCTCGTGCACTGCTGGGGACTTACTGAGGTGGTGGTGGGTAGCATGCTGCAGGATGGAGTTGAGAACACTCAAGTCAAGGGCAGAATCTCTATTGAGGAGATCTTCGAAGTGCTCCTTCCAGCGGGCCCTGACTGTCTCAGTGTCCTTGATGATAGTAGACACCTCAAATCGCTGGAGAAATATCACCAACAATGTCTCCGCAAGATCCTACAAATCACCTGGGAGGACAGGCGCACCAACATCAGCGTCCTCGTCCAGGCCAACGTCCACAGCATTGAAGCACTGACCACACTCTGCTGGGCAGGCCACATAGTTCGCATGCCAGACACGAGACTCCCAAAGCAAGTGCTCTATGCGGAGCTCCTTCACGGCAAACGAGCCAAAGGTGGGCAGCGGAAACCTTACAAGGACACCCTCAAAGCCTCCCTGATAAAGTGTGACATCCCCACTGACATCTGGGAGTCCCTGGCCAAAGGCCGCCCAAAGTGGAGGAAGTGCATCCGGGAGGGCGCTGAGCACCTCGAATCTCAACGCCGAGAGCGTGCAGAAACCAAGCGCAGTCAGCGGAAAGAGCTTGCGGCAAACCAGTCCCAACCACCCTTTCCTCAACAACTATCTGTCCCACCTGTGACAGAGTCTGTGGCTCTCGTATTGGACTGTGCAGCCACCAAAGAACTCACTTCAGGAGTGGAAGCAAGTCTTCCTCGATTCCGAGGGACTGCCCATGATGATGATGATAGTGCCCATTAAGCACCCGTGCAAGATCCCAGGGTATTCTATCACTTAACTCAAAGCATAACATTTACCCTGTAGTTACACTAAAAGAGCAATGGTGCATGGGCTTGTCATAATTTAAGCTGCAGATATATCAACAACCTATTATTTGTATAGAAGCAAACTGCAACTTTCTTTAATGGATGGGGAAATAATGCAGGATGCAAATGGGTCACGCTAATTCTCCTTGGTTGAATTCCTGACACGTGCTTGCATTGCACGAGTCTGTGCGGAGCCATAACATTTAGCCCTACATGTGATAGTCCTTTATTCATGGCTGGTTTTTCAGTTGTTCTCTTTTGGGGGACGAGGGGATGCTGTGTCAACATTTTTTGTTCCGTTTTTGCTAGTTTTCTAGCTTGTTGTATATATAATTTAATAATTGCTAGTAGCTAACATTTGCAGCAATGAGGATCAGGTAGGCAGCCGGCCAAGGAACATATTGAAAATCTATCTGGACCGTGGCTAAATCATAAGCTTAGCCGGAGAAAAGAAATGTATCTTGTTTCCAAAAGCAGTATTGAAGGTGAACCAATGTGCAGAGCAAACTGTATCTCCATGCTGATAATGAAGTGCTTCAAGTCACTCTGGAATAATAAAGCTGCTTTCTTCTTTATCTAGGCCTGTGGCTCCAATACAGACCTGCACCCTGTTGTAAAGTTGGCCACACAAATCATGCGGAGGTGCTATCCCAAGAGCCAGCTTCCTGTGCTCACAGTCCGAAGCTGCTATTCATTCGCACTGCCAAACGTCGCTGACCAGCAGGCACCGGAGCATCCCGGCAAGTCTCCGCAAGGTGAGATTCCGTCGGTTTACCGGAACTTCTGTTGTTTTATTTACGGAGCAGAGAGGAGCTTGGCCTCATTTACTTTTTCTTTTAAACTTATTCCTTCACGGGATGTGGACGTCACTGGCAAGGCTGGCATTTATTGCTGAACCGCTGCAGTCCGTGTGGTGAAGGTTCTCCCACAGTAGCGGCTTGGTATAACTGTGTGGTTTGCTGGGCCATTTCAGAGGGCAGTTAAGAGCCAACCACCTTGTTATGGGTCTGGAGTCACACGTAGACCAGACCGGGTAAGGACGGCAGATTTTCTTCCCTGAAGGACATTAGTGAACCAGATGGGTTTTTGTTTCATGGTCACCATTACTGATACTAGCTATTTATTTAATTAACAGTATTTAAATTCCCCATTTGCTGTGGTGGGATTAGAACTCATGTCTCCAGTTCATTAGTCCAGGCCTCTGGATTACTAGTCCAGTCACATAACCACTGGTTTCACCACCATTGCCAATCTTTACCTGGTTAGTACCATTGGTATCACTGACTGATGCCAATGGCTGAGTGTAGACACCTTGTTTGTGTTGAGCTGACGATATAAACACCAGTTTCTGTTGGTTTGGTGATGCTGCCGTGTTTCATCGGACTGAGGGTTCGGTCACGTTAGCACTCAAAAGCTGCCTTTCTTCAAGCTTTGGGTTAAACATTGGATATAAAGGCCTAGAATTGAGGCGATCATGAGCCTGTACCTAATACGCAAATCTCAGAAGTACAGAGAGCCGCGAACGAACGCTCTCACACAATACAAAAACAAAATACTGCACATACTGGAAATCTGAAATAAAACCAGGAAATGCTGGAAATACTCAGCGGGTCAGGCAGCGTCTGTGGGGAGAGGAACAGAGTTAACGTTTCAGGTCGATGACCTTTCGTCAGAACTGGCAAAAGTTAGAGATGTAGCAATATTTAAGCAAGTATTGAGGCAGGGAAGGGGAGAGGGGAGAAAAGAACAAAAGGGAAGGTCTGTGATAGGGTGGAAGGCAGGAGAGATTAAATGACAAAAAGGATGATGGGGCAAGGCAAAAAGAGATGGTAATGGGGCAGGTAAAGAAACCAAAGATGGGTCTAGCGGAGGTGTAAATGGCAACAGGAGAACCATTACCAGCGTCTGCTGTCCAAAAAGATGGGAGCAGTGGTTCTGATCTGAAATTGTTGAACTCAATGTTGAGTCCAGAAAGCTGCAAAGTGCCTAATCGAAAGATGAGGTGCTGCTCCTTGAGCTTACATTGAGTTTCGCTGGAACAGTGTAGGAGGCCGAGGACGGGGAGGTGGGTGTGGAACGGGGAATTAAAGCGACCGGAAGCTCGGGGTCACGCTTGCGGACTGAACGGAGGTGTTCCGCAAAGCAGTCACCCAATCGGCGTTAGGTAGAGGAGACTGCATCCCGAGCAGCAAATACAGTATAATAAATTGAAAGAAGTACAAATAAATCGCGGTTTGACCTGGAAGGAGTGTCTGAGGCTCTGGACAGTGGGAAGAGAGGAGGTGAAAGGGCAGGTGTTGCATCGCGTATGTTTGCACGGGTCATGCAAACCCCTTTCAGTGTTTGTGCCTCATTTGCTGGGGTTTGTAAAAAAATTTAAGAATACGCTCATCTGTAAACACAGCCCATAGTACAGGCGATATTTAGGATAGATGGTACTGTACGTGAGCCTAGAGTATAACTGGGACCATATGTTCGCCTGTAATATGGGTGGTAAGTATGTCCAGGATGTCCAACCATTTGTAGCTGGGGTCCAGACACATGTTGCAAAATCGATGAGTGGGTTGCTTACGATTACTCAAAGGCGAGATTCCCAAACTCACCAAAACCAAGGCCTCTAAATCTATGAAGAGGAAGACCCCCATCATCATCAGAAAAGTTCGAATCCCAAACCCACAAAAAGTGAGGCTAATGTCAGATAATGTTGGAATCAACGTTCTGTAATTTGTGCAGATAAGTGACTGGGACTGGGCTGACAGATCTATGTGTTTGTACAGAGGGTGTTGCAGTCAAAGAAGATGATGAAGAGCAGGATGATGAAGATGGCATTGAGAATGAAGAACCAGGGTGCAATGAAGATGTAAGGAAATGGAATAACATGGAGACTTTTACAATCACTAGTTTCAAGTATGAGTGTAGCTGGCAGACACATTATAACAACCACTTACATTTCTACGATGCTCCTCACAATAATGAGCCAGAAAGGATGTACATCTAGCAGAAGGGTTAAAAGGAAAAATGGAGAGGTTGGGCTGGAAACCAAAGGCACAGTGAAAGAGAAGGGTTTTGAGGAGGTGGCAAGATGGGGGGAACTGGGCAGGGAGTTCCAGAAGGTAGACGTGTCATGGCTGAATGAGTGACTACCAATGCTAAGGGAACAGAGGATGTCTGTGGGGATGAATAGCAGGAGGACAATCGAAGTGTTGTCATGAAGTAGTTTTGCTTCAGATAGATGGTGCCGTTATAGTGTATGTGGAACCTTTACCCGGAGTCCGAGTATGACCTGGTACGGGAAGAAGGAGACAGTCCCACCTGGCTTCACTCGAGTTGAGTCATGCTTCAACACTGGATTTGTATGTGAAGGGTATCAATGGTGTGAAGCGGTTTTGACTTTGCGCCCACCCAAATATGTCCAGTATGAATGCACTATGAGATAAGATGAGGCAATGACTTGAGATGGGAAATCAGAGAAGAATTTTGAAGTCCATTTGTTGAGGCACGAGGAGTCAATGGAGTTCTCATTCTTTTTAAGTTCCTCCGTGTCCTCTCCCTTCCCTATCTCGAACTTCCTCCAACCCTACAGGAGCAGCCCGCCCAAACTTTCCATTCCTCTTACTCCAGCCTATTGTTCATTCCCATCTTTTCCCCACCACAGCCCACTGTGCTTTCAGCAGTTGAAGACCCATGCTCTGGAATTCTCTCCTCAAACACCTCCTACTTCTCCTCCCTCAAGACCCTCCTTCAAGCTTGCCATTTTGACCAAGCTTTCGCGTACTGCTCCAATATATCGTTCAAATATCCCAGGCCAGCTCATTTGCATCATTATTCACAGCTGCAGGTGCACATGTGTGCAGGTGCAGGGTGAAACCAATGGTGGGATTGGAAAATTGCATGTGAGTGAAATTTAAAGGGATGGGCACAATTAAAGGGCAGTGTTACAGGGAGAGAGTTAACAAAAATTCTGAAAGCCTTTAGAAAGACTCAACCTATGATCAGCTTTTTCCTAGGCTGAAGGTGCATGGACTGAAGGTGCATGGGCTGAAGGTGCCTGGGATGAAGGTGCATGGGTTGGTGCATGGGCTGAAGTTGCATGGGCTGAAGGTGCATGGGCTGAAGGTGCATGGACTGAAGGTGCATGGGCTGAAGGTGCATGGACTGAAGGTGCATGGGCTGAAGGTGCATGGGATGAAGGTGCATGGGCTGAAGGTGCATGGGTTGGTGCATGGTCTGAAGATGCATGGGTTGGTGCATGGTCTGAAGGTGCATGGGTTGAAGGTGCCTGGGCTGAAGGTGCATGGGTTGGTGCATGGGCTGAAGGTGCCTGGGCTGAAGGTGCATGGGTTGGTGCATGGGCTGAAGGTGCATGGGCTGAAGGTGCCTAGGTTGGTGCATGGGCTGAAGGTGCATGTGTTGGTGCATGGACTGAAGGCGCATGGGTTGGTGCATGGGCTGAAGGTGCATGGGTTGAAGGTGCCTGGGCTGAAGGTGCCTGGGTTGGTGCATGGGCTGAAGGTGCATGGGTTGGTGCATGGACTGAAGGTGCATGTGTTGGTGCATGGGTTGGTGCATGGACTGAAGGTGCATGGGTTGGTGCATGGGCTGAAGGTGCATGTGTATGTGCCTGGGCTGAAGGTGCCTGGGTTGGTGCATGGGCTGAAGGTGCATGGGTTGGTGCATGGGCTGAAGGTGCATGGGCTGAAGGTGCCTGTGTTGGTGCATGGGTTAGTGCATGGACTGAAGGTGCATGGGTTGGTGCATGGGCTGAAGGTGCATGGGCTGAAGGTGCCTGGGTTGGTGCATGGGCTGAAGGTGCATGTGTTGGTGCATGGACTGAAGGCGCATGGGTTGGTGCATGGGCTGAAGGTGCATGGGTTGAAGGTGCCTGGGCTGAAGGTGCCTGGGTTGGTGCATGGGCTGAAGGTGCATGGGTTGGTGCATGGACTGAAGGTGCATGTGTTGGTGCATGGGTTGGTGCATGGGCTGAAGGTGCATGTGTAGGTGCCTGGGCTGAAGGTGCCTGGGTTGGTGCATGGGCTGAAGGTGCATGGGTTGGTGCATGGGCTGAAGGTGCATGGGCTGAAGGTGCCTGTGTTGGTGCATGGGCTAGTGCATGGACTGAAGGTGCATGGGTTGGTGCATGGGCTGAAGGTGCATGGGTTGGTGCATGGGCTGAAGGTGCCTGTGTTGGTGCATGGGATGAAGGTGCATGGGCTGAAGGTGCATGGGCTGAAGGTGCATGGGTTGGTGCATGGGCTGAAGGTGCATGGGCCGAAGGTGCATGGGATGAAGGTGCATGGCTTGGAGATGCATGGGTTGAAGGAAGTAACAGACAAAAACTTCAGGGAACAGAAATTCCACGTGCAACCTGGAAGCCACAGCCCACTGCACCAGCCCTTTGGTGCATGTTAGATGTTCGTACAGCTCCACATTGGCTCTCTGCTGATTCAGACCCTGTGAACACATTTTCCCACATCTATAGCCAAATAAGTACAACAGTGCGTGTAAATATGGTTAGTGGCACCTTGGTGGGAGAGGTCAATCAGGCTTTGCTGGCTGTTGACCACTGTGCCGTGCCTTCTTTCATCCAGTACCACAGCAGTCCGGAAATTGTGGTCGGAGGCTTCCTGTGGGTGGATGCCTCCGACCTGAGAAACTTCTATGAATGTACCTGGTGGTCCCGGCGGTTTGGAAACTTTGGTCCTGGGCCTCTCCGTGAATGCCTGCATAGAGGCTCACATATCCTAGGGACGTAGGCATGCCCCCGGGATTACGTGGGCCGGCCCAAACAATCAATCAAAGTAGGGGTATTCCCATTCATACTTGTGGTGAGTTCCGTATATACACAAACACCAAGGGGCCGAAATTCAGAGTCCCGATAAGGCCCATTACCGCCGGAATGCGATGACCATGCGGCGGAATCCAATGGCTGCCGATTTCTGGTCGAATGGCCGCTGCAAGCTAAATTCAGCAGGGTTTTTTTTTCTGGTGGTCCGCACTTCTGTCCCGTCGCTACCGTGCGGCCACGAGTGCGCCATGAGTGCGCGCACCGCCGGGACCCCCCACCTCCGGCGAAACTCGGGCCGAAAAATCTATTGCCTGCCGAGCGGTGCCTCCGACAGCTTTTTCTGTCGGTGCACCTTGCATTCTCTCTGTCAGCCCCCTGGTGGTGCGGCGGCCATTAAAGGCGAGGGCCCACTGCCGCGGCCGCCATTTTTTTTTTGCCGTCCGACCTCCATGTCGGCCGGACTATTGTGCCCCCAGGCCGCCAACAGCGCCTCTTGGGTGCCAGGCCGCTGGCCCGGCCGAAACCCTCCCTGGTGGCCCAGTGGCCGAACCTCAATAATCGCCGATTCTCTCCCCTTTAAAGGAGGAGAGGTACGTGGTGACACAGATGCTCCACTGCTGAGTGACAGCGGCAGAGAAACACTCCCACCTCCACTTGCGCTCCTCACCAGCACTTACCGCCACACTCCACCCCCTTTATGACCAACTTCCTGGCAGCTTCAAAAAAAAGGACAAAGAGCTGAATATCAATCAAGAGTCAACCTCATCCTATGTGGTGGTGAAAACACTTACAAAACGGTAAGTGTGCCAGGTTTCTGGCAGGCCTGAATTCCGGCCCCCCATAAGCCTGAATGGGAATACCCCAAAAAGTACACAAAATAAATAAAAATAAACATCACATATTTAAAATGAATCAAAATGGAATTTACTTATTTATTTAAAACAAAAATTACATTTTTTGAAAAATAAACTTACATACTTTAAAGGGTTTAAAAATAAACTTAGCTTGTTTCTCTCGTTCTTAAATGTTTAAATTATTGAATTAAAAAAAAAATTCAGTCGTAAGAATTTCGCGGGCATTCGCTGGGCAGAGGTGGGCAAATAGCCCAACTCTGCGCCCGCGAAGGCCCTTTACTTCCGAACGCGTGCGATCTGTCAAGTGGATTCTTGACCGATCGCAAGTTCTGGGTTTAGGCGCGTGTGCTTCACATACCGAAACCCGGAATGTGCGGGACCCTACGGGTGTGTGCACACCTCGTACCTGCCTGTGGGGGCTGCAACTTCAGAGCCATATAATGACATCGTGATTGAGGTGCTTCTGAAGAACTGTCCAGCAGAATGGTTAGTTAGGGCTCTACACTGTGCCATTGAGTTTGATGTCACAACCAACCTTTAGAGTTGGAGCCTCCATATGCACCAATCGTCTATCAAAGCGAGGTATGGTCACCTCTGCATATGCAGATGTGTGGGTATCTCCAGGTACATACTAACCCCTCCCTATCTCTCTAACCTCCTCCAATCTGGCAACTCTCTGAGATCTCTGCGTTTCTCCAACCCTGGTCTCTTGCACATCCCTGATTTCCTTCTCACCACCATTGGTGGCCGTGCCTTCAGCTGTTTGGGCCCTAAACTCTGGAATTCCCTGCTGAAACCTCTCAGCCTCTCTGTTTTCTTTTAAGACACCTCTTAAAACCTACCTCACCTGTCCTAATACCTCCCTCGTTGGCTTGGTTCAATTTATTTTGTCTGATTACGCTCCTGTGAAACACCTTGGGATGCTTGTGTAGTGTAACAAAATTTGCAGATGACACAAAGATTAGTGGGAAAGCGGTAGAGGACACGGAGAGGCTGCAAAGAGATTTAGATAGGTTAAGCGAATGGGCTAAGGTTTGGCAGATGGAATACAATGTCGGAAAATGTGAGGTCATCCACCTTGGGGGAAAAAAACAGAAAAAGGGAATATTATTTGAATGGGGAGAAATTACAACATGCTGTGGTGCAGAGGGACCTGGGGGTCCTTGTGCATGAATCCCAAAAAGTTAGTTTGCAGGTGCAGCAGGTAATCAGGAAGGCGAATGGAATGTTGGCCTTCACTGCGAGAGGGATGGAGTACAAAAGCAGGGAGGTCCTGCTGCAACTGTATAGGGTATTGGTGAGGCTGCACCTGGAGTACTGCGTGCAGTTTTGGTCACCTTATTTAAGGAAGGATATACTAGCCTTGGAGGGGGTACAGAGACGATTCACTAGGCTGATTCTGGAGATGAGGGGGTTACCTTATGATGATAGATTGAGTAGACTGGGTCTTTACACGTTGGAGTTCAGAAGGATGAGGGGTGATCTTATAGAAACATTTAAAATAATGAAAGGGATGGACAAGATAGAGGCAGAGAAATTGTTTCCACTGGTTGAGGAGACTAGAACTAGGGGGCACAGCCTCAAAATACGGGGGAGCCAATTTAAAACCGAGTTGAGAAGGAATTTCTGCTCCCAGAGGGTTGTGAATCTGTGGAATTCTCTGCCCAAGGAAGCAGTTGAGGCTAGCTCATTGAATGTATTCAAGTCACAGATAGATCGATTTTTAACCAATAAGGGAATTAAGGGTTATGGGGAGTGGGTGGGTAAGTGGAGCTGAGTCCACGGCCAGATCAGCCGTGATCTCGTTGAATGGCGGAGCAGGCTCGAGGGGCTAGATGGCCTACTCCTGTTCCTAATTCTTATGTTCTTATGTTCTTATGCTTTACTATGCTAAAGGCGCTATATAAATGCAAGTTCTTGTTATGAATACCAATGTGCCTAGCATCCCTGCTGTGATCTTTCTCTTCTTCCAAACACCTCGTTACGCCATTTAGTGACAAATTATGGGAGTATTTTCACTCTCTTAAGTTTCTGAGGATAACAACAAGACAGACTTATTTGGCTTAATTACCCTAATGCCAGCACAGGAGAGGGACTTAATTCTGCCTGTCTGCTTTGGATTTGAAGCTGGGCGCAAGACGTGGACGCCAACGTTAATTACTGGTGGTGTTATGTATGTTAACTGGGTTTTACCTGCCACCTGTCAGAGTCCTAATGGTCACTGGCAGATACGTGCAAGCCATGTATATAATGTTGGCAGCCATGTTGAATCCTCACATTGAGAATAAATAATTGGAGTAAGGTCATGCCTGAACTAGCTCACTGTACTTAGCCTCATAGAGTTATTTGATACTTAACAATTCGCGACGAGAAACAAATACGAATTTTCACGCAACCATGTCTGTTGGAATTTTGGAGAGATTCGTGGAAGGGGAAGACTGGGAGGATTTCACTGATTGCCTCGACCAGTACTTTGTAACCAACGGATTGGAAGGAACCGATAACGCAATTAAGCGCAGGGCGGTTATCCTCACCTTTTGCGGGTCAAAGATTTATGGCCTTATCAAGAATCTACTCTCACTGACTCAACCAATGGATAAGACTTACAGTGAATTGTGTACGCTGGTTCGGAACCACTTTAAACCAAAGGAAAGCATCATCATGGCGAGGTATCGTTTCTATACCCACAGTCGCTCCGAGGGCCAGGAGTGGCAGAATTTGTCTCCGACCTGAGACGTCTCGCTGGGCTGTGCAACTTCGGAGCTGTGTTGGAGGAAATGCTGCGGCATTTTTTTGTGCTTGGCATTGGCCAATGAGGTCATTCCTTCGAAAGCTGCTGGCTACTGAATCTCTAGACCTGAGCAGGGTATCACGATCACACAGGCATACATGTCCACGGACGAAAACTCGAAACAGATATCTTCCCAGCATTGAAACTCACCGGCAAGTACATAAAATAGTATGATCGGCAGGCAGAGCTGCACATGGCGGGGCCTACTCGTCCGCGTTTGTACGACCTGTAACTGCTCAAAGTCCGCCATCGGGGGTGAATCAAATCTCGCCTTGTTGGCATTGTGGGGGCTATCATCGGGCCCCATCAGTGCCGATTCAATCAATACGTGTGCAAAGGCTGTGCAACAATGGGGCACCTTCAGCGAATGTGTCCGCAACCGAGCAAGCGTGTTGCGACACACCATGTAGCTGAGGATGATCGATCCAGCGTGGATCAAACGGCACAGGCAACTTAACCTGAGGTACAGGATGAAGAAGTGTATGGGGTACATTCTTTTACCAAAAGTCCTCCGATAATGCTGGAAGTTAAATTAAATGGGGTTCCAGTATCAATGGAATTGGACACGGGTGCGAGTCAGTCAATAATGAGCCAGAGGGCTTTCAAAAAGATGTGGGACACTAAGGCAAAACGACCCAAACTGAGCCCAATCAATGCGAAGATGCGTATCTACACCAAAGAGCTCATACCAGTCATTGGCAATGCGGCAGTAAAGGTATCGTATGATGGAGCTGTGCATGATTTATCGTTGTGGATCATTCCAGGCAATGGCCCAACGCTGTTCGGCAGGAGTTGGCTTGAGAAAATTAAATGGAACTGGGACGATATTAAAGCCTTATCAGTGGATGACGCTTCGTCTGCTCAAGGGCTGAGCAAGTTTCCCTCATTGTTCGAACCAGGCATCGGCAACTTCCCGGGAGCCAAGGTGCAGATCCACCTAGGCCCGGATGCAAGACCTGTCCATCACAAGGCTTGGGCCGTTCCATACATGATGAGGGAGAAGGTCGAGATCGAACTGGACAGACTTCAATGAGAAGGAATCATATCACCAGTCGAGTTCAGCGAATGGGCCAGTCCAATTGTCCCGGTGTTGAAAAGTGATGGCACGGTCAGGATCTGCAGCGACTACAAGGTAACGATCAACCGAGTCTCGATACAGGATCAGTATCCGTTACCCAAGGTTGACGACCTGTTTGCAACTCTAGCAGGGGGGAAGTCATTCACCAAATTGGACCTGACCTCCGCTTACATGGCACAGGAGCAGGTCGAATCATCGAAAAAACTGATGTGCATCAACACGCACAAAGGACAGTTTATATACCACAGAAGCCCTTTCGGGATTCACTCAGCAGCAACCACATTTCAGAGAAACATGGAGAGTTTGCTGAAGTCTGTCCCGAGAACCATCGTGTTCCAAGATGACATCCTGATCACCGGTCGTGACGCCACCGAACACCTGCACAACCTGGAAGAGGTTCTACATCGTCTGGACAGAGTGGGACTCAGGCTAAAACGCTGCAAGTGCGTTTTCATGGCACCAGAAGTCGAATTCCTGGGGAGAAAGATTGCAGCCGATAGCATCAGGCCTACGGACTCGAAGACAGAGGCCATCAAGAATGCACCCAGACCCCAGAGTGTGACGGAGCTGCGTTCATTCCTGGATTTTCTCAACTATTTTGGTAACTTTCAACCTAGTTTGAGCACATTGCTAGAGCCCTTGCACATGTTGCTGAGAAAGGATAATAACTGGTTTGAGGCAAACCTCAAGACAGAGCCTTTGAGAAGGCCAGGAACCTGCTGTGAGCCAATAAATTACTGGTACACTGTGACCACCTGTAAGCGGTTAGTGCTGGCCTGCGACGTCTCATCATATGGAGTCGGTTGTGTGCTCCAGCAAGCCAATGTATCAGGCAAACTCCAACCAGTTGCATATGCATCCAGAAGTCTGTCTAAGGCTGAAAGAGCCTATAGTATGGTGGAGAAAGAGGCTTTAGCATGCGTATATGTGGTTAGGAAAATGCACCAATACCTGTTTGGGCTTCGGTTTGAGCTTGAAACAGACCACAAGCCGCTCATTTCATTGTTTTCTGAGAGCAAAGGTATAAACACCAAGGCCTCATTCCGCATCCAAAGATGGGCACTGACATTATTCGTTTATGATTATGTCATCCACCACAGACCATGCACTGAAACCTGTGCTGATGCGTTCAGCCGGCTACCGTTGCCCACAACCGGGGTGGAAATGCCGCGGCCGCAGACTTGCTGCTGGTCATGGATGCCTTCGAGAGCGAGGGGTCACCCGTCACGGCTCGCCACATTAGGACCTGGACCAGCCAGGATCCTGTACTGTCAAGCGTAAAAAGGTGTGTGCTAATTGGAAATTGGTCTGCCATTCCCAGAGAAATGCAAGATGGAATTAAGCCTTACAGCCACCGCAAAGATGAATTGTCTATTCAGTCTGATTGTCTGTTATGGGGTAATCGTGTTGTTATGCCAAAAAAAGGCAGGGAAACTTTTGTGCGAGATTTACACAGTACTCACCCAGGCATTGTCATGATGAAGGCCATTGCCAGGTCTCACATTTGGTGGCCCGGCATTGACTCGGACTTGGAGTCATGTGTGCACCAGTGCAACACTTGCATGCAACTGAGTGACACACCTGTGGAGGCTCCGCTGAGTCTGTGGTCATGGCCATCCAAACCGTGGTCAAGGATCCACATAGACTTTGCCGGCCCCTTTCTCGGCAAAATATTTTTAGTGGTAGTGGACGCTTACTCCAAATGGATTGAAAGCGTAATTATGTCATCCAGCATCACCACAGCCACTATTGAAAGCCTCCGGGCCATGTTCGCCACCCATGGCCTGCCCGACGTCCTTGTCAGTGACAACGGACTGTGTTTCATCAGTTCGGAGTTCCACGAGTTTATAACCCGTAATGGCATCAAGCATGTTAGGCCTGCCCCTTTCAAACCCGCGTCTAACGGTCAAGCGGAGCGGGCTGTCCAAACCATTAAGCAGAGCCTAAAATGCGTGACTCACAGCTCCCTACAGACCCGCTTGTCCCACATTCTGCTCAGTTACCGGACGAGACCCCACTCGCTCACCGGGGTCCCTCCTGCCGAGCTGTTAATAAAGAGAGGCCTCAAAACCAAGCTGTCCCTTGTACACCCGGATCTCAATGATCATGTTGAAACCAGAAGGCAATGGCAGTAATGGTACCACGATCGCGCGGCCATTTCATGTGAAATTGCTGTTCATGACCCTGTGTTTGTCCTGAATTATGGTCATGGTCCAAAGTGGGTTGCTGGCACGGTTTTGGCCAAGGAAGGGGACAGGGTGTTTGTAGTCAAAGTGTTAAATGGCCAAACCTGCAAGAGGCACATCGACCAAACCAAACTGCAATTCACAGACAACCCAGAACAAATTGAAGTTGGCATCATCATCGACCAACCAACACACATCCAACCATCAGTTGACCCTTGTGTCATTCACGAAGATGAACCTACCATCCCCGACAGTCCTGTCAGACTGACTGCTCCACAATGCAGCAATGATCCTACTAACTCACCCAAGCTTGGGTTCGAACTGAGAAGATCAACCAGGGAGCGGAAGGCCCCGGACCGTCTCAACTTGTAAATACAACCTGTACCAAGGACTTTGGGGGGAATGATGTTATGTATGTTAACTGGGTTTTACCTGCCACCGGAGGGCATGACTGTCGGAGTCCTAATGGCCACTGGCAGACATGTGCAAGCCGTGTATATAATGTTGGCAGCCATGTTGAATCCTCACTTTGAGAATAAATAAACTGGAGTAAGGTCATTCCTGAACTAGCTCACTGTACTTAGCCTCGTGGAGTTATTCGAGACTTAACAGGTGGCAAATGATTTTTGAACGAACTTGAAGCATGCAAATATTCTTTACGGTTGTCAGTCAAGTCCTACCCAAAGGAACAGTTGCGTCAGTTAAAGACATAAAATAGAAGTTGGGAAGGATAATGTAGCAGAAGTTGACGTGGGAGTAGCAAATACCCTTCGCAGAACCAGTGCCAAAAGTCTTGGAACACATCTCTCGCCAAGTCCTTGAAATAATTCCCCCAGTAATCAGCGGCAGCTGCGGTGAAATATTGACATGGCGATCATTGCCTCTCTCACCGACATTCAGCATCATGTGGCCAATAAACCTCTGATGTATGTTCATTAAGGAAAATCACAATCGGCACAATTCACACCACGGACAACTTGAAAATGCTGATTCCCCTCTGTTTTGCCCCATCTAGTGCAAGACATGAGCACACGAGCAAATTACTGGATGCAAAGTTTTAAAGAAATGATGCATATGTCAAACTCCCATTTGCATTCACTTATATGTCAGCTTTACTTGGCATTACTCGGCAGTGCCCTTGTTTCTGAGTCAGAAGATTGTGGGCTTAAGCCCCATATTGGGGTTTGAGGACATAATATAGGCTGACATGCCAATATTGGGGGACCGCTGCATTGTCGAAAGTCCTGCTCTTTAGATGAGACATTAAACCAAGGCCACAACTGCCTCATCCACTGGTTCAGGTGGCTGTTAAAGATCGCATAGCATTATTTGAAGAAGAGCAGAGAGTTTTCTTAGTGTTCTAGCCTTCAGCAATGCCGCCAAAAATCATTTATCTCCGAGCTGTTTGTGGCACCTGGCTGATGTACAATAGCTGCCATTGTAATAGAGCTCCATCTGGTGGACGACTGCTCCACCTCGTGGACTACTGATGTAAATAATAAAGGATCATATGGCAAACTCACATGATAGTTTTTCTGTTAAGAGCCATCTTGTGTGTAGTGTACTTAGTGATGTAGTAAGAATATATCACAGTCATGTTACTATACGTAACAACAGTTGAAAAAGTAATTCATTATGTGGCGTGCTTAGAAGTGTTTCGATGTACTGAGGTGCCAAATAAATGCAAATAATTAATCTTAATCCTGAATATGTTTCATAGAAATATAGAAACATAGAAAATAGGTGCAGGAGTAGGCCATTCGGCCCTTCTAGCCTGCACCGCCTTTCCATTGAATGGCTGAACATGCAACTTCAGTACCCCATTCCTGCTTTCTCGCCATACCCCTTGATCCCCCTAGTAGTAAGGACTACATCTAACTCCTTTTTGAATATATTTAGTGAATTGGCCTCAACAACTTTCTGTGGTAGAGAATTCCACAGGTTCACCACTCTCTGGGTGAAGAAGTTTCTCCTCATCTCGGTCCTAAATGGCTTACCCCTTATCCTTAGACTGTGACCCCTGGTTCTGGACTTCCCCAACATTGGGAACATTCTTCCTGCATCTAACCTGTCTAAACCCATCAGAATTTTAAATGTTTCTATGAGATCCCCTCTCATTCTTCTGAACTCCAGTGAATACAAGCCCAGTTGATCCAGTCTTTCTTGATATGTCAGTCCCGCCATCCCGGGAATCAGTCTGGTGAACCTTCGCTGCACTCCCTCAATAGCAAGAGTGTCCTTCCTCAAGTTAGGAGACCAAAACTGTACACAATACTCCAGATATGGCCTCACCAAGGCCCTGTAAAACTGTAGTAACACCTCCCTGCCCCTGTACTCAAATCCCCTCGCTATGAAGGCCAACATGCCATTTGCCTTCTTAACCGCCTGCTGTACCTGCATGCCAACCTTCAATGACTGATGTACCATGACACCCAGGTTTCGTTGCACCTCCCCTTTTCCTAATCTGCCACCATTCAGATAATAGTCTGTCTCTCTGTTTTTACCACCAAAGTGGATAACCTCACATTTATCCACATTATACTTCATCTGCCATGCATTTGCCCATTCACCTAACCTATCCAAGTCACTCTGCAGCCTCATAGCATCCTCCTTGCAGCTCACACTGCCACCCAACTTAGTGTCATCCGCAAATTTGGAGATACTACATTTAATCCCCTCGTCGAAATCATTAATGTACAATGTAAACAGCTGGGGCCCCAGCACAGAACCTTGCGGTACCCCACTAGTCACCGCCTGCCATTCTGAAAAGTACCCATTTACTCCTACTCTTTGCTTCCTGTCTGCCAACCAGTTCTCAATCCACGTCAGCACACTACCCCCAATCCCATGTGCTTTAACTTTGCACATTAATCTCTTGTTTCCACTTACTTTTTCAGGATGATGATCTGGAAACAGATCTAACAAGGCTGAGGCCAAATCCAGAATTTGATAGACCTGCGGAGGAGCTGAAAGAGTATGAGAGACTTTGTCCAGAACTTGTTGACTATTTTGAGGTGGGTTCATAGAGCTTTCGAGTGCTCAATAACCATCGGGTTTTCGCTTTGAATACTAAATCATTTTACTAAAATATTGTTTACTGTTGGTGGCCAGTGCTGATAACGGAGACATTATCTAAACAGTAACGGCTGGATTTTTGGCTTTGATGGTTTCGGGGCGGTAATGGCGATGAGGCGATAAAGTTTGCGCCCAGGAACAGGTTGCGTCTCAGTCATCAAAATTGGGCAGCTGGGCCCTGAGTGTGGGGCGGAGCACTAAGGGAAGCGTTGTACACCTCTCTTAAGGCGCTAGGCCGGCTGAGCATGGGAAAATCCCGAGCTAAAGAGGCAGCCTGGGAACGCTCTGAGAGGTCTGGGGAGAAAATAAAAAACTTGAAAAAAACCCCACCAAAAACATTCCCAATACATAGCCCATGCCACCGCAACATAAATCGCAAATAAAAATAAAAGAAAAAACAATCACACTTGCCCGAGGTGGACATTACTTATCTCACTGCAGCCGGTACAGATCGGACTGCCCGTTTTTTCAGGCGGTCCCAGCGGGGCGTACGGGTCGGGCAGGAGTCTAAAAGCAAGCCGGTATCGCACCGGTTCAACTCTTGCTGGCGGTAATGCTCCGCGCTCTGCCGAAACCGGCCCCGGAAACCCCCGCGGGGCGCTGGAAGCTGATCGCCTGCCGCCATTGCCGCAGCTCCGGGGCGAAAACAGAAGCGGTCATCACCGGTCAATCCAGCCCACGAACATTCAGTCATCATCCAGTAGTTCTTGTGACAAGTATGAGGCATTGAGGACATGATGAAGTCAATTAGCAGTAGCAAATTCAGGCTTGGGCAAACAGAACAAACAGCCCCAGCGAGGTTATCTGCCCGTATTAATATAACATTTCTTGTAAATAGTGTCTTTCTTACTAATTAGTTCAGCATAGGTTTTTATTTCTTCTTTCTGTTTGGAGTAAGTGTCCTCTGAGAGAAGCAACTTCTGTTCTGTTCCAGAAGCATATGCTTCCCCACTGTCTCATGCCTTCCAACTTGGTGGATCAATTTCCTGTATCAGAAACGTGGCCAAAATCTAAAAATATAATGACTGCTAGATTCCCCTTGTCCACTAAATCTGTTATCTGCTCAAATATTCCAAGCGATTTATTAGGCATGACTTCCCTTGCATAAAGCCATTCTGACTGTCTATAATGAGTCCAACTTTCTGCATATGTCAGCTGTAGCTCAGTGGGTAGCGCACTCACCTTTGAGTTCGAAGGTTGAGGGTTCAAGTCCCACTCCATGGAACTTAAGCACATACAAAAACTAGGCTGGCATTTGCAGTGCAGTGCTGAGGGAGTGCTGCACTGTCGGAGGTGCCGTCTTTCAGATGAGATGTTAAACTGAGGCCTCATCTGCTCTCTCAGGTGGATGTAAAAGATCCCATGGCACTATTTTGGAGAAGAACAGGGGAGTTATCCCCAGTGTTCTGGCCAATATCGATCTCAATTAACATAACATTATTATGACCAGATAATCTGTTTTAGTGATGTTGATTGAGGGATAGCATTTGGTCACCTGCGCTAATTTCTACTTATGTGACTTGGTGTCAAATTTTTTAATCTCATAATAATCCTGTGAATCGCCTTGGGACGTTTCACTACATTAAAGGCACTATATAAATACAAGTTGTTGTTGTTGCCTATTTTACCTCCCCAGAAGCACAAGGTAATGAGGTGCTGGGTGTACAAAATGGAAGTGTACCCGATTCAAAGAAATCTAAGAGCAGCTACAGGGGTGCACGTGAAACAGAATAAATTCAGGGTTTCAATCGAATGGTGGACTTCAAAATGTTATAAAATACTTGTTTAGCTGTCGCAGTTTTGAAGTCCTAGATTAGGTTTCACTTCACTTTCAGCTTCCCATTAAACTCTGATTATTTCATGAGTGTGGAATGAATTATGAGTGGGGGGGCGGGGGTGGGGGGGGGAGATATTAACTCCCGCGGCCGGCAGAAACCGGGCGGGGGCAGTTAAAAAGGAGTGGACCAATTACCCGCTCCACTGGGGTTTTAATGCTGCTCCTTTTGGCGGAGGCTTCATGTATGCAAATCGGGTCCTATTAATTCGTTAGGACCCAGTACCCTTTTAATCGCAGCTGCTGTGCTCGGGCGTGCTATCCGGGCCCCATGAGGAATGTCTCCACCTTGCTGGAGGTGCCGTCTTTCGGACAAGACGCTAAACCGAGGCCCCGTCTGCTCTCTCAAGTGGACATAAAAGATCCCATGGCTCTATTTTGAAGAAGAGCAGGGGAGTTATCTCTGGTGCCTTGGCCAATATTTATCCCTCTATCAACATAACAAAAAAAAACAGAGTACCTGGTCATTATCACATTGCTGTTTGTGGGAGCTTGCTGTGCACAAGTTGGTTGCCACGTTTCCCACATGACAACAGTGACTACACTCCAAAAAGGGCTTCATTGGCTGTAAAGTGCTTTGAGACATCGAGTGGTCATGAAAGGCGCTATATAAATGCAAATCTTTTTTCTTTCTTTTGTTGCCCCGGGCTCCCCTCCAATGTACCCCTCCCCCCCCTCATTTTTGGGAGCGTCCGCGGCCCGTGCACAGTTCCCCGGGCTATGTGGGACCGGCGGAGAGTTGCGCGACCGCACAGCTTAGAAGGAACGTTGCTCCCCTCCACTTTCCCACCTGCAGGTTCTTGCCTCAATCTCCTCTCCATCACCTACCTTCTAGTCTCTAGAAACTAGTGGGGTGCCAAAGGGATCTGTGCTGGGGCCTCAACTATTTACAATCTATATTAATGACTTGGATGAAGGGACCGAGTGTAATGTAGCCAAGTTTGCTGATGATACAAAGATGGATGGGAAAGCAAATTGTGAGGAGGACACAAAAAATCTGCAAAGGGATATAGACAGGCTAAGTGAGTGGGCAAAAATTTGGCAGATGGAATATAATGTGGGAAAGTGTGAAGTTATCCACTTTGGCAGAAAGAATAGAAAAGCAAATTATTTTTTAAATGGAGAAAAATTGCAAAGTGCTTCAGTACAGGGGGACCTGGGGGTCCTTGTGCATGTAAACACAAAAAGTCATTATGCAGGTACAGCAAGTAATCAGGAAGCTAAATGGAATGTTGGCCTTTATTGCAAGGGGGATAGAGTATAAAAGCAGAGAAGTCCTGCTACAACTGCACAGGGTATTGGTGAGGCCACACCTAGAGTACTGCGTACAGTTTTGGTCTCTGTATTTAAGGAAGAATATACTTGCATTGGAGGCTGTTCAGAGAAGGTTCACTAGGTTGATTCCGGAGATGAGGGGGTTGACTTATGAGGATAAGTTGAGCAGGTTGGGCCAATACACATTGGAGTTCAGAAGAATGAGAGGTGATCTTATCGAAACATATAAGACAATGAGAGGGCTCGACAAGGTGGATGCAGAGAGGATATTTCCACCCATAGGGGAAACTAAAATTAGGGGGCATACTCTCAGAATAAGGGGCCGCCCATTTAAAACTGAATTGAGGAGGAATTTCTTCTCTCGGAGGGTTGTAAATATGTGGAATTCTCTGCCGCAGAGAGCTATTGATGCTGGGTCATTGAATATATTTAAGACGGAGATAGACAGATTTTTAAGCGATAAGGGAGTAAAGGGTTATGGGGAGCGGGCAGGGAAGTGGAGCTGAGTCCATGATCAGATCAGCCATGATCTTATTGAATGGCGGAGCAGGCTCAAGGGTCCAGGTGGCCTACTCCTGCCCCTATTTCTTATGTTCTTATGTTAGTCGGTGGGAGGCCACCGGGTCGCATGATTTTAACCAGCTGCAATTTCCCCCCCACCCCTCGCCCCGCCACCATCCCGGTTTTAGGTTGGCAGCTAGCTGGCGGGATGGAAAAAAGACTCCGGGGCGTTAAAATTGGCCAAGCCTCAAATTGATGCTGTTGGGGAGGGCGTAGCTGTTTGCCCACATTCACACCGAACTGACACCCCATGGCTGCACAAGCGTCCCGAAAGGATGCATGGCCAAGCTGCCTTGCAGCAGCCTGAAGAAGCCCCGATATGGGTGGTCTGTGTTTAACGAAGTCAAGAGCCACTTCTCACCGACTGTCAGCTGCCAGTCACCTCATAGCCTCCCGCCACTGGGACTGCAATGAGAAAAAGTGTCAGATTAGGGTACGCAAGTACAACACGCACACACAGTGATAGGAAAGCACAGTACTGTGTGAGCAGGCACTACGCTCAGGGATTCCTTCTGTTCCTGCACAGCAAATGACTTGGGCACAGAAGATACAGAGTCTGGACCTACAGGCAACTCTCGATTATCTGCACACGGATGCAACGGGAAACCGTTGTAATGGCATTTAAAATTCCCTGTGTGTGTGCGCGCTGCTGATGCCGCTGGACTCCGTGGCCGCCGCTGACGTTGAAATCCTTTCGGCCTGGGAAGGCAGCGCACTCCGGAACTCCGGAGCTAGACAATCTCCTCCTCGAGGCCACAGTGAAGTTTTAACTTTAGAATGTCAACTCGCTCTGGCGGAGAAATCGTTTACCCGGCATAGCCCAATCCCCGAGGGACCTGGATAATCGAGAGTTACCTGTACTTTTATTCCTGAGGCTGACATGACCGAAGTGTTGGGAAAAATAATATTATTAGTGAGACGTTGTGGGTAATGCTGCAGGGGATGCAGACAATGGTGGGGGAAGTGGAAATAGGTATGGTGTTCAAGAGAATGTTTCCTCAAATCCAACTCTAGTGAATAGCGTTTGCAACTGACAACTGTGGTGGTGGTGGTGTCTCCTCTACCTCTTGTGGCTGCAAAGAGATGTCCTGCAGTTCCTCTTCTGAGACTCCCTGTCCTCCTCTTTCAGGTGCATCCCTCTGTCAATGGCTATCTTATTGCAGAATGAAAGAAAGAAAGACTTGGATTTATATAGCGCCCTTCACGACCACCAGACGTCTCAAAGCGCTTTACAGTCAATGAAGTACTTTTTGGAGTGTAGTCACCGTTGTAATGTAGGAAACGCGGCAGCCAATTTGCGCACCACAAGCTCCCACAAACAGCAATGTGATAATGACCGGATAATCTGTTTTTTTGTTATGTTGATTGAGTGATAAATATTGGCCAGGACACCAGGGATAACTCCCTTGCTCTTCTTCAAAATAGTGCCATGGGATCTTTTACGTCCACCTGAGAGGGCAGCCGGGGCCTTGGTTTAATGTCTCATCTGAAAGACGGCACCTCCGACAGTGCAGCACCCCCTCAGCACTGCACTGGAGTGTCAGCCGAGATTTTTTTGTGCTACAAGTCCCTGGAGCGGGACTTGAACCCACCACCTTCTGAGGCGAGAGTGCTGCCCACTGAGCCACAGCTGACCCTATATATATGGATAGAAGGGTGCCACCTGACTCATACAGGCAGTGCAAACTTTGTTTTGAGCATGTGTATCATGTGCTGAGTGATGGAGGTATGGGCTTTGTTGTAATTGTGCTCCACTGGTCCATGAGGCTTACAACAAGCAATCACGCACCAGAGCAGGAGCAGCTATTCCTGGTCAAGCAAGGGCAAGCACTTCACTTGCTGCCTGTGAGACAATTAACCATGTTACAGTAGGCTCAAAATGAAGGCATCTTGTGTGCTGCGAGGAAATGCAACATCCACCTGCATTATTTTGTGCCGATTGTTACATACAACCTGGACATTAACTGAATAAAAGTCCTTGTGATTCACATATGGACACTGCACTCCCAGGGAGCGCAAAGAAGAATGTGCTATCCATTACACCCTAGAGAATTCCAGCCATGCGGAAGGAGCCCCTGGCCTTTGGTTTGCTGTTCTCTGGGGTCAGTGGGAAAAGGAGATGGGCTCCGGCAAACCAAACATCGGTGGCTCGATGAATGTACCACTGCACTGCTGACTGGCTCATGCTGGAAATGCCACCAGAGGCTCTGGGAATCTCATGAAGCAAAAAAATCAAGGTCCGTATTGGCAACAAGTGGAGCATTACAGTTGAAAGAGCATTACAGAGCGGCGAGAGATTGCAGAGCGATGTGATCGGGGCCCAGGAGAGGTGTGAGTTTGGGACCCAGAAGAGACGTGGGCCCAGGGGCAGCACGGGCCCAGCCCACACTGCGATATGTGCGCGCACTAGGCCCGTGCAGCAGAGCTGGTCTCCAGTCGCCTTGGTTAATCCTTGCCACTGGACCAAGACCTAGCTCTGTCAAGCCCGTGTGGTGGCTGGTGTGCAACGGCCACCCCACGTTACAAAAAAATCCGCGCACAGGCATCTTCCAGCACGCAGTTCGGGACCTGAAATATTAGGTCCTTCATTGAAACACCTGTGAACCCATTGAACTCATCCCTTTTTGGCGAGGAAGCAAGTCATCCTCGACTCGAGGGACCGCCTAAGAAGAAGAAGAATTGAAATCTCAAGACGGCTCCATGCTTGAATGGGCCAATCTTGCAGGTGTAATTTTCACGATGATCCTCGAGCTGAAATTGATTGGAGGTGAAGCATTCTTCATTGCCTCTCGCCCTCTCCTGGGGGATGACACGGCAGCAGGGAGGTATGACCTGCGGAGGCTTGTTGCCAGGATACTGTTCTGCTACCCATTGCTGTGTAACATTGTTTTAACTGGGGAAATGCTAATGTTGAGCAAGTGTGAGATCCAGGTACTTATTTTTAAATTAATGAATGATACAGGAATCTGTCTGAGCAAAATGTCATTGAGTTTGAAATTAATTAGTCCAAGGGGGAGTCTGTGATGAGGCTACTGTCAAATTCATTTAAATAGTTCTGTTGATTAGTTGTACTGTTGCCTGAAAAAACATTTATTCTTAAATTAAATGCTTGCTGTACCGCTTTATAATGAATCCAAACAGCACAAATGTGGGGTCCGTTAATCAGAATTAATTAGATTAAATTGAATGAAGAAAGTTCAATAATATTTTACTGACAATTTATTTTACTAACAGTTATGTCACAGTGGAGCCGTTTCTGTAACAGATACATCAGGCCAATTGTCTCTGCTTTGTTAACAAAATATTTATTTGTGATTTCCTGTAAGTACATGCATAACTCTGCACTGAGAGCACAGGTCCGGAGAAATCCATTCAGCAATGGTTGGTGGAGCGTGCATCTTACACGGGAATAGTGGATAAATATTTGAAGCAGAGGACGATACAGGGCGGTAGGGAGAAAGCAAGACGGTGGGATGAGTTTTTGATTGCCCGCTAGCCAAGAGCCAGCCAAAACACAGCTGGAGTACTGCGTGCTGCTCTGGTCACCACATTACAGGAAGGATGTGATTGCACTAGAGAGGGTGCAGAGGAGATTTACGAGGATGTTGTCAGGACTGGAAAACTTTAGCTATGAGGAAAGATTGGATAGGCTGGGGTTGTTTTCCTTGGAACAGAGGAGGCTGAGGGGAGATTTAATTGAGGATTTCATTGAAGTGTCTAAAATTATGAGGGGACCTAGATAAGGTGGTTAGGAAGGACCTATTTCCCTTAGCAGAGGGGTCAATAATCAGGGGGCATAGATTTAAAGTAGTTGGTAGAAGGGAGATGGGAATTTGGAACTCACTGCCTGAAAGGGCGGTAGAGGCAGAAACCCTCACCACATTTCAAAAGTACTTTGATATGCACTTAAAGAGCCATAACCTACAGGGCTATGGACCTAGTGCTGGAAGGTGGGATTAGGCTGGGTAGCTCTTTGTCGACCGGCACAGACAGGATGGACCGAATGGCCTCCTGCTGTGTCATAATTTTCTATGATTCTATGAGAACACGATGGCTGTGCTGTAATATGCTGGAAAATTTTGCAGTCTCTGCTCCCTCGCTCTGATGATCAATCTTCTGTTTCCGTGAGGTTCTCTGGATCTGACCTCTGATATCCAGGATATTGCAGACAACCTCCGACAGTCAATGCCTACCACATCAACAACGTTCTTCACTTTCTCTTCATTCTAACAGATATATATATATCAGTAATATTATATCACATATTCTGTTTCCTGCAGGATTTAGACGCGATGTCGGATGACCAAAGCGACAGCCAGGATGTAGCGTCGTGTTCAGCATTGTTCTCCGCTCCGGGGCCTCACAGATGCAAAAAGCCCAGAAAGTGGCGCAAAGACCTTGCCGAGGAAAATTCACCAAAAGCACACAACCCGGCTCGAAGCAGAAGAGCTCATCAAACATCTCCGGCTCCATCCGACAGTGGCAGGGAAAGTGGATCCAAGAATGATTGCACACCCATCCAAGATTCAGGCCCACATCCAGTAGCACCAAGTGGTGGGTGCACTTTGAACCCTACTGGACAGCCAGTGAAGGACATGCATTTGAAGGGCAGTGCAGATTCATCAAAAGTGCGCCTACACTTTCAAGATTTATATAACAGCAAAGCGCAAAGTGTTGCTGGGGAAGAATGTGCTAGGTCCCTCGATCAAAGCTGGCCTATCGGCAGAGAGCATGCACTGCAGGATACTGGGAGTAAGCTTTTAGAAATGCGTAAAGAAATGATTCCATTCCATGATCCATATGTTTACACCCATATGGCGGAGAAAACAAAATCAGCCACCGATTACAAAACGTTGGCGTTTCCAGATTACTGGGGTCACGTGCCACCCCTCTATCATGAGCCACTGATGGGCCAGTGGTGCGGAAATCAAAGGTAAAGCATTAATATTATGAAGTGGCTTACTCTGTTGTGTTTGTTTAGCTCTCTTAATGTTGTAGACATTAAATTATTCAGCCCTCTGACATTCGGATATCAGTCAGTGTACTCTCTGCTGCTGCTGAGCAGCAAGTGACCCCTCCCAAACAGTCCGTCAGGAATGACATCAAGTGGCCTCCTTTTTTTTTGATCCCTACTGGCTCAAGAGGCAACCCGTTTCTCCCGTTGCTTTTACATGTAGCAAATCGTGCTCTGGGTTGTTTCCATAACAAAATCCCTATTTACATAGAAAGAAAGAAAGACTTGCATTTATATAGCGCCTTTCGTGATCACTGGATGTCTCAAAGCGCTTTACAGCCAATTAAGTACTTTTGGAGTGTAGACACTGTTGTAATGTGGGAAATGCGGCAGCCAATCTGCACACTGCAAGCTCCTGCAAACAGCAATGTGACAATGACCAGACAACCCGCCTTCCTGTCATGTTGATTGAGGGGATAAATAAACATGGAAGGTCCTTAGCCTGACTCTCAACTCCCAATTAGGAGTACCAGCTAGATGTGGTAGTGAGGGGTGAGGAGGGTGGGGGGGGCGGGGGCACTGTGCCATTCCTATCTCCTAGCCTCCTTTTGGAGTCTAGGGGAATCAAGGGATATGGAGATCGGACGGGAAAGTGGAGTTGGGGTTGATGATCAGCCATGATCTTATTGAATGGCGGAGCAGGCTCGAGGGGCCGTATGGCCTACTCCTGCTCCTATTTCTTATGTTCTTATCTGATACGAATACTTCGCTGAATGACAACCCATGTAAGGTAGGTGTTGTTGGGTAGGGAGTTGCAAGATTTTGATGATGAAGGAATGGCGATATATGTGCAGGTCAGGATAGCGCGTGATCTGGAGGGGAACATGGAGGTGATGGTGTTATTGTGCATCTGCCAACCTTGTCCTTGTAGGATTGAGGACGTTGCTGAAGAAGCCTCAGTGAGTTGCTGTAGTGCCTCCTATAGATAGTACACATTGCAGCCATGGTGCGCCGGCGGTGAAGGGGGTGGGATGGATGTTTAGATAAGTAGGTGAAGTGTCGATCAAGCGGACTGTTTTGTTCTGGGTGGTGTCGAGTTTATTGAGTGTTGTTGCAGCTGCAGTCATCCAGGCAAGTGGAGAATATTCCATCACACTTCTGACTTGTGTCTTGTAGATGGTGGAAAGGCTTTGGGGAGTCAGGAAGTGATCCACTCGCTGTAGAATCCCTGCCCTCTGGTCTCGTCTGCTCTGACAGCATTTATGTGGCTGGTCCAGTTGAGTTTGTGGTCAATGCTGCTGGTGGGGGATTCGGCGATGGCCATGTCATTGAATGTCAAGGGGATGTGGTTAGGTTCTCTCATGTTGGAGATGGTTATTGCCTGGCACTAGTGTGGTGTGAATGTTACTTGCCATTTACCAGCCCAAGCCTGGATGTTCCGATCATGCCACCTGCAGGAATGGACTGCTTCATTCTCTGAAAAATTGCCAATGGAGCTGAACACTGCAATCATCAGCATTCAGCCACCATGAGTAAGTGGAGGTGTCATGTTAGGAAGAGCATGGTGCAGCTGTCTGTGGACAGAAGGTATCTGGGCCATTTTACCCAGATTGTCGGGTAGAAGCCAGCATTGTAGCTGGAACAGCTTAGTGAGTGTGTGGCTGGTTTTGGAGCATAAGTCTTCAGCACTATATCTGGGATGTTGTCAGGGCCCATAGGCCTTCGCTGTGTTCTGTGCAGTCAGCCGTTTCTTGATGTCACAGGGAGCGAATCGGACTGGTTGCACCAGGAGCGATTAACAAGTCGGTTTGAGAGCAGCACAATGGGTGGCATACATGGCAGCGGGGTAAGTGGGGGTAGCACGGTAGGAAGAGCAGGGCGTAGCTGTCTATCGTGTCTCTCCATAGTTCGTACGGGCAGGGATCCTGACATCCAGGGCCCAGCCTTTTCTAAATATTGTAATTTAAAAACAAAGGGCTGGATTATCCGGTCCTTTGCGCGCCGGGTTTCGCCCCAGAGCGACGTGAAAGGCGGCGTTCAGGTCTCCTGCGCCCCACCGCGCTTCTCCGGTCCGGTTTTGCGGTGGCGCTGAGCAGCACCGCCGGGAAGAGCTGCGCCGGGAGTGCAACGCCCCTGGTTGCGTCACCGGCAGGAGTTTGGACTTTTGTCCGACCCATCCGCCCGGATGTGCGTCCGCAATGACCGCCTGGGAAATCAGTGCGGTCCGGCATAGCCGGCGGCGTTGAAGAAGGGAAAGTACTCCGAAGGTAGGTGCGAGTGTTTGTTCTTTTAATTTTTTTTAGCGATTTGTGTTGTGGTGGCGTGGGCAATGTTTTGGGAATGTTTTTGTCATGTATGTATGCTTGGGGTTAGTAGCCACCAGGTGGCGCCACTGTCGGAGGTCATTGGGCTGTACGCACGTGTGTGCGGCCCAGGTATAAAAGGCAAGCCACCATTGTAGTGTAATCACTTTGGGCCCTAATAAAGCAGAGCCAGGTTTGCCCCTGTGTTAGTTTACAGTATTCAGTCTATCGAGTTATTACATACATAACAGTTTTTGTGAGTTTTCTTTTAAGGTTCCCCCCCCCCCGCCCCCCCACGCCCCCGCCCCCAGGCCTCTCTTGGAGCGCACACGGCCCGGCACTTTAGTTCGCGAGTTGCCCATCCTTCCGCCATGAAAAGTGTACAATGCCTCCCTTCGCGCTGCACCCTCTGACGCAGGGCCCAGATGCCGAAACTTCCTTACCATAGCACAAACTATTCCCGGCCGGTAACTTTCCCGTCCCACCTCCGTTTTTGCCCCGAAGAAAGAAAAGCCTGAAATCTAGCCGACAGGTTATCGTAGCATGAACGATTGCTAATGTCATTGGGAGACCTACTGAAGAGCCTTCAGTGGGACACCTACGACCCGCATGTGTAGAGTTCTGGAACACAACATTGAAATTCTGCAGCCGGCTGAGGAGTGAGTACCGCTTGCAGGAGACCTGCAGCTCAGCCTCTCGCTGCACAGCCCATAATGCCAGTAAATTCTCAGACGTTTGCCGGTCAGCTGCTTGACGGCACTCACGGCTCCTTCACGGACATGTTATTCATCCAGCCTTGCCAAACGGAGGCAATCATTGATTTGGGTCTTCAACAATCCTTGCCACTTATGGGGCAGGCCAGCAGGTACAGTGACGCAGAGCATACAAGGGCAGGATGGAAGAGACAGAAGATGATGGTGTCCTCGTGGTACTATGTGCATGCCATTCCAGTCCCCACCTCTAATGATGTCCCAAGGGGTAGAAAACGATCAGGCCCAAAACGGCACTGCAGGGGTGAACTGCAACATTCTGCGGGATCATCTGGTAGTCCTGCTGATGTAAACCCAGAGTTACCTGAATCCCAGGTGAACCCTCACAGACACTCGGCTGTTGGCCATCTCACAAACTGCAGGCATTGGGATGTACCTCCGGAATAAATCGTGCACGCGAGATTGCGCTTGGGAATCGGTCTCCCCATGCTACATTTTTTGCCCATGAGGACAATACAAACCAGTGAGTACAATAGATTGTGGCAATATTAATGCTGTGCCACTGAAGTCAGTAACACATTCAGTGAATGTGTTATCAGATTGTGGTTGTTAAGCATGAGTGAGGCAGATCATATTCTTCAACCAACCCTCTCATATTTTGACTTGTCTCCATTATTGAAAATTATAGCTGTAAGTTGTAATTCTCGGCCAATTGACTTTGCATTCTTGAATGCTAGACTTCAGCTTCACTGCCAAGTCATAGAATCATAGAATCGAACTGCACAGAAAGAGGCCATTCGGCCCATCGAGTCTGCACTGGATCTTTCGAAGGGCAATCCAGTTAGTCCCACACCCCAGCTCTTTCCCCATATCCCTTCAAGCATTTATCCAATTCCGTTTTGAAGGCTACTATTGAATCTGTATCCACCACCCTATCAGGCAGTGCATTCTAAATCCTAACCACACGTTGAATAAAAAAGTTTTCCCTCATGTCACCTGGTTCATTTGCCAATCACCTTAAATCTGTGCCCTCTGGTTATCGACCCTTCAGCCATTAGAAACAGTTTCTCTTTACTTACTCTATCTAAACCCTTCATGATTTTAAACACCTCTATCAGATCTCCTCAGCCTTCTCTGCTCTAAGAACAACAACCCCAGCTTCTCCCGTCTATCCATGTAACAGTCATCCCTCATCTCTGGAACCATTCTAGTAAATCTGTACCCTCTCCAAAGCCTTCACATCCTTCCTAAAATGTGGTGCCTACAATTGGACACAATACTTCAGCTGAGGTTGAACTAATGTTTTATATAGGGTGTGCATAACTTCCTGGCTTTTGTACTCTATGCCTTTATTTATAAAGCCCAGGATCCCATATGCTTTATTAACTCTTTGTTAATCTGTCCTGCCATCTTCAAAGATTTGTGCACAAACACCCCAGGTCTCTGTATTCTTGCGCCCGCTTTAGAATTGTACCATTTCGCTTGTATGGTCTCTCTTCATTCTTTCTATCAAAATGTATCACCTCACACTTTCCTGCACTGAATGTCATCTGCCCAGTCCACCAGACTGCCTAAGTCCGCTTGAAATTTAATACTGTCTTCTTCACTGTTTACTACACTTCCAAGTTTTGAGTCATCTGCAAATTTCAAAACTGCGCCCTGTACCCCCATGTCCAAGTTATTAATGTGTATCAAAAACAGCAGTGGTTCTAGCACTGAACCCTGGGGAAGACCACTGTATATCTCTCCAGTCTGAAAAACAGCCATTCACCCCAATTTGCTGTTTTCTGTCCCTTAGCAACTTTAGTATCCAGGCTGCTACTGCCCTTTTTATCCCATGGGCTTTAATTTTGCTAACGAGCCCAATACATGGTACTTTATCAAATGCCCTTTGAATGGCCATATACAAAGTTTCAAAATCATTTCAGTGCAAACCAATAAATAATTGTTAATGGCAGCCATCCGTTACCGCATCAAAAAACTCAATCAAGTTAATCAAAAACAATTTGCCCTTAACAAATCCTTGCTGGCTCTCTTTTATTCGTCCATGCCTGTCCAAATGGCTGTTAAATTTCTCCCGGATTATTGTTTCTAAAAGCTTCCCCACCACCAACGCTAAACTGAGTGGCCTGTAATTACCAGGTTTATCCTTCTCCCCTTTTTTGAACAATTGATCTTGAATTCCTAGCCGCAGTACCAGGAGTTCATGCATAGGATTACATCGGATATACGGCACAGAAACAGGCCATTCGGCCCAACCAGTCCATGCCGGCATTTATGCTCCACTCGAGCCTCCTCCCGTCTTTCCTTATCTATCCGCATAACATAAGGACATAAGGAATAGGAGCAGGAGTAGGCCATATGTCCCCTCGAGCCTGCTCCGCCATTTAATACGATCATGGCTGATCCGATCATGGACTCAGGTCCATTTCCCTGTCCGCTCTCCATAACCCCTAATTCCCTTATCGTTTAAGAAACTGTCTGTCAGTGTTAGTGTTTTATCAGAAGAATCACTCAACACTCAGAGTCGGTTCCAACGCCAATGCGACCTTTATTAACGCCAGCGGGGAGGAAGCCTCAGGACTGGATCCAGGCACTTCACTCCACAGAACAAGGGGTTTCATGGATCTTTATATGTTTTACAACAGTTTTTACTACAGTTACATCAACCCATTTCGGCTGGATACTATCCAATCATATAGATTATGAATTCAACTAGACCAATAGATAGAGTTAGTTTCTAAACATAAAGTGGCTCATGTGTTGCTAAGAGATGTGTTGCTAAGAGATGTGTTGCTAAGGAGTGTGTTGCTAGGAACGACTCATGTATCCTGAGACATAGTCCAGGCCTCCCTTATCTTACTGTCCTTGGGTAGCCTCCTTATCTTAATCCTGTTACAGAGTCGTATTGTTCTTACATCCACCAGAACATTCTCCTTCGGAGGCCTGAATGATTAGAGACATCTGCAGAATTTGCTTGTTATTCCTGTGTGTGGGAAACAACAATTATCAGTTTCCATTTCAGCTAACAGAAATCCCTTGAGGCCTCACGGGTAGCCATTTTATAGTATTAGAGTTACATATTTAGTTCTAACCTTATACTACAGGTGTAGTTCTAACCTTATGCTACAGGTGCTGTTGCCCTAGGTTTTGATATATTCAGCAGGTGCCTAATGCCTACAACAATTCCCTCCTTTTGGTAAAGGGGCTAGTCCTAGTCCCCCTTTAACCGACCGCCCTACACTTGTTAGTTTTTGTGCACGGCCCGGTACTCCCTGCCTCAACGTACTGGCCAGTCACGCGGTTTCAGGAGTCCCAATTGCTTAGATCAAATTGACAAAGGTCAAATCCTCCTTCCCCTTTACAAGATAGGCTTGTTTAGTATTTGGGGACCGGTCATGGGTCCCTCTTCGTTGTTCATGGTGCCTGCATGCCTGGCAGGCCATTATGCCCCATGTTATTGCTAAGATCAATTGTATCCCAACCAGTATGTGTGAAATTATTCGAATCCAAGGATGGATGTTCACATTTATTCCCCAGTCCCAGACCTTTCTCCACCAACTCTGACTTTGTAAGTCTATTTCGATATCTTCTGCCAGTACTTTGATTTTAGTTTGCAGTTGGTGGTAGAGCTTTATGGATTGACCCACTCTGAGCCTCAACTCTCGTAATACTTCAGTTAGATCTGGGATAGGGACCTGATCTGGCTCGTCATAATCCTGCAAATGATCATGGAGCTGATCGGTTACCTCAATAACTTCGGACTTCCGGCGCCTAACCTGGGTGATATGCGCTTGCCCGATCGCGACAGGTCATAGTGGTGTAAAGCAAAAGTTTGGCTGTGGTATAGGGCACTGCAGGTCATTAGACTGGTATGAACGCTCTGTGGTAGAGACGCAGTATCTTCCCTTTCCTCCGTAGCCTGCCCTTGCGAAGTGTCTGTGTGCGGGCACTATTTCTAGTACGCACCCGTCGGTTCGGTTAAACCCGCACTCGTCTAGCTCACCTCGGCCTACCGGGTGAGGGCATACTGTGATCCCCCCCCTTTGCTTGCAAGCTGTTAGGGAAATCCCGGTAAGTATGTTGTTTCAACGAATGGCGGAGGTGGTGGTCAGATAGTAACGTATGGAGACATTTTCCCGTATTACTCCGATATTCTCTAGTTGGTACAGGGGGAACGGTCCTGAGTCCGGCGTGGCTATGGGGATCATCAGGACTATCCCTATCCCAGTATTCCTTCCCATCTGGCAGTCTGGAATTGCTGGGTATACTCGGGTCAGTCCCTTCAGAGTACAATTATCCAGTGTCCCCCTTTGGTTAGCCAACTGAGCCAAATGTGAACTGTCAATCCAATCGGGTACTTCCCCGCATTGGATCTGGTCGAGATTGTGGCGGATCTGTCCCACCATCCACAGACCATAAACGTGACAGAGTTGCCCCTGTCTTTGCTTTCCTGTATCTTCTTTTTCTCTATCAATGAGATGATTGATGGTTTTGGCGTGAGCTTCCAGGACTGAGATGCCATCCAACTGGATTTCGGCACCCTCCTTTCCTAGGTTGGCTTGGTCTTCCTAGTTTTGCTCCACCCTCTCTAATAACCCCTTCATCACCCCTCTAAGGTGTTCCACCCTTTCATTTAACCCTTGTATATCTATCGAGTTTACTACGGAGGTCCCTGTATTGAAAACGGTGGCAATATCATTAACTATTCCCCTCTTTATCCTGGGGGCTGACCCCTGTCCTCGGAATCTACTGGCACCCATTGCATCGGCAGCCTGCTGCATTACAACTTTACTTAATACATTGTACATTTTCCTTGACTGTTCTGTACAGTATTCCGGCATCTGGATGCCTGAAATATTGATCAGGACAGACACAATATCATGTTTAACATTATCATACAATAATTCCCCTTCGTTGTACATTACAATCCCATTTTCTGGTCCCTTAGTAGTTATGGGACAAGGCAGTTCCTCGGGCAATGTAGTGGTTCTTATGGGGCGCGGTGTCGGAGGGGGTGAGAAGCATACATACAATGATATTGCAGCCGCTCCCACCTCCTCGTAGTACCCACACAGCCCCACTCCCTTTTTGCGGATGACTGATTGCTGGCACTGTCCCAGAGGCGCGCAAATTATGCCGAAAGTACATTCGTCGGGCCCTTTGACATCCCTCCGTTTAATGCAGCTGCTCCTTATACCCATGGAGCACTGTACACATACCTGGTTCTTGTTAGGATTTACTTGTAACCATGCATTAAAATAAGCCCTGTCCTTGCTTCAGTCCTTGGCTGCTGGGATGCACATTCCATCTGTTAAATTAAACAAGACTCCATAGTTCATGTAGTTGTTTATTTCCTGACTGCGCTGCAATCCATTGGTATCATCCAGTGTTTGCGTGGGTCTTGAGGTTCCCAGTAGCATGAGTCCCTAGTGTCGAAGTCACCACTGCGGTCCCATCTTGGTGAGTGTTTTATCTGAAAATTTTAAACAGATAGCCTGGTCGTCACCAGGTGTTAGGTTCTGGTCTACATGTGTCGCTGTCACTCTGTGGAATCGGAGGTAAGGATTAGGTTAACCATATTCTTTATAGTCGTACCATCTCTATCACTTCATGTCCCTGTCTGGGCTGCCATCGGTTTTGCCTTTGAGCCTGCTGTGCTCGAGCCTGCACGATGACCCATATAAATATTATCCAAACTCCAATCAACACCAATGCCACCACTATTCCTCCAAACATCGCTGTCTGCTTTACCGTTAGGTTGGGTTTGTGGACTACACCTACCCACCGTGGGGTACATTGGCTCTATTGCCATCGGTGATGGTGCTATGGCTGCGCACTGCACTATCCATCTAGTCCCGTTTTTTTTTAAACATCTCTTCCAGCCTGTTTATCTTAGCTTTTAACTCTTGACCAGCTAGTTCCGTTTTATTTTTATTGTGAATATCCCACCATTTCCTCTGTCTGTCAGGTGAGTCTTCTTTATTTTATTAAGAAATCCAAATGAATAATGTCCAGTATAAAACAGCTGTCAATGGAAAGGGTTAACTCCTTTATAGGTTTGTAAGAAAGCCTGATGTCATTATGTGACTTCATGTAATCATTCGAAAAATTCTTTTTTTTTTAAGTCTTTGTGCCTTCAAAACTTGCTTAGAAATTAGGAATCCGTTAAACAGCATAAATTAGTAAAGTGGTCATAATAAAAATCTTCTCATCAGGGAAGACGGCATTTTAGAGTAAACTCCAATGTTTTCTTAACTTCTAATTCAAGTACTTGCCAAAGAATTAAAAAATGATTTAAAACGATACCACACATTTTTAATAGCAATTTTGTTTACTGAAATTCAATTTTTTTATTTTTATTTTTCTCTCAGCACAAAATCTAAACTTCTGTGCCAGTTCCATTTTGGAAATCTTTTCAAACTGCATTGAAACTTTCTCATAATTTAAAATTCGAATCCATGCAGAGTGTTTTTTACCTCTTCCAATTTTTTTTCTTCTAATTAAACCAATATCTTTTTCACAGCAAACATCAACTAGTATTTAATAAGTTATGTCTTTTTCCATCACAAACACATTTGTTAATTTAAAATCATTTGTTTACTTTCAAAGTGGAGTCTTTATCTTTTTCTTTTCTCCATACCTGGAATGGAGTCCAGCTTTGAGGGTTTGAGGGCTGCTTTTCGTTATCTCAAAATGCTCCAGTTTCAAAGTCGTTAAAATGTCTCTTCTAAACTGCTAAAGCTTGCTGTTTTTAACATTTTTCAAAAGTTCCTTTTACACCTTCGCAGATAGCTCACCACTCGCCCAGGAGTTTGACCTGATCAGATTTAATTTAATAATTTTTTTTTTGAATCCACCTCAGTATTTTCTGTGCCTTCTCTGAATATCTCAAAATCCAAATTCAAACTTTGTAATTTAAAACCCTTTTTTTTGAGCTAGAAGCTTTCTTAAAAGGCATTCTTTATCTCATTCCGAGACTAAATTTATGTCTTTCAACCCAATGTAATCAATTTTTTACCTTTTGCTCAACAAACATATCCTTTGTACATTTCCTAGCTCCGTAACTTTTCATCCGAATATATCCACACCTGCGTTTCTAACTTAAAATGTCTTAAAACTTCCCACATACAGGGTTAGCTAAAATAAACAGACACTTGCATTCCTCTTCCAACCAGGCTTTCAGAAACATGACAACATAAAAATTCATTCCGCAGTCACAACATCACACAGGGACTCTCACTCAACGACCAGACATTTACAACAGTCTCTCTTCTTTCCTATTAATTGTTTTGGCCGGCTCTATTGTTTTGGCCGGCTCTATTTTTGGATCCATGACCTTTCAGGGAATTCGTAGTTTTATCTAAATAATTCCTCACATAACTTTTGTAGTGGACTACCGGTATTGGTTTTTCCGTTCCTTCACCCACCATTCCCGTTGGGCTGCTGGCAGGTCCTGAGGATCCCACTCTGCTCTAATCATTTTCTCGATTAGTTTCTTTTGCTTTTCCGCCAGATGGCAGGTAAGGGACCCTTCTGATTCCCTTTCGAGTTTATCTGCTTTATCTGGCCATTCCTGGGTAGGACTAGAACCATTAGGAATCTACTCTCAGAGGTTTGCCTTTTACCTCGCACAACTTGTAGTAGACCATCTCTGGGCTGCTGTCAGGTCACAAGTTCTGCTGTTACACAAACTTATACAATTCTTAAAACGCGTTTAAGCAATTCCCACAGTGCTCTACGTATCCTTAACGACTACCTACCACCGCTCTGCCCGTTGGTCCGACCCTGTTCACAGGTTTGGATTCCGTTAGCCGCTGTACACCACTTGGTTCTCCCCCGGGGTATATTCCAAATCACACTACTGGGTCCGGAAGATGTCTCTCGGTATCACGATCCCACGGTCTAAGCGTGTTCCCTACGCCTACTTGGTTCCTGGCCGTCACGTGGGACAAAAGTCCTCTTAATTCAGGCTCAGGCTAGGCGTTTGAGATATTAGACCGTCTCCTCGTGTCGATCAACCAGCTTCCACCTCCCACACCCTTTATAATTAAAAATTGTTTTTTTTTTATACTCACCCGGGTTTTTCCAAGGGCGTCCAGCGACTCCGGGAAATCCTGCCGACTACGCCACTGTTAGTGTTAGTGTTTTATCAGAAGAATCACTCAACACTCAGAGTCGGTTCCAACGCCAATGCGACCTTTATTAACGCCAGCGGGGAGGAAGCCTCAGGACTGGATCCAGGCACTTCACTCCACAGAACAAGGGGTTTCATGGATCTTTATATGTTTTACAACAGTTTTTACTACAGTTACATCAACCCATTTCGGCTGGATACTATCCAATCATATAGATTATGAATTCAACTAGACCAATAGATAGAGTTAGTTTCTAAACATAAAGTGGCTCATGTGTTGCTAAGAGATGTGTTGCTAAGGAGTGTGTTGCTAGGAACGACTCATGTATCCTGAGACATAGTCCAGGCTCCCCTTATCTTACTGTCCTTGGGTAGCCTCCTTATCTTAATCCTGTTACAGAGTCGTATTGTTCTTACATCCACCAGAACATTCACCTTCGGAGGCCTGAATGATTAGAGACATCTGCAGAATTTGCTTGTTATTCCTGTGTGTGGGAAACAACAATTATCAGTTTCCAGGAATGCGGTCCATTTCAGCTAACAGAAATCCCTTGAGGCCTCACGGGTAGCCATTTTATGGTATTAGAGTTACATATTTAGTTCTAACCTTATACTACAGGTGTAGTTCTAACCTTATAATGGGTAGCAGTTATAATGGGTGACTTTAATATGCACATAGATTGGGCTAGCCAAACTGGAAGCAATACGGTGGAGGAGGATTTCCTGGAGTGCATAAGGGATGGTTTTCTAGACCAATATGTTGAGGAACCAACTAGGGGGGAGGCCATCTTAGACTGGATGTTGTGTAATGAGAGAGGATTAATTAGCAATCTCATTGTGCGAGGCCCCTTGGGGAAGAGTGACCATAATATGGTGGAATTCTGCATTAGGATGGAGAACGAAACAGTAAATTCAGAGACATGGTCCAGAACTTAAAGAAGGGTAACTTTGAAGGTATGAGGCGTGAATTGGCTAGGATAGATTGGCGAATGATACTTAGGGGGTTGACTGTGGATGGGCAATGGCAGACATTTAGAGACTGCATGGATGAATTACAACAATTGTACATTCCTGTCTGGCGTAAAAATAAAAAAGGGAAGGTGGCTCAACCGTGGCTATCTAGGGAAATCAGGGATAGTATTAAAGCCAAGGAAGTGGCATACAAATTGGCCAGAAATAGCAGCGAACCTGGGGACTGGGAGAAATTTAGAACTCAGCAGAGGAGGACAAAGGGTTTGATTAGGGCAGGGAAAATGGAGTACGAGAAGAAGCTTGCAGGGAACATTAAGGTGGATTGCAAAAGTTTCTATAGGTATGTAAAGAGAAAAAGGTTAGTAAAGACAAACATAGGTCCCCTGCAGTCAGAATCAGGGGAAGTCATAACGGGGAACAAAGAAATGGCAGACCAATTGAACAAGTACTTTGGTTCGGTATTCACTAAGGAGGAAAAAAACAACCTTCCGGATATAAAAGGGGTCAGAGGGTCTAGTAAGGAGGGGGAACTGAGGGAAATCTTTATTAGTCGGGAAATTGTGTTGGGGAAATTGATGGGATTGAAGGCCGATAAATCCCCAGGGCCTGATGGACTGCATCCCAGAGGACTTAAGGAGGTGGCCTTGGAAATAGCGGATGCATTGACAGTCATTTTCCAACATTCCATTGACTCTGGATCAGTTCCTATGGAGTGGAGGGTAGCCAATGTAACCCCACTTTTTAAAAAAGGAGGGAGAGAGAAAACAGGGAATTATAGACCGGTCAGCCTGACCTCAGTAGTGGGTAAAATGATGGAATCAATTATTAAGGATGTCATAGCAGTGCATCTGGAAAATGGTGACATGATAGGTCCGAGTCAGCATGGATTTGTGAAAGGGAAATCATGCTTGACAAATCTTCTGGAATTTTTTGAGGATGTTTCCAGTAAAGTGGACAAAGGAGAACCAGTTGATGTGGTATATTTGGACTTTCAGAAGGCTTTCGACAAGGTCCCACACAAGAGATTAATGTGCAAAGTTAAAGCACATGGGATTGGGGGTAGTGTGCTGACGTGGATTGAGAACTGGTTGTCAGACAGGAAGCAATGAGTAGGAGTAAACGGGTACTTTTCAGAATGGCAGGCAGTGACTAGTGGGGTGCCGCAAGGTTCTGTGCTGGGGCCCCAGCTGTTTACATTGTACATTAATGATTTAGACGAGGGGATTAAATGCAGTATCTCCAAATTTGCGGATGACACTAAGTTGGGTGGCAGTGTGAGCTGCGAGGAGGATGCTATTAGGCTGCAGAGTGACTTGGATAGGTTAGGTGAGTGGGCAAATGCATGGCAGATGAAGTATAATGTGGATAAATGTGAGGTTATCCACTTTGGTGGTAAAAACAGAGAGACAGACTATTATCTGAATGGTGGCAGATTAGGAAAAGGGAAGGTGCAATGAGACCTGGGTGTCATGGTACATCAGTCATTGAAGGTTAGCATGCAGGTACAGCAGGCGGTTAAGAAAGCAAATGGCATGTTGGCCTTCATAGCGAGGGGATTTGAATACAGGGGCAGGGAGGTGTTGCTACAGTTGTACAGGGCCTTGGTGAGGCCACACCTGGAGTATTGTGTACAGTTTTGGTCTCCTAACTTGAGGAAGGACATTCTTGCTATTGAGGGAGTGCAGCGAAGATTCACCAGACTGATTCCCGGGATGGCGGGACTGACCTATCAAGAAAGACTGGATCAACTGGGCTTGTATTCACTGGAGTTCAGAAGAATGAGAGGGAACCTCATAGAAACGTTTAAAATTCTGATGGGTTTAGACAGGTTAGATGCAGGAAGAATGTTCCCAATGTTGGGGAAGTCCAGAACCAGGGGTCACAGTCTGAGGATAAGGGGTAAGCCATTTAGGACCGAGATGAGGAGAAACTTCTTCACCCAGAGAGTGGTGAACCTGTGGAATTCTCTACCACAGAAAGTAGTTGAGGCCAATTCACTAAATATATTCAAAAGGGAGTTAGATGAAGTCCTTACTACTCGGGGGATCAAGGGTTATGGCGAGAAAGCAGGAAGGGGGTACTGAAGTTTCATGTTCAGCCATGAACTCATTGAATGGCAGTGCAGGCTCGAAGGGCCGAATGGCCTGCTCCTGCACCTATTTTCTATGTTTCTATGTTTCTTATGCTACAGGTGCCGTTGCCCTAGGTTTTGATATATTCAGCAGGTGCCTAATGCCTACAACACTGTCTATTTCTGTCTTAAATTTATTCAATGTCCCAGCTTCCACCGCTCTCTGAGGCAGCGAATTCCACAGATCCACAACCCTCTGAGAGAAGAAATTTCTCCTCATCTCGGTTTTAAATGGGCGGCCCCTTATTCTAAGATCATGCCCTCTAGTTCTAGTCTTCCCTATCAATGGAAACATCCTCTCTGCATCCACCCTGTCAAGCCCCCTCATAATCTTATACGTTTCAATAACACCTCTCATTCTTCTGAATTCCAATGAGTAGAGGCCCAACCTACTCAACCTTTCCTCATAAGTCAACCCTCTCATCTCCGGAATCAACCTTGTGAACCTTCTCTGAACTGCCTCCAAAGCAAGTATATCCTTTCGTAAATATGGAAACCAAAACTGCACGCAGTATTCCAGGTGTGGCCTCACCAATACCCTATATAACTGTAGCAAGACTTGCCTGCTTTTATACTCCATCCCCTTTGCAATAAAGGTCAAGATACCATTGGCCTTCCTGATCACTTGCTGTACCTGCATACTAACCTTTTTTGTTTCATGCACAAGTGCCCCCAGGTCCCGCTGTACTGCAGCACTTTGCAATCTTTCTCCATTTAAATAATAACTTGCTCTTTGATTTTTTTTCTGCCAAAGTGCATGACCTCACACTTTCCAACATTATACTCCATCTGCCAAATTTTTGCTCACTCACTTAGCCTATCTATGTCCTTTTGCAGATTTTTTGTGTCCTACTCACACATTGCTTTTCCTCCCATCTTTGTATCGTCCTCTATTCCCTTTTCCCTCACATGCTTGTCTAGCCTCCCCTTAAATGCATCTATACTATTTGCGTCAATCACTCCCTGGGGTAGCGAGTTCCACATTCTCACCACACTTTGGATAAAAAATTTTCTTCTGAATTCCCTATTGGATTTCTTGGTGACTATCTTATATTGATGGCCTCTAGTTATGCTCTTCCCCACAAGTGGACATATTCTCTCTGTACCCACTCTATCAAAACATTTCATAATTTTAAACACCTCTATTTGGTCACCTCTCAACCTTTTTTTCTCAAGAGAAAAGAGACCCAGCCTGTTCATCCTTTTCTGATATGTATACCCTCGCATTTCTGGTATCATCCTTGTAAATCTTCTCTGCACCCTCTCCAGTGCCTCTATATCCTTTTTCTAATATGATGACCAGAACTGTACGCGGTGCTCCAAGTGTGATCCAACCAAGGTTCGATACAGGTTTAACATAACTTCCCTACTTTTCAGTTCTATACCTCGAGAAATAAACCCTACTGCTCGGTTTAGTATTTTTCAGGCTTCGCTAATCTGTTTCGCAACTTTTCGTGATTTGTGTATTTGTACTCCTGTATTATGCTTTTATTAATAATTTTTTATTGGCTTATACTGAAGCAATTTTGAAACTTTGTACATATCTTTGGTTTTAGTGATAAAATATTTGAAGATATTCAACGTTTAGTCAACCCTGGGGATGTTCTGGACAGGGTTGTTTTTGACACTGAAAGGTTAGTCAATTCATTTTACATTCCATACATGATGTGCCTTTCGAATCCCAGATTGCATAGAATATGGTTGCCAAAAATTCAGAATCTGGCAAGTTTAAGTATTTTGCTGATGCAATGCACCAGAAAAAAGCATAAAATAAATGGACAGGATTGCCAGCTGCTCTAATGAAAACAACCCCAATTTTTCAAGTCTTTCTTTGTATTTGTATTACTTAATGAGACTTGTTTTATCCTTTGCTCCGGCAACTCATAAGGGACCTATTGCCCCAAGCCTCAATGGGGTCTTCTCTTTGTGAGGCTATTGGCACACATCAGCTTCCTTTTACCATTTAATTTCCTGTAAGGTATACAGAATTGGGTTGTGTTCTACTTCGGAATGAGCACCATGGGAGATGTCTAGGGATTCTGCAAAGCATCACTCTTAAAAGTGACGGTCTGGAAATTCAGCCATGCAGCGCCTATTTTTCAGGCCCTAAACGGCCTCCTAAACCTCCAATATGGAGGCAAAGAAACACACGCTCATTATGAGCTGGAGGTGAGCATCTGCCCATATTGGTAAAGGCCAGGAAATTGGTGTGCAGTGCCCACACTTGGTGGTAGTTTGCCTATGTATGTAAGGGCTCGCGCGCCTATTTGAGGCCTTCACTGCAATATTAGTTTGCCCTGAGGCAGCCGGGTCTACGTGTGGCTTTAACAGGTGGCCCTTAAAAGGATTGCAAATTAGGCCATAACCAACAAGGCAATATTTTAAAATATACTGTCTGGCCGAAGGGGTTTGTTGCCTGGGATCCTATTTGATCTGATCTGTGGTCCCCTCAGCCCCAATGGTAAGGCTGAACTGCCAATTTTTTTTCCAAGAAAGGAAGATTTGGATTTATATAACGCCTTTCATGACCTCAGGACATCCCAAAGTGCTTTACAGCCAATGAAGTACTTTTGGAGTGTAGTCACTGTTGTAATGTAGGAAACGTGGCAGTGGCAGCCCATTTGCGCACAACCACCAATGTGATAATGACCAGATAATCTGTTTTTTGTTATGTTGATTGAGGGATAAATATTGACCAGGACACCGGGGATAACTCCCCTGCTCTTCTTCAAAATAGTGCCATGGGATCTCTTGAGAGAGCAGACAGGAGCTCGGTTTAATGTCTCATCCAAAAGACGGCACCTCCGACAGTGCAGCACTCCCTTAGCATGCACTGGAGTGTCAGCCTTGATTTTTTTGTGCTCAAGTACCTGGAGTGGGACTTGAACCCACAGCCATCTGACTCGGAGGTGAGTGTGCTACCCACTGAGCCTTTTAGGGGTCTTCGTTCAGGGTCCAGGCCACTTGCTTGACTTGAACCCCACTGGTGGGGAACGGGAAGTCCCCAACCATGGCTCTGCTCCTTGTCATCATTTTGCCTTTTAAGGGGTAGACAGAGGTTCCACCCCTGACAAGATGAATAGGGAAATTTCAGAAATAGTAAAAACCTCCACCATTCTCTAAGAGTATCTTCGTCCTGCAACTGTTGGCATATTTGGCATGTGTATAGTAAGTTCAAAGTCTATTCCTGTGATACTTCCCAGGACACAAGAGCTACAGACAATAGTTCAAGATATGTTCTGACCATTTGCTTTAGCATGCTATTAAACCTGTTCCCGAGAAATCGACAGGGTGATAGAGAGCTGTTTATTGTTGCATTACTTCCACAATAGTGTGACGAACTGGGATATAAAGTTACTGACCTGTGTCAGACACTTATTTGTTTTATAAAATTACGTGTTTCAAGGAACCTATTGATGTTTATTTTGGGTTCAATTAGTGTTCCTATCAACTTTTTCTCTCTTTTTTTGTGAACAGTCCTTCATTGGTTACATCAGAAGCTGACGTCTCCCTGAAGTTCTACTCAAACTTTGAGTCCGGCAATCTACGAAAAGCTATTCAAATTCGCAAGTAAGTGTAATGCAGTGTGTGGTACATAGTGCAGTCTGGTGTGTGTCGTGAAACCATTGACGCTAATTGTATACTCCCTAACACTGCCCTGCCTAAGGTCAGACAACTTAACCCAGACCAGGAACTAAACCTGGAACCTTCTTTAAAAAAAAAGGAAAGACTTGCATTTATATAGCGCCTTTCACGACCACCAGACGTCTCAAAGCGCTTTACAGCCAATGAAGTACTTTAGGAGTGTAGTCACTGTTGCGTTGTAGGAATTCTGGTTTAATTGGCTTCGTAGCACATACACACAAAGCCTTGGGGATGCAAAGCTTTTGCAACATTGTACTTTCATTAAAGGAGTGGCTTGGAGGCCCCGGGAGTGGCGTGGAGGTATACTATTTCAGGGAGCAGCACGGGCTGGTGCAGGAGGGCGACGGCAGCGAAGAGGGACGTCATCGAGGTCCAGCTCGGTGATTGGAGCGTGGGCAGTTACAGCAGGAGCAGCGAGATCGGGCCGAAGGAGAGGCGTGAGTTCAGGGCCAGGGGCCCAGGGGCAGCACGGGGCCAGCCCACACTGCGATATGTGTGCGCACCAGGTCTGTGCAGCAGAGCTGGTCTCCAGTCGTCCTGATTAACCCTGGCCACTGGACCAAGACCTAGCTCTGTCAAGCCCGTGTGGTGGCTGGTGTGCAACAGTCACCACACGTTAAAAAAATCCACTCACAGGCATCTTCCACCCTTCAACATGTAGTTCGGGATCTGGAATATTAGGTCCTTCTTGAAACACATCCCTTTTTTGGCGAGGAAGCAAGTCATCCTCGCTTCGAGGGACTGCCTATGATGATGATGACTTTCAGGGGGAATAATCCACTATGATAAGTAGTTTTTATAATGTTTTATAATTGGCCATCGTTTAGAAATAATTTTACCAAAATGAAGGAATGAGCGGTGTTGCTCATGGACAGAGCTGCTCTGTGTGGATGCTTAGCTGGAGGGCAGAATGCCCATACTGTCACTGCTGTTAATCTCTGTTCAGGCTAGAGTTGGTGCAGTCCAGGTGCAGTACTTCCATTGTTTAATAAACCTCATTATTTCTTATCCCTGTCTAGATATGAATATGATTTGATTATGAATGCCGACATCAACACAGACCTTCAGCACCAGTGGTTCTACTTTGAGATCAGCAGCATGAAAGCTGGAGTCCCATATCGATTCAACATTATTAACTGTGAGAAGACAAACAGCCAGTTCAACTACGGTAAGAAGCAAAGATTCTGGGCACAGAGAAATTCGGCATCTCGGGCCCATTAAAATAGAGAGGGGCCAAAATTCAGCCTCCCCAAAAAGGCCACTTACCGCCCAGAAAGCAGCGGCCAGGCGGCAGAGTCAAGCGGCTGCTGACTTGCGGTCCAATGGCCACCACGATCGAAATTCAGCTTGAGGATTTTTCTGATGGTCCCCATTTCTGCCCCGCTGCTGCCAACCATCCGAAGCGCGCCATCAAAGCGCGCATCGCCGCTCTCCCACACCTCCATGGCACCCCCCCCCCCCCCCCCCCCCGCCGTGGAAATTATCTGGAAAAATCATAGATCCGCCGCGCGGTGCCCCACCAGCTTTCTGTGTCGATGCACCTTCCTTTCACTCTGTGGGCAACGGCAGTGCAGCGGCCCTTCAAGGGGCGGGGTGCACTGCCGCGGCCGCCATTTCTTTTTGGCCGGCTGACTTCCCGATCGGCCGGACCAGTTATGGCCGCGGGTTCAGCCGGACCGCCAACAGCCAGCCTGGCACCTCCTCTTGGGTGCCAGGCCGCTGGGCCCGGCCGAAACCCTCCCTGGTGGCTCAGTGGCCGAGCCTAAACAATCGCTGCCTCGCTCCCCTGTAAAGGAGGGGAGCGACGTGGTGACGCACACACGCACTGATGTCAGCCCCACTCCGCGGCTGACTGACAGCAGCGGAAACCCCGTCTCGCCCCCACTTCCGCCCCTCACCCGGACTTACCGCCGCATTTCCGACCCCATTATGACCGACTTCCGGTCCGCTCCCAAAAAAGTTGCCAAAGAGCTGAAAATGGATCAAGAGTCCGCCTCGTTTGACACGACGGTAAAAATACTTAGAAAATGGTAGGTGCGCCAGGGGTGAAGTTTGGCCCCAGAGTGTCATGTCCGAAGCTATATGTGCAAGGTCACAAATCCTCTGTTCCATATGATAATTGAAGCATAGTCGCTAAGATAGGGCTGTGACTTGAAAACAATGGACTTCAGTTACGAAGAGATAGGCTTGTACTCCTGAGAGCAGAGAAGGTTAAGCGGAGATTTAATAGAGGTGTTCAAAATCATGAAGAATTTTGATAGAGCAAATAAGGAGAAACCATTTGGAGTGGCAGAAGGGTTGGTCACCAGAGGGCAAAAGAACCAGAGATGAGATGGAAGGATGATGGAAGCAATTTCAATAATAACTTTCAAAAGGGAAATAGAGAAATAGTTGAAGGGGAAAATTTTGCAGGGCTATGGGGAAAGGGCAGGGGAATGAGACTAATTGGATAACTCATTCAAAGAGCCAGCACAGGCACGATGGGCCGAATGGCCTCCTTCTGTGTTGTATCATTGTATCATTTGCACAACAAACCCCATTACGCCTATTCTATAAATAACACACAGGCCGGGCAACATGCCAATGATACATAGAAACATAGAAACATAGAAAATAGGTGGAGGAGTAGGCCATTCAGCCCTTCGAGCCTGCATCATCATTCAATAAGATCATGGCTAATCATTCCCTCAGTACCCCTTCCCTGCTTTCTCTCCATACCCCTTGATCCCTTTAGCTGTAAGGGCCATATCTAACTCCCTCTTGAATATATCCAATGAACTGGCATCAACAACTGTCTGCGGCAGAGAATTCCACAGGTTAACAATTTTCTGTGTGAAGAAGTTTCTCTTCATCTCAGTCCTAAATGGCTTACCCCTTATCCTTAGACTCTCCCCTGGTTCTGGACTTCCCCAACATCGGGAACATTCTTCCTGCATCTAACCTGTCCAGTCCCGTCAGTATTTTATATGTTTCTTTGCGATCCCCTCTCATTCTTCTAAACTCCAGTGAATACAGGCCCAGTCGATCCAGTCTCTCCTCATATGTCAGTCCTGCCATCCTGGGAATCAGTCTGGTGAACCTTCGTTGCACTCCCTCAATAGCAAGAACGTCCTTCCTCAGATTAGGAGACCAAAACTGAACACAATATTCCAGGTGAGGCCTCTCACCAAGGCCCTGTACAGCTGCAGTAAGACCGCCCTGTTGCTATACTCAAATCCCCTAGCTATGAAGGCTAACATGCCATTTGCCTTCTTCACCGTCTGCTGTATCTGTATGCCAACTTTCAATGACTGATGAACCATGACACCCAGGTCTCGTTGCTCCTCCCCTTTTCCTAATCTGCCGCCATTCAGATAATATTCTGCCTTCGTGTTTTGCCACCAAAGTGGATAACCTCACATTTATCCACATTACACTGCATCTGCCATGCATTTGCCCACTCACCTAACCTGTCTAAGTCACCCTGCAGCCTCTTAGCATCCTCCTCACAGCTCACACTGCTACTCAGCTTAGTGTCATCTGCAAACTTGGAGATATTACACTCAATTCCTTCATCTAAATCATTGACGTATATTGTAAATAGCTGGGGTCCCAGCACTGAGCCCTGCTTGCCATTCTGAAAAGGACCCGTTTATCCCGACTCTCTGCTTCCTGTCTGCCAACCAGTTCTCTATTCACGTCAATACATTACCCCCAATACCATGTGCTTTAATTTTGCACACCAATCTCTTGTGTGGGACCTTGTCAAAAGCCTTTTGAAAGTTCAAATACACCACATCCACTGGTTCTCCCCTGTCCACTCTACTAGTTACATCCTCAAAAAATTCTAGAAGATTTGTCAAGCATGATTTCCCCTTCATAAATCCATGCTGACTTGGACCGATCCTGTCACTGCTTTCCAAATGTGCTGTTATTTCATCTTTAATAATTGATTCCAACATTTTCCCCACCACCGATGTCAGGCTAACCGGTCTATAATTCCCCGTTTTCTCGCTCCCTCTTTTCTTAAAAATGGTGTTACATTAGTTACCCTCCAGTCTATAGGAACTGATCCAGAGTCGATAAACTGCTGGAAATTGATCACCAATGCATCCACTATTTCTAGGGCCACTTCCTCAAGTACTCTGAGATGGAGACTATCAGGCTCACTGCATTATATTTTGTATGAATTTGGAAGGATAAATGTGATTTTAAAAACTGGCTTCAGCCAATTGTATCTCTGAGCAAAGCTCATTGTTTCTATGGTAGTGCTGACCATATTGAGAACTGAAAAAAAGACTTGCATTTATATAGTGCTTTCCGGACGTCTCAAAGCGCTTTGCAGCCAATGAAGTACTTTTGGAGTGCAGTCACTGTTGTAATGTGGGAAACGCAGCAGCCAACTTGCGCACAGCAAGCTCCCATAAACAGCGATGTGATAATGACCAGACAATCTGCTTTTTTTTGTTATTTTGATTGAGGGATAAATATTGGCCCCAGGACACTGGGGATAATTCCCCTGCTCTTCTTCTAAATAGAGCCATGGGATCTTTTACATCCTCCTGAGAGAGCAGGTGGGACCTCGGTTTAACGCCTCATCCAAAAGACGGCACCTCCAACAACTGGCACAATAATTTTGTGGCAATGGGAGAAGTCTATGCTGAATGGATTTTCTTTCTGTCAAAATCTCTAATGAGAATTTAATTAGGTCAAAAATTGCATGAGGGTAAGAACTAGCTATTGAAATGTTAAAGTCTGCAGATTAACATACTGCGGAATAGACAAATTTAATTACTCGGATTATAGAGCCATTGAAGTGAGATATTTGCAGAAAGATATTAACACCTGACCAATTTTACCCCACCTCATAAGATATTACAGCTGACTCAAAAGTAATGACTAACGAATGTATTCCCATAGTATAAATTGCAGTTCTGATAATTCCGCGTTAGTTCTGTCTGAAGATCTGAACTTGGTGCACAAAACATTCACATCATCCATGTACAACTACACATCAGGAAGGTGTACGAAAGACGGGCTGTGTGAGAAGAATATTTTAATCCCCTATAGACTGATTTGTGATGAAGTGCATGAGTTTGTGTTAAAAAATAATTGTCCGGAGGTTGTTCCAGACTAAGTAAGCTGCTCATTCTGTGGCCTAATTTACAGCAATGAGCCAACAACTGGGTGGGGGACAGAAGTCCCACACTGATTGTCCAGTGAGCAATTTGCCAAACTGCACGATTACTCAAGTCTCATGAACTGAACGTTGTGCAGCCTGGAGGATGACAGGGAAATGATTCCGGAGATATTAAAATGTTAGAAGTGCAATAAGGTGTGACACAAATCAAGCACTTGCTGGTCCACGAGGGAGTCCAGGGCACCGCCTGGAAGATAATTGTGAGACGCTGTCAGGAGCTGTGTAGTGACAAAAAATTCACAGAATATGGTGCAGTGTTTAGACCCAGCACTGAATTCGTAGGATATGGTACAGTGCCTGCATGTGACCACTGTGAGCAGAGAGTTGCTTGATAGAGTGTGTAATCTGATGTTGATACATCTGCAGTTTCCAGAGGGTGGAAAAGCTTATATTTGTGTGTACTTTAAAGGTAAAATAAATACCCTTGTCCAAAGTGTGGCTGGAGTGTCAGTTCTGGACAAGTGGGAAAGAACTGGGAGTTGCAGTGTTGGAGAATGACTTTAAACCACAGCAGATGGTGAATTTAAATTCAGTTAATAAATAACGCTGAAATAAAAAGCTAGTATCAGTCATGGTAACTATGAAACTAACAGATTGTCGGAAAAACCCATTTGGTTCACTAATGTCCTTTATGGAAGGAAATCTGCCGTTCAGAGAAGGTTCACTAGATTGATTCCAGAGATGAGGGTGTTAACTTATGAGGAAAGGTTGAGTAGTTTGGGCCTCTACTCATTGCAATTCAGAAGAATGAGACCTGATCTTATCGAAACGTATAAGATTATGAGGGGGCTTGACAAGGTGGATGCAGAGAGAGATGCAAGTGACGGGGGAGACTAAAACTAGAGGGCATGATCTTAGAATAAGGGGCCGTCCATTTAAAACTGAGATGAGGAGAAATTTCTTTTCTCAGAGGGTTGTAAATCTGTGGAATTCGCTGCCTCAGAGAGTTGTGGAAGCTGGGACATTGAATAAATTTAAGAAATAAATGCACCGTTTCTTAACCGATAAGGGAATAAGGGGTTATGGGGAACGGGCAGGGAAGTGGACCTGAGTCCATGATCGGATCAGCCATGATCGTATTAAATGGCAGAGCAGGCTCGAGGGGCTGAATGGCCTACTCCTGCTTCTATTTCTTATGTTCTTATGTCCTTACTTGATCTGGCTTATATGTGACTCCAGACCCACAGCAACGTGGTTGACTCTTAACTGCCCTCTGAAATGGTGGCTCACCACCACCTTCTCAAGGGCAATCAGAGATGGGCAATAAATGCTGGCCTTGCTGGTGACGCCCACATCCCAGGAACGAATAAAGAAAAACATATATACATCAGCAGCCCACGCCTGAGACAAAGCTAGGGCTGAAAAGCAGACACACGGATGTGGGCTCGATGCAGCCAGCTGCAGGGGACACTGGGGGAATAGGGCAGGGGTTTCACTAAACTGAATGAGAGCTCTCCAGAGGCAGTGGACCAACTGCATTAACTTTGCACACAATGGGGGCTATGCAGGTTACGTATTAGCAAAAAATCCAAACTTGTAACAGCAGCTTTTGTAAAGAAACCCTGTGCAACATAATCTGACCGCTCTTTGCTACCGGCGTGCTCTTGCCGATCGTGTCAGGGCAGATGGTGTTGTTTTAAGGTGCGATACCCTGGAAAGGAACAAGGAGGAACACGTCGTCCCTTTCCAATCTTTTTTGTTTTGGTTATGTCCTTTCTCCTCATCCTTGGTACCATTCAAATAAATCTCTTCTGCACCCTCTCCAAGGTCTTGGCTTCCTTCCTAAAGTGTGGTGCCCAGAATTGAACACAATTCTCCAGCTGAGGCCCAGCCAGTGATTCATAATGGTTTAGCACATCTTCTTTACCTTTGTACTCAATGGGGCCGAAATTCATCAACTCACCGCCCACTTCTGCCGACATTCCTCCTAAAGATCCGCCCAATGCCACTTTGGAGGTGGGCGGGAGCAGGTGGGAGTGGGCGGGAGGGGAGAACCGCCAGGAACCGCCCGCTGACGTCAGCGGATGGCCGAGTGGTGCAACTGACCTCCCGCCTGTCGAGCTCCCAGATTCCGGTGGGCGGGAGTCAACGGCCGAACGGGAGTGGGCCGCTGCATGGAGGCTGGTCTGTCCCCGACAGTAAGTCTGAAGAAACTGAAAAAAACATAAGTGAACATTTAAAAAAATGTTTTCAACAGCGACTTACCTGCATGGGGTCCCCTGAAGGTCTTCCGATAGTTTTTGTATTTTTTATTGGTGAGTTTTTTTTCAGTTGTTCGACCCTCCGTGTGCCCAACTCCAACCTCAGCGGCACTTGGGCGGCAAGTGTCTCTGCCGCCGAGAATGAGACCTCCCACCTGCTGTCGTCCAGATTGGTGGCATATAATATGTCCTTGCTATACAGTACAAATGCACACGAGGCCCATACTAGAGAGAAGGTCACTCTGTGACCAGTAACCTTTATTAGCCAGCACTGAAGTGGAGCAGGTGGGTGGAGCTTCCCCTTTTATACCTGAAAGTCCAGGTTAGGAGTGTCTCCCACAAGTTCACCACCTAGTGGTCAGTGTTCTCACGATCTACAACTTAGGTCAGTTTATACATGTTTCCAATGACAGTTGAATACATGACATCATCTCCCCCACAAAGTCTTATTGGGTAACAGGTTAAGTTTCTCTGGTGGTTTATGCTCCCTTGTAGAGCACCTGAGTTGGGGCTCTGGTTGTTGGGCGCTGACCTGAGTGTCTGCTATTTGCGGTGCCTCAGGCCTGTCCGGACTGCCCACAGAGACTGGGCTCTCCTCCACTTGATTCTGGTGTTCGGTCACCTGTGGTGAAGTGAACTCTACATCGTGTTCTTCCTCTGCTTCGTCTATGGGGTTGCTGAACCTCCTTTTTGTTTGATCCACGTGTTTGTGGCAGATTTGTCCATTGGTAAGTTTAACTACCAGAATCCTATTCCCCTCTTTGGCAATCACAGTGCCTGCGAGCCATTTGGGCCCTGCAGCGTAGTTGAGGACAAAGACAGGGTCATTGACATCAATACATCGCGCCCTCGCATTCCCGTCATGGTAGTCATATTGTGACCGGCGCCTGCTCTCAACAATTTCTTTCATAGTGGGGTGTATAAGGGATAACCTGGTTTTGAGCATCCTTTTCATTAGCAGCTCTGCGGTTGGAACCCCTGTGAGCGAGTGTGGTCGGGATCTATTGGCCAACAGGAGGCGTGATAAGCAGCTTTGTAGGGAACCCCCTTGGATTCTGAGCATCCCCTGTTTGATTATCTGCACTGCTCGTTCCGCCTGGCCGTTTGAGGCCGGCTTGAATGGTGCCGTTCTGACATGGTTGATACCATTTCCTGCCATGAAGTCCTGGAACTCAATGCTTGTAAAGCACGAGCCATTGGTGACCAAGACATCCGGTAGACCATGGGCGGCAAACATTGCCAGTAGACTTTCTACCGTGGCAGAGGATATGCTTGAATTGAGAATGTCACACTCAATCCATTTGGAGTAGGCGTCTACTGCAACCAAAAAAATTTTTCCCATGAAAGGACCTGCGTAGTCCACATGGATGTGTGACCATAGCTTGGTGGGCCAGGACCAGAGGCTAAGGGGGGCTTCCCTGGGCGCTTTGCAGGTCTGCATCTATCCCTGGCCACCAAACGTGTGACCTGGCAATTGCCTTCAGCATGACAATGCCCGGGTGCTCATTATGGAATTCTTGGATGAACGCCTCTCTGCCCATCTGGGGGATGACTACTCGGTTTCCTCATAGTAGGCAATCGGGCCTGAATCGAGAGTTCATCCTTGCACCTGTGAAATGGTTTAAATTCCTCAGGGCATGCCCCGTACGTGGCTGCCCAGTCCCCATTCAGGACTAATTTCTTGACTAAAGACAGTAGCGGGTCTCTATTTGTCCAGACTTTGATCTAACGGGCTGTCATGGGTGAGCCTTCGCTTTCGAAAGCTTCAACAGCCATGACCACCTCAGCAGCATGCTCGGTTGCCCCCTTGGTGATGGCTAGTGGGAGCCTGCTGAGTGCATCGGCGCAGTTTTCGGTGCCCGGTCTGTGCCGAATTGTATCGTCATAGGCGGCTAACGTGAGCACCCACCTCTGTATGCGGGCCGACGCATTTGCATTTATGGCCTTGTTGTCGGCCAAAAGGGACGTTAGGGGTTTGTGATCTGTCTCCAGCTCAAATTTCCTGCCGAACAGGTACTGGTGCATTTTGTTACTGCATATACACATGCAAGCGCTTCCTTTTTTACCATCCTGCAGCCCCTTTCTGCCTGGGACAGACTTCTGGAGGCATAAGCTACCGGCTGTAACTGACCCTTGGCATTAACATGCTGTAACACACACCCGACCCCATAGGACGACGCATCGCACGTTAAAACAAGTTTCTTACAAGGCTCATATAGCGTTAACAGATTGTTGGAGCATAACAAGTTGCGTGCTCAATCAAAAGCCCTTTCTTGGCTGTCCCCCCAGACCCATTCACGACCTTTGCGTAGGAGCACGTGTAGCGGCTCTAACAGCGTGCTCAATTTGGGAAGAAAGTTACCAAAATGGTTCAGGAGCCCCAGGAACGAATGCAGCTCTGTCGTGTTACGGGGTCTGGATGCTCTCTGGATCACTTCCGTTTTGGACGCAGTAGGTCTGATCCCATCTGCTGCTACCCTCATCCCCAGGAATTCTACCTCTGGAGCTAGGAAGACGCACTTCGCCTTTTTCAGTCGCAGACCTACCCGATCCAGTTGGCGTAGCACCTCCTCCAGATTGTGGAGGTGTTCTTCAGTATTGCAACCCATGATGAGGATGTCGTCTTGAAAAACCACTGTCCTTGGAATCGACTTGAGGAGACTTACCATGTTTCGTTGAAAGATCGCGGCGGTCGAGCGAATCCCGAACGGACATCTGTTGTACTCAAACAACCCCTTGTGTGTCGTGATGGTGGTCAGCTTCTTTGACTCACTCGCCAGCTCCTGGGTCATGTAAGCTGAGGTCAGGTCAAATTTTGAAAAAAGTTTGCCACCGGATAGTGTCGCAAAGAGGTCCTCCACTCTCGATAGCGGCTCCTGGTCTTGGAATGACACCCGATTGATGGTGGCCTTGTAATCACCACATATCCTGACCGACCCATCCACCTTGAGCACCGGCACAATCGGGCTCGCCCAGTCACTGAATTCGACTGGCGAGATGATGCCTTCCGTCAGCAGGCGGTCCAATTCGCCTTTTATTTTTTCCCGCATCACGTATGGCACCGCTCTAGCCTTGTGGTGTACTGGCCTGGCGTCCGGGTTTATGTGAATCACTACCTTGGTCCCCATGAAAGTGCCAATGCCGGGTTGAAATAGTGAGTCAAATTTGTCCAGGACCTGTGAGCATGATATTCGCTCCACAGAAGAAATTGCATTGACATCGTTCCATTTCTAGTTCATGACAGCAAGCCAACTCGTCTCCAGCAGTGCGGTACCATCCCCCGGGACAATCCAGAGTGACAACCTGCTGTCCGAATCTTTGTGGGTCATGACTACCGTGGCGCTGCCTAGCACCGGAATGATCTCCTTTGTATATGTCCATAGCTGTGCGTCAACCTGCAATAATTTTGGCCTCCTGGCCTTGGACGCCCACAACTTGTCGAACTGTTTGATACTCATCAGGGACTGGCTGGCCCCCGTGTCTAGCTCCATTGATACTGGGATACCATTGAGGAGCACTTTCATCATTATCGGTGGTGTCCTGGTGTATGAACTGTATATGTGCTCCACATGAACTCGCTGAACTTCAGCTTCCAGCGATTTCCCCCAGTGTCCATTTGGCCTCATAAGGCTTACATCGGGCCCGTCCTCCTCATACATCAACCTGGCTCCATGCTTCCTGCACATACACGCCAATTGACCGCTGATGTTGCAGTTTCTGCAGGTATATTGCTGATACCTGCAAGCTCTGGCTGTGTGTTTGCCTCCTCACCTCCAACATGAGCCGTTGTTGGAAACAAAAGGTCCATTACCAGTCGATCGTCTCTGACTGTCTCTGTAATTGTCCTTAAACGCACCATTGACAGGTGTTGATGGCCCCATTACTGGCCGCATTGTCCCTTGCGATGGCATGAATCGCCGTTCAGCTAGCCATTGTCTCTGTTGAATTCCACTTTTGGGTTCGACTACATGCTCGGGCATGTCCGATTGCCCCTGTCTGCCTGGAGAACTGTATGCCGCATTAACAATGTTGACTCCCTGTCCATTTACTGCATTTAAACCAAGATTTTTGTCAAACATCATTCTGGTCTCTTCCTCTCCGAGATAAATGTCTGGGCCATCAGAGCCGCCGCTTCCAAGGTCAAGTCTTTGGTCTCAATCAGTTTCCTGAAAACACCAGCGTGCCCGATGCCCTCAATAAAAAAAGTCTTGCAGCATCTCCGCTCTGCATGCATCTGGGAACTTACATAGGTTCGCCAGTCGCCGGAGATCTGCCATGAAGTCTGGAACGCTTTGCCCTTCTTGCCGCCGGTGCGTGTAAAACCAGTGTCTCACCGTGTGCATGCTGCTCGCCGGTTTAAAGTGTTCCCCGATCAACTTACTGAGCTCTTCAAAAGTCTTGTCCGCCGGCTTCTCTGGCGCTAGAAGGTCCTTCATCAGGGAGTACGTCCTGGATCCACAAACCGTCAGGAGATGAGCCCTGCGTTTGTCGGCTGAATCCTGTCCCAGCCATTCCTTCGTGACGAAACTTTGCTGTAGTCTCTCAATAAAATCATCCCAATCATCACCAACACAGTACCTCTCGTCTGTGCTGCTAGTGGCCATGCTCGCGTGGTTTAAATCCCAGTTTCTCGTCGCCAATAATATGTCCTTACTATACAGTACAAATGCACACGAGGCCCATACTAGAGAGAAGGTCACTCTGTGACCAGTAACCTTTATTAGCCAGCACTGAAGTGATGAAGGTGGGTGGAGCTTCCCCTTTTATACCTGAAAGTTCAGGTTAGGAGTGTCGCCCACAAGTTCACCACCTAGTGGTCAGTGTTCTCATGGTGTGCCACTTAGGTCAGTTTATACATGGGTTATAATGACAGTTGAATACATGACAGCGTACGTCATCCATTTGCCGCCCGCCGACCTTTGAGGGACCCCGGTCATGAATATCCCGCCCAAAGTGCAGTCCGGTGCCTCGGCGGCCCTTGGGTGGCCCTTGGGTGGCCCTTGGGTGGGCGGAGCCCTTGATGAAAATCGGTCCTATGCCTCTATTTATAAAACAAGAATCCTGTCTGCTTTATTAACAGCCTTCTCAACTTGTCTTGCCACCTTTGAATATTTGTGTACGTACACCTCCAGGTCTCTCTGTTCTTGCACCATTTTAAAATTGTTCCATTTAGTTTATATTGCCTTTGTAACAATAATGCATCACTTCACACTTCTCTGCATTAAATTGTTTGCCCATTTTAGCCGTGTCCCCCTGAAGTCCGTTACAATCCTTCCCACTGTTTACTATGTCTCTCTGTTTCGTGTCATCTTCAAAGTTTGAAATTATGCCTTGCATTCTCAAATCAAGGTCATTATTATGTATCAAAGAGAGCAGTGGTCCCAATACTGACCCCTGGGGTGACATCACTGTATACTTCCCTCCATTCTCCACCACTAATCTCTGCTTTCTGTCTTTTAGCCAATTTCGTTTCCATGCTGCCACTGCCCCTGTAACATGGGCCTCATGTTGGGTTTAGTGGTTCTACTTGGATCACTTGTAGTTAGACGGGGTTGATGGTGTGTTCCTCTGAGGGAGCTAAGCAGCGGTGAATATAGTGTTGGTGAAACCTTCACTTGTCCATGTGTTGTGCTGATAATCTTGGAGAATTTCTTGTGATCAATTCATTCCTTCAGGGCTGAATTTATATTTGAAAAGGCCTTTCACTGTATCTTCAGGAGCGCTGGATGCCAGTAACATGCTGGCAATACTTACGCACAGTGTTGCTGTGGCAGTAATAACAGGAATTGTGACATATTTGTTGCTTCATTATTATTGCCTACTTTGAATACACCCACCCATTGAGTGGGCGTATTCAATGCCTGCAGTCACTTCTGGCAGAAAACCCTGAGATGGAGTCAATGGTATGGCTTGCTAGTCAATTTCATGTGCCATTAATGCCCGTAAAGTAGCATAATTGCTGTGGAAAGTGCTGTCTTGTGACAGTTATGTAGGCTAAACTCTATCATCAGCTGAAGGCTGCAGAATGAGGTTCTGCAGAAGTGATTTCACCTTCCTCATGTGTGGCTGAATTTGTTTCATTTAAAACTGGACTCAAATACTTGGCCATCCTGCAATACAGGCTTTAAAATGCCAGAAGCAGGAGGAACTTTTGATAATCTGCTGCAGTTTTCACAGTCTATGCTGGCTCTTTTTATAAATAGCTGTACTTTTGATAGCCTGTTTTCCAGTGGATAGGAGACTCGTACATAATATCCCACTGCTCCTTGGCTTCTTTATCTGTTTCTTTAAGTCTTTGTTGACTTTTCCACAAGTCCGTTCAACGATGGGTAATTCCACTTGAAGTTGTATAAATTAAATCTAATTGTTTGACAAGGGAATGGTAGTGTAGTGGTTATTTTACTGGACTAGAAATCCAGGGGCCTGGACTAATGATCTGGTGACATGTGGCACTACTTGCGTACAGTGTTGGTGTAGTAGTAGTAACAAGAATTGTTATATATGCAGACTATGGGTATACTCTCTGTGTAGTCACTGTATAGTTGCATAAGATGGAGACTTGTTACCTGATGTACTATCAATAAGGTTTACACTGTGTCTATACTATGCTGGCACCGCTAGAGGGTGCAACTGGTGGAGACCGGGGTTTCCTGCCCCTGTGGTAGAGGCTGTCCACCAGAGGGCACTGTGGTGGGAGACCTGAGGGTCACCTGCATGGGTGTGCAGGGCCCAGTATAAAAGGCTGCTCACCATGCTTGTGCCTCACTCCGGAGTTACGAATAAAGGACCAAGGTCACTACAATTTGAGTACAACACATTGCCTCGTGGAATCATTCATAAGTGCATTACAGACATAACAGAAATTGTGACATATTGTTACTTCATCAGTATAGCCTACTGTGCATACACCCACCCATTGAGTAGGCGTATTCAATGCCTGCAGTCACTTCTGGCCTTTTCTGACTTTTGATCCCACCACGGCAGCTGGGGAATTTAAATTCAATTAAATAAATCTGGAATTTTTTTAAAAAAGTCAGTTTTAGTAATGTTGACCATGAAATCATTGGATTGTCGTAAAAACCCATCTGATTCACAAATGTCCTTCAGGGAAGGAAATCTGCTGTCCTTACCCAGTCTGGCCTATATGTGACTCCAGACCCACATGGCAATGTGGTTGACTCTACTGCCTTCTGAAATGGCCCAGCAAGCCAATCAGTTGTTCAGGGCAATTCGGGATGGGCAATGCTGGCTAAGGGGATCAAAGGGTATGGAGAGGAAGCAGGAATGGGGTACTGAAGTTGCATGATCAGCCATGATCATATTGAATGGTGCTGCAGGCTCGAATGGCCTACTCCTGCACCTACTTTTACGTTTCTATGTTTCTATGTTTGCCAACGACGTCCACATACTGTGAACAAATATTTTTTTTAAAAGCCAGCACTTGCATACTGTGGACCATTGTCAATAAATACTTCATTATGTACTCCTTGTTTGGTGAAAATAGCTTCCATTGCTTGTGGTGTTGTGTACTGTGCACACCCGACACAAGACTCCCAAAGCAAGCGCTTTACTTGGAACTCCTACACGGCAAGCAAGCCCCAGGTGGGCAGCGGAAACGTTTCAAGGACACCCTCAAAGCCACTTTGACAAAGTGCAACATCCCCATCGGCACCTGGGAGTCCCTGGCCAAAGATTGCCTTAAGTGGAGGAAGAGCATCCGGGAGGTCGCTGAGCACCTCGAGTCTCGTCGTCGAAAGCATGCAGAAAACAAGCGCAGGCAGTAGAGAAGTGTGTGGCAAACCAGCCTCCCCACCCTTTCCTTCAACCACTGTCTGTCCCACCTGTGACAGAGACTGTAATTCCCGTATTGGACTGTTGAGTCACCTGAGAACTCACTTTTAGAGTGGAAGCAAGTCTTCCTCGATTTCGAGGGACTGCCTATGATGATGATGATGACACCTCCATTCGAGTCAATAACTCCCCAGTGGTTGCTTTCCTAATGTAAGCCAAGTGCTATCAACTCTCCATTTTAGAACAAAATTCAACTCGGTGGTGCCTTTGATAACCCAGAAGAGACGAGGGCCCAGGGACAGCACGGGCCAGCCCACTCTCTGATATGTGTGTGCACTAGGTCCATGCAGCAGAGCTGGTCTCCAATCGTCCTGGTTAATCCTTGCCACTGGACCAAGACCTAGCTCTGTCAAGCCCGTGTGGTGGCTGGTGTGCAACGGTCACCACAGGTTAAAAAAATCCACGCACAGGCATCTTCCACCCGTCAAAATTTAGCTTGGGACCTGGAATTTTAGGCCTATCATTGAAACGCCTGTGAACTTTTTGACGTGGAAGCAAGTCATCCTCGATTCGAGGGACTGCCGATGATGATCTAATCTGATCATTGTGGTGCTGGGCAAGGTTTCAGAGGAAGTGTTTTTTGGTTTGGTTTATATTTTAATCAGGGTAAGCAATCTGTGAGAAATGTTAAATCAGGAACGAGGGGGTTAAATTTTCCTGGGGATCCTCCCCATCGTCTGCTGTAACTTCGACACAAGATCTGTGGAAACCCCAGAGAAATATGTAAAATCAGCATTTATGCCGGTTTTTCCAGGCTATTCATGGATCTTCTGCCGAAATTAAGTCGGACAATCGGGAGATTCCCCACGGAAATGAATGGTGCAGATCTTCATATTTCCTTACTCCTGATCGATTTCAACAACAACAACTACTTGTGTTTATATAACCCTTAACGTAAAAAAAATCCCAAGTCATTTTCAGCTTCTGATAGTGATGTAGGCAAAAATGTGAAATTCCTCTTCCAAATATGCCCACTGGCATACAGTTTCCTAAGGGGTCTTGGGACACGTTCCCCATGAAAATCTTACACTTTTGCATTAAAAATGAAATGCTTCTGGTTTATTTTGCAAAGTTTTGCTTCGCAACTGATAGATTTTTAAAATCTTTTTAAAAAAAGTGACATTTGGCTGCATCCAGCTTCAGGAGACCAGCCAGATCTCCAGCTGGGCAGCTGTGGCTCAGTGGGTAGTCAGAAGGTTGTGGGTTCAAGTCCCACTCCAGTGATTTAAACACACAAATCTAGACTGACACCCCAGTGCAATACTGAGGGAGTGGTACACTGTTGGAGGTGCGTCTTTCAGGTGAGACATTAAACCGAGGCCCCTTCTACCCTCAAGTGGACGTAAAAGATCCCAGGACACTATTTTGAAGAAGAGCAGGGGAGTTATCCCCAGTGTCCTGGCCAATATTTATCCATCAATCAACATAACAAAAACAGATTATCTCGTCATCATCACAATGCTGTTTGTGGGAGCTTGCTGTGCGCAAATTGGCTGCTGCGTTTCCCACATTACAACAGTGACTACACTCCCAAAGTACTTCATTGGCTGTAAAGCGCTTTGAGACATCCGGTGGTCGTGAAAGGCGCTATATAAATGCAAGTCGTTCTTTTTTCTTCTTTTCCTTCCCCCTATAAGGGCACTCCACTCCCTCCACCTTTGTTCTTCCAGGGTCTGCTCGTCTGTGGAGGCTGGGGCTGCAGGATTGCTTGGGGTCAGGAGTTCTGGGCTGCTGTCGCCTGTGTGTGGATTTAGGCTGCAGCTCCAGCTCGGTTGGTGCTGCTCTTTGGGAACCCGGGGAGCAGCAGTCTGTGGAGAAGTGACGTCTTCCCTGCTCCCACGGACCTTTCCCATCCATCTTCTGCCGAGGAGCGTTGGCCCAATTGCCTGCAATGACCCACAAGGGTAAACCGTGCGTCTCGCCCCTGTGAGATACCTGCACATGGTGTAGGTACGCAGCTTTGCCATGACCAGGACCAGCTTGGTTTGTGCAGCCGGGTTGTCCCACAGTTTCTCAAACGTTCTCTGACTCATCAACGACGGACCCGATCCTGTATCCACTGCCATACTCACTGGGACTCTGTCAATTTTTACTTCCATTATCACTGGCGGCGAATCATCGGTGCACGTATACAGTCCCAACCCCTCATCTTCTTCTACCTGCTCCTCCTGAACAGTGGACCATCTCCTCAGCCACATGGTGAGTCAGATTTCTTTTACACATACACTGAAGGTGGCCTTTAATGTGGCAGGTATTGCATGTATACTCCGCAAACCCGCACTGGTGAGCCCCAAGGCTTCCTCCGCAGCGCCAGCATGGTGCTGCTTGATTGGCGCCCCTCAGCGGACTCTGAGTTCCAGGACCCCAAGGTCCGTGCTCTCTGCCCCGGGCAGAGCCACGTTCTGCAGTTTTGTCCATGGTGGCCGCTATTCTGTGGACAGTGCCTGCCGGGTTCAAGACTGTGTGGATCATTTGCTTGGTGCTGCAAGTCGAGGTCATATATGCCCGGCTGATGGTGATGGCCTTTGTCAGGGTGACTGTGGGTTCCATGGCTAGCAGCTTGTGAAGGAGGCCCTCATGGCCAATCCCCATGACAAAAACGTCCCGCAACGCCGCGTCAAGGTGTGCGCCAAAATCACACGACGCCGCGAGTCTCCTGAGGTCCGCAGCATATTTGGTGACATTCTGGCCCTCAGGTCTGCAGTGATGGTAAAATTTGTATCTGGCCATGAGGATATGCTCTCCTTCGGTTTCAACTGGTCATGAATGACTTGTCCCTGGTGCTCGCGGGTGCCAGCAAATCCCTGACGAGACAGTATACCTCATCGCCACAACTGGAAAGCAATATCATCTTATGCTTATCTCTCATTGCGTCCGTGCTCCCCGTTAGGTCGTTTGCTGTGAAGTAGTACTCGAGCCTTTCCGTAAAGGCCTCCTAATCATTACCTATGGTAAAATCCTTTAGCAAGCCCAGAGTAGCCATGGTTGCGTGGAGTTTGTCCACTTCCTCGTTGCCGATGTGGTGTATGTAGCACACAAATCACTGACTCCACACGGTCAGGTATTGATCTAACTGCTGTGACCTTAGTCCTTTATTGACCAGCTCCAGAGTGGCCTCCAGGTGTGGTGGGCAGCCTTTTATACTGCCTCATGCAGGTACTTTCAGGTCTCCCACCACAACGCCCTCTGTGGTGCGCCATTGTACTTATCATACATTTAATGTACCAGAGCAATACACAACAGTGAACACACAGCTCTGAGGAACATTATCCTGGCAGAGTTCTTGGCGGTTGATACTTGGCATAGTGCAAAGATTATTGTGATGTGGTAAATGGCAGACTGAAATGAAAGAAAATGAGAATACAGGTACCTGCGCTTTTGCAAAGGTCAACCAGCAGCAAAGTTCCCTGCGTTCTCCTGCTATGTAAAGTGCCGGGAATGTTTTTCTACATTGAAGGCGCTATGTTAATGAAGTGGTTACTATATCAAGTTTGCAGTGGGGAGCAGTAGAGAAGTTTGGACAAGACCATCTATTAAGATGTTATCATATGTTTTCACCTTGGCAATCTTGCCTAAGCTAAAAAGAATCTTCCTCATCTACTCGAAGCCACAGGTGAAACTAGATTGATGAGTCTGTACCACATCTATCCACACCGCTCAGGCTGCACTCTTTATTGAAGCATAGCCCTCTACTCCAAATAGATCCACAATCACAAAGGCTGGTTTCTGAATAAGGCCCTTCGGCCCCCAACAATTTTGCAGCCCAACAAGGTTCTAACCAGTGTGCTTAACTGAAACATTGAAAGAGCATCTATACATTCTCATACTCGCATACATACATATTAGTAAGCAGCTTTTTTGAACAGAAATCCTTGGCTCAAATTGATCGTCGAGGTACTGAGGCTTTGTATCTTGTGGCTTTATGTACTGTGGCTTTAAGTACTGTGGGTTTAGGTACGCGTCGTGTGCAGTTTATAATCCTCATAGTCTTGCTGCTTTAGGTACGCTGTGTAAGAGATTTTTTTTTGATTCATGTGCCTGCAAATATTATACTTTCTTTGAACTTTTAATTCAGGATGAATTATGATAAATATTTATACACTGTAACACTGAGACACTCAATACAACACATGCACTTCCCATAAATAAAACACGTTGTTGATCTGTGTGCAGTGTGTTGCAGTTTAATAGGGTTTTAGACACTTGATGTTTTCATATTTCACACTGAGTCTAGTTTCACGCCAGTTTCATAATTCAGCAGCTTGAGGGGATATTGTTGCTGAAGTGAATTTATATTCGTGTGATTCAATTGTTGTGGGCAAATTCCATAATTTAAATGTAAAACCAGATGTAATACTAAGTCAAATCACATACATTAAATAGGTTTCACAGAGATGACGTAATTGTATTAATGGAGGTGACAATTAGTGTAGCATCACCAGTACCAGGAATAAACTGTTGAACATCAAGATTCTCTGGGAATTGCTAGAATCTATTATTAAGGATATGGTGACAGGGCACTTGGAAAATAATAATCGGATTGGGAAGATTCAACACAGATTTATGAAAGGGAAATCATGTTTGACAAATCTGTTAGTTTTTTGCGGTTGTAACTAGCAGAATAGATAAGGGGGAATCAGTGGATGGGGTGTATTTGGATTTTCAGAAGGCATTCGATAAGGTGCCACACAAGAGGTTATTAAACAAAATTAGGGCTCATAGGATTGGTGGTAATATATTAGCATGGATTGAGGATTGGTTAACGGCCAAAATACAGAGAGTAGGAATAAAGATGTCATGTTCAGGTTGGCAGGCTGTAACTAGTGGGAAACCGCAAGGATCGGTGCTTGGGCCCCAGCTATTCACAATCCATATCAATGATTTGGATGAGGGGACTAAATGTAATATATCCAAGTTTGCTGATGATACAGAGTTAGGTGGGAATGTAAGTTGTGAGGAAGATTCAAAGAGGCTTCAAGGGGATATAGACAGGCTAAGTGAGTGGGCAAGAACATGGCAAATGGAATATAATGTGGAGAAACGTGAAGTTATCCACTTTGGCAGGAAGAAAAGAAAAGCAGAGTATTTTTTAAATGGTGAGAGATTGGGAAATGTTGGAGTTCAGAGGGACCTGGGTGTCCTTGTACACGAATCACAAAGTTAACATGCAGGTACAACAAGCAATTAAGAAAGCAAATGGTAAGTTAGCTTTTATTACAAGAGGATTTGAATATACGAGCAAAGACATCTTACTGCAATTATATAGGGCCCTGGTGAGACCGCACCTGGAGTATTGTGTACAGTTTTGGTCTCCTTACCGACTAAGGATATACTTGCCATAGAAGGAGCGCAATGAAGGTTCACCAGACTGATTCCTGGGATGGGGGGGATTGTCCTATGAGGAGAGATTGAGTAAACTCGGCCTATATTCGCTAGAGTTTATAAGAATGAGAGATGATCTAATTGAAACATACAAAATTCTTACAGGGCTTGACAGGGTAGATGCAGGGAGGATTTCCTCTGGATGGGGAGTCTAGAACCAGGGGTCACAGTCTCAGAATAAGGGGTCGACCATTTAGGACTGAGATGAGGAGAAACTTCTTCACTGAGAGGGTGGTGAATCTTTGGAATTTTCTACCCCAGAGGGCCATGGAAGCTCAGTCTTTGAGTATATTCAAGGCAGAGATCGAAAGATTTTTTGGATATTAAGGGAATCAAGGAATATATGGACAGTGCAGCAAAGTGGAGTTGAGGTAGAGGATTAGCCACGATCTTCCTGAATGACAGAGCAGGCTCGAGGGGCCGAATGGCCTACTCATGTGTAAGGGGTTTTCTCAGGGAGTGTTGTTGTGCCTTGGGTGTCTCCCGGACCCTGTGTACAGACTCACTGAACCCCAGACCCTGTGTACACACACAACCTGGGCACGATGTACACACCACCCCCAACCCTGTGTACACACAAACCCTGAACCCCGGACCCTGTGTACACACACCCGGAGACCCGGACCCTGTGTATACACACACGGAGACCCGTGTACATGCACCCAGAACCGCACACCCGGATCTTGTGTACAAACACACACACACACACACACACGGAATTGTGTACACATACACCCTGCGCTCAGTGTACATACCCCCACGACCCTGTGTACACACACACACACACACACTCTGAAACCCAGACCCTGTGTACATACACACCCTGAGCCCCTGGCCCTGTGTACACACACCTTGACCCCGGACCCTAGGTACAGACTCACTGAACCCCAGACCCCGTGTACACACACACATACACACACACCCTGACTGCGTGTACACAAAACCCTGACCCTGTGTACACACACACCCGGACCCTGTATACACACAAACTAAGCCCCGGTCCCCGTGTACACACCCTGAGCTCCAGACCCTGTTTACACACACCCCAGGACCCTGTGTACACATAAATCTGAACCCTGTGTACACACACCCAGAGCCCTGTGTACATACACACCTTAAGCCCTGTGTACACACACACACACCCAGACCCTGTGTACACAGACACACATACACATAGACCCCGTGTATACACACCCAGGCCCTGTATACAGACACACTGAACCTCAGACCTTGTGTACACACACACCCTGAGCCCCTGTGTACACACACACATATGTGGACCCTGGGCTTCTGCCCTCACAGCTTATGCCTGACCTGTGAGGTACCCTGAGTGCTGCAAGAGCACCCCTGGAGAGACTGTGTCCACAGCTTATGAAGGGGGTTTTGAGACTCGTGCGTCCCCACAGCTTATGCCTAGCCTGTGAGGCACCTGTGAGTGTCAAATACTCCTAACCCCTTCTTCCCTAGCCTGTGACACACAGTTGAGCGTTTTCGAGGCGCTCCTAGCTTCCCTTACACTGTTCTGGCATAAGACTCACGATCAGGAGATGTAATACAATAGAACTGAGACAGGGTGATTCCAAGAGGAACTTTAGGCTTCCAATTTATTTGACAAGATGTATCTCAACAAACAGCAATACACCAACAAAACAACCCCCCTAAATCCCACTAAACGGACACAACGAAAATCTTTACACAAGTTTAGCAGTACAATGCCCAACCTCCCACCTTTCCTGGCCTAACTGAGTTGGGAGTTCTGGGGACCAGAGGTTATACTCACTACTGTGTCTTCTGCATTCTAGTGGTTTGTTTCTTCTATCTTCGGTGTCTTCGGACACTGGTTTTCCTTCAGTGTCGAGAGTCTTGCTGGTTGTGGTTGTTGGATGACGAGGGCAGGGAACCACACACACTGCGTCAGAAACCCCTTTTTATAGCCAGATTATCCAGTCCGCCTCTCCTGCTGAAGTCGATTCTTCTCATTGGTGGACTTTGTGATTTTGAAAAATGCAGCAGTTTTAGATTATTGCGGGTTTTTTTCCACTGATGTTAACCTACTCAAGGTTTGAGTGGGTGTTGATTGCATTGGCCTCCTGTAGCCATTGTATAGGCCCTTGGGTTGTTTTGGGTTCCCTGGTTTCTAAGGTCTGCATAATTTTCCTTCAATTCAGTTTTTCTAACCTACTCAAGGTTTGAGAAGGTATTAGTTGGGTTGGCCTCCTGTAGCCATTGTGTAGGTCCTTGGTTTGTTTTGGGTTCCCTAGTTTTCTGAAGATCTGCATAATTTCCTTCCATAGTGTAAACATGGGGAAGACAATAGTCCGATAATGGCTGTGAGTCAGTCCCAGTTTTCGAGCAAGTGCTCTCCCATTGGCTTGAAAGCCCCATACTTCGGGCTGACTCTGTCTCACCATTGGCCCTCCGGTGTCCTCCCCCGTCCAATCACTGCTCTGCCAAGGTCAAACTGTTATCGGTTTCAATTCACAGCACAGACTGATCCCACCGCTCTTTTCCTTCTGGGTAAAATGAGGGGGTTTTCGTCCTCCCCGACACATGCTACTAATTCTTATGTTCTGTAAAATAAGATGTTTCAGCAATAATATGATTTTAGAACAAGCAACAGTGTGATACCAGCAAAAGCATCTATTCACAAATGTGAAATAGGAATTCTTAACATAACACTGGCTTTCACAAAACCTGGTGTAATGGGGATTTCACAAAACCTGGAGTAGCGGGATTTGAAAAATGCTTGTTGTTTAGTTTTAAAGAAACTTGATGGAGCATTCCAAACAGAGACTGAAGAAACTTTAGCTTAGACATTACTGTCATATAAAGAAGGAATAACTTGCATCTATATAGCGAGCATCTTTAAAAGTCCCTGCTAATCGTCCGAGCTACTGAGAGTGTATGGATCTGTGTTCTCAGAGGGTACAGGAACATTACCAAAAGTGTGAGGGGGCTGGATTAGCACGTGTCTGAGGGAGCTTCAGTATTGTGAGTGTGAAGGATATGGGTTTCTGTGAGTATGAGGCAACTGGATTACTGAAAGTGCAAGATTGGTAATTTATTGATACTGTACGAATTCTAGTCTATTGCAGAAATTCAGAATGGTAAGAAATAATTCCCCCCTAACAGATGATATACACCGATGTAAAATGCACTTTCTGTGATAATGTAAATAAATACTGACGTGGCCATTGTATGTGCTGTGTTGCAGGTATGCAGCCGGTGATGTACTCAGTCCATGAAGCATTGTGTGGAAGAGCCTGTTGGGCTCGTGTGGGTTCCGATATCTACTACTACAAGTAGGTCTTCCTATGGTCACTGTATGGGCACTGCCCACTCCTCCTGTGGTTACTGTATAGGCACTGCCTGCTCCTTCTGTGGTCACTATGGGCACTGCCCGGTCCTCCTGTGGTCATTGTATGGGGACTGCCCGGGCCTCCTGTCTTCACTGTATGGGCACTGCCCGCTCCTTCTGTGGTCACTGTATGGACACTGCCCGCTCCTCCTGTGGTCACTGTATGGACACTGCCCGCTCCTCCTGTGGTCACTATGGGCACTGCCCACTCCTCCTGTGGTCACTGTATGGACACTGCCCGGTCCTTCTGTGGTCACTGTATGGACACTGCCCACTCCTCCTGTGGTCACGGTATGGGCACTGCCCGGTCCTTCTGTGGTCACTGTATCGACACTGCCCACTCCTCCTGTGGTCACTGTATAGACACTGCCCGCTCCTCCTGTGGTCACTATGGGCACTGCCCACTTCTCCTGTGGTCACTGTATGGACACTGCCCGGTCCTCTTGTCACTGTATGGACACTGCCCGGTCCTCTTGTGGTCACTGTATGGGCACTGCCCGGTCCTCTTGTGGTCACTGTATGGGCACTGCCCGGTCCTGCTGTGGTCATTGTATGGACACTGCCCGGTCCTGCTGTGGTCACTGTATGGACACTGCCCGGTCCTGCTGTGGTCACTGTATGGACACTGCCCACTCCTTCTGTGGTCACTGTATGGGCACTGCCCGGTCCTCCTGTGGTCACTGTATGGACACTGCCCACTCCTCCTGTGGTCACGGTATGGGCACTGCCCGCTCCTCCTGTGGTCACTGTATGGACACTGCCCGCTCCTCTTGTGGTCACTGTATGGACACTGCCCGGTCCTCCTGTTGTCACTGTATGGACACTGCCCACTCCTCCTGTGGTCACGGTATGGGCACTGCCCGCTCCTCCTGTGGTCACGGTATTGGCACTGCCCGCTCCTCCTGTGGTCACTGTATGGGCACTGCCCGGTCCTCCTGTGGTCACTGTATGGGCACTGCCCGGTCCTCCTGTGGTCACGATAAGGGCATTGCCCACTCCTCCTGTGGTCACTACGGACACTGGCCGCTCCTCCTGTGGTCACTATGGACACTGCCCGGTCCTCCTGTGGTCACTACGGACACTGCTCGCTCCTCCTATGGTCACTGTATGGGCACTACCCGGTCCTCCTGTGGTTACTGTATGGGCACTGCCCACTCCTTCTGCGGTCACTGTATGGGCACTGCCCGCTCCTTCTGTGGTCTTCTGATCATTGAATGGATATTGTCTGCTCAACCTTGTGACACCTGTATCAGAGAATAGAAATGTAAGCACTGATAGTGGCCATTTCAGCTCATTATGCCCATATCACCATTGCTACACAGCGGGCCTACCTACTCTAATCCCATTTCCTGCCCTTTCTGTATGGGTGCTATTGACTTTTCTCGTGGCCTCTGTAAATATATTTCATAGTCAATATTGGGCCACCACCCTCTCCTCCTAATTGTCATTCTGTAAGCATTCCTTTATGCTTGCCGCAACTATGAGCAACAAACACGGCGACAGAGCAGCAGTACAGGTGGAAGAGGCCATAACTCCCACTGTGAAGGTCGCAGTTTCAACCTGTTTTAGCTCGTTGAGTTTTCTGACCTTGTCTGGGCTGCCTGATGGAGCTCTGTATTGGGCTGCTCAATGCAACTCTGCATTGGGCTAGGTGCCCTATGCTGGACTGCCCGATGGAGCTCTGTATTGGGCTGCCCGATGGAGCTCTGCATTGGGCTAGTTGCCTTATGCAGGAGAGGAGACTGGCATTTCCCAGAATGTACCACACTATTGAACGAGTGCTGATGACAATTGAGGAAAGATTTGAGGCTCAAAGTGATCTGCACTCTGATTTGAAGGGTGAGAGGGACCTGGAGCAGAGAAAAGGAGGAAAATGAAGATTTTTAATGGAGAATCTTTAGCAGTTAAAATTAAAATATTATTGTTGCTGGATCTAATGGAAGTGAATGAAATCCACAGTATTGCTTGAAGACTGGGGAAATTTTCATAATGGACCTCCACCCCTCCATAATCACTGTGTCTGCTGTATCCATGGGTTGGCCAGCCTGAAATGGTGCATTAATCAAACCACCCATGCAAAAATAGCCACATCATTTTTAACTGGGATAGAGAGAGTTCAAAATAGAATTATCACTGCTTAACCATTTTATATTGGAGTCTACTGTAGGTTTGAGAGAAAAATGAAAAACTGCAAATCTAAAATAAAACTAGAAAATACACAATGTTCAACACGTCTGTCAGCATCTGTGCAAGCATTCACACGATGCTGCTCCAATCAAGTATGCGATCAGCAAGTTCGACATTTACATTTACCAGAAACGGGCGATGATTAGCGCATGACTCACAAGACTGAGCCTCCCAATTCTGAGAGGCGGGACCCTTTCATTTGGATGGTCAGTTTCTGCCAATGAAAATGATAAAGATAACTCGGGGAAGGAGAACAGGAGGGTCATCTGCACCAATGTGGTGCATATAACTGAATGCATGTACCATTCTTCTCGTTTTGTTTGCAGTAGGATGACATGAATGGAACTGGGAGGCCCAATGCCTGGAGCCAGCGTTGACTGATCGAGGAGGGCACGTTGGTAAACACGTCAGTCACATCATGGAACAGAGATGATTCTTTGTCTTTTTTATCTCGAGCTCTGAAGGATCAGTCTAGCGAAGAAGCTGCAGGAAATCAGTGGACTTCCCTCTCAATCTCGAGAACTACCCTGCCTGTGACCCTTAGTCTCCCAGAGTCACATTTGATAGGGCCATTGTGGATCATCCATCACTCTGCTAGCAAACCGTAGCACGCTGACTGAAAATATGGATTACAAGTTGCTTCAGTCTATAAATCACTGCACCCATTTTGATGTCATTGATTAGAAAATAAGCATTGCTTCCAGTGCTTATCTTTTCAGCACCCTCGTAACATCCACTCCAAACCTGATGTCTTCCCTTTTGCTATTACTTGCTGTTTTCTTTCAACGAATCATTCTTTTATCCAACACTTCCATCTATCGCATGGGCCTGACTCTTGTGCAGACATCGTTATGTGACACAAACGCCTTCTGAAAATCCAAGTAAATAACATCATTATCGCATTCTTATCCGTGAGGTCAGTTCCTTAATCCAAGAAATGTAATGAGACCACCTGGGCTTCAATGCCTTGTGAACCCTTTTCCAAATAAATGTTGTCACTGTTCCAGGAAACCGTATCAAATCATTTCCTGTATATTTTGTGCCATGTGTGACTGAAGCAATTTCAGCGACGGGATCACTGACTTCTACCTGGAACCTTCGCGACAGGAGCCATTAACCTTCTATCTGCAGCTGCGAGAACTGTGAAATATTTCAAATCTGGTTTGTGTGTGACTCCATCAAAAAACGTGATTCCTTTGCAGAAAAGTGAAGGAGGCCATCTCATCCCCAGTCTTCACTTGAGGAATACAGCAAGACCCATGTCTGACCTTGGCAGCAGCTGACTGAAGCGGACTCCAGACCTTGGTGGGGATGCTGTGAAAACACATTTGAATTTCTCACTGTGGGCGATGCATATGCACTTCCGCATTGACTCAAGGAAGACTACAATATGTTCACCGGATTCTTTTAAAACCCATGGATGTGTCCATATGAAGATTGCGCGCTTTGATGAAAGCAGACTCGTTTCACCAAAATACCACATTTCAGCTGCTCTAGAGACATGCTTATGCTGGAGTTCCCCTTTTAAAAATGCCATCTCACTCATTCCGTTAGCAGGCCCTTCCAAGGCAAAGTCACCTATTTTGACAAATCCTCACTGGCTCAGCACTTCCATAGTAAGTATTGGCCTGAAAAGATTGAACTCATTAAACAAACTGCATCCCTAACTAATGTTAGGATCCATTTGCAAACTATATTTTAAAATATCTCATATAGCTTTGCATATGGTTACCGCTCAGTCCCTAATGCAGCCAACTTGGATACACTGCTTCAAGTATTCACTTCTCACTCAGCGGGACTGAGGTGCTCAAGTTGTATTAATGACCGTAACAAGATAATGATGAAGGCAGAAAATATATAACCAAAACAAAAACCACAATGTTCTGCTGCAGGCGAACTTTTTGTATTAATCAAACAATTCGTTAATGAATTATCAAGACCCTTTTTCAGCGCAAACAGGAACCAACGTCATCCAGGAGAAGCAATAGACCATGCAGTGCTGCAAAACAAACTCCACGCAAGCCATAGAATCATTGTGAGCACATTGATGAATTTGCAAAGTGTGTCAAAGATGAAAACTGAGTGCAATAAACAGCCACAACACAGCAAGGAAACGATGAAGACCCCCTCACACCCCACCCCCTTAAATAAAATAGCTATTTGCCATGAGTGGATTATTTGAAAATATGTCAATCTACTCAGCGAGGGAGACAACACGTCCTCAGGCTCAAAACAATCTTGTAAGTGCCAGATAGTTTCCTTTTTAACAAATGTCCTATACGGTAATAGCGTGAAAGCGGTGCTCGCAATACCATCTTTAATCTCTTGCTCAATTTTTTGTTGTTGCAAATGCTTAAACTCACATGCATAATGTCCTGTATACATTAATCTTCTGCACTGGAACATTTCATCAATTATTTTGTGCCACTCTGGTGTCTACAGTAGAGCTATATTCACATGTAGTTCAGAATAATTAATAGAACAATCTCCTTCTTGTTTCCACAGATGAGTTACATTCACCCAAGTCTGATTAATGCAACCCTGAGGGAGTTACCATCTGGAAGGAGGACAGTAAGGAAATCCAAGAGATCCAGGTGATGGGGAACCAATAGCAACCATCAAGGATGCACCACCCTGGTGCCACAGGAAATATAGCTGCTGTCCCTTCAATAGCACACGGAGCCCTTTGAGGCTATGGATACCTTTCATTTGGCCAAGGACAATGTGCAAGATGGAAATACCAGGACACACACTGAGCTGGAAAATTTGCATAATCTCTTTATAATATAATAAAAAATGGCACTTGAAGTGTGTATTTCAATTTGAAATGCTTTAAAAATTACTTGTAAATTTGAGTGTCACATTTCAAAAAGAAAGATAATGAAAGAAATAAGTTGCTACGTGCAGAAGCTCCCTAAATCCAGAAAAGACAGAATGCTCTAACTTGACCTTAGCAATCGCACTTCAGAAAAGACACAAACTGTGCTGCAGTTTGAGTGGCAATTAAACTCTAAATGACCTCACCATTCATTTGCTTCAGCATTTTACAGCCTTACAGCGATCATCATCATCATCGGCAGACCCGCAGAATCGAGGAAGACTTGCTTCCACTCTAACAATGAGTCCTTAGATGGCTGAACAGTCCAATATAAGAACCACAGTCCCTGTCACAGGTGGGGCAGACAGTCATTGAGGGAAAGGGTGGGTGGGACAGGTTTGCTGCACACTCTTTCCACTACCTGTGCTTGCTTTCTGCATGCTCTCGGCACTCAGCGCCCTTCCGGATGCACTTCCTCCACTTAGGGCGGTCTTTGGCCAGGGACTCCCAGGTGTCAGTGGGGATGTTGCATTTTATCAGGGAGGCTTTGAGGGTGTCCTTGAAACATTTCCTCTGCCCACCTTTGGCTCGTTTGCCGTGAAGGAATTCCAAGTAGAGCGCTTGCTTTGGGAGTCTCGTGTCTGGCATGATACAGCTTCAGCAGCAGTGTCCGTTTCTATATTGTTGCTGTCCTTTTCCAACATCCGATTTGCTGTGAGCACTGCCACCGGAGATAAGCTATGATATCATTGGGATGACACAACTGGTGGGGCACGTTGTCTCTCTAGTCCATCTGCTCAGCACACGAGTGCAAGAGCAGCCAGTGCTCCAACAGCAAAGGTTGGCCCTTCACCCAGAACATCACCCCAGAAAAATCCTTTGAGCAATGGATTCTCTCAAAGTTCTGTTATCAATATTTTGTAAATCGATTCACAACAATGATCATATTAAAACGTCGTACAATAAATGAAACAGTACACTTGATGCACGTATTAGGGCAGATTTTCTCCCCCTTCCCCAGTCCTAGGCTGCAGTGTGCTGCTCGTGCCCACATCTCGGATCACCAAGACTTCCTGCTGCAGGCCATTCGCACAGCCTATGGGCATCCCTGGTGCAGGCCTGCCCCCCGGGCAGTGTGTAGTAGTGATAGACGGGGCAGGAAAGTGAGCCGTAGCTCGCAGATCTCCGAGGCATGTAGTTGCTTATCAGGACTGGATGGAGATTGGACTGAGACATCCTGCGTAGTAAAAGCTCTCAAAGGATCCTTGCCTCAAGTCTTTAGCCTGCCCGCGGGACCTCTGCGGACCCTCCTGACAGCAGGAGTCCAGGGGCAGGCCATAGTGCCGTGCTTTCTGGGCGCCTCTGTCCTGAGGTGGCCATCCAAAATTCAATCAAAGAAATGATTGCGGGAGGTCGAAATGCCTCCTCTAACCCCACTTAAACGCCAGCAATTGGCCAGCACTTGCTTTAGGCAGAGATCACGCTCTTCCACCTCAGGAAAGCTCTGGGAATCCCAGGACAATGTTAATGGGATGAAGAGAAGACCTAGTCCTCCAGATCTCTGCCTCTTTTGTTCCTGACCGTACCTTCTTGAAGAAAGAAAGAAAGAAAGACTTGGATTTATATAGCGTCTTTCATGACCACTGGATGTCTCAAAGCGCTTTACAGCCAATGAAGTACTTTTTGAAGTGTAGTCACTGTTGTAATGTGGGAAACTGGTTGTTTCCTTGGGGTAAGGGCTAGGAAAATCCTTTCTGTTCCACTCATGAACTGAATCCACAGTGGCTTTGTAAATATTGCACACACAGATATTTTTATCAAGTTATTTTTTTTTACATATAATACCTATATATATAATAGGTTCGTTGCAATATATATAATAGGTTCGTTGTACAATTGGGCACTTTTCTTATAATATTTATATCGTCTTTAAAGTAAAAAGTTTATTTATCTCACTTTTCCCAGTGCTTTCTTCTCCTTCTCAGGCCAGTTTTCCATCCCATTTCACACAGACAGTTGAAACCCGAGTGTTTTGTCTGTTCGATTTCCCCATGTGTAACTATAACCATTTCGGGAACTTACAGTAATCAGGTTCTTTTCTCCCATGGATCCTTTGGCCATCACATTCATGTGCACGGTTACGTGACTGCTGCCAAGAGCATGTAATTTGCATCCATTTCCAATTTGTCCATTCGGTAAGATTGTTGCTATAATGCAGTGCAGTGTTTTGTTGCACAAATTGCCTCGTGCGACAATGTTTGAGAATTCTTTCAGATGACAGCAAATTGCCTCTTCATCCATTGCTCGGCAGTGCAAACTCTTATTTCTTTTCTCGAGCTTACAGAAAATATTTGACACGCATCAAATTCAGCCCCCAGGCTGTAGCAGAACCTATTTGGAGTGTGATTTCTAGTGCTAGTTGGCTCTGCCAGTTTAAAATTTGAAATATGTAACGTTAGTTAAGTTCATTCATTCCACCCCGATAAGCTGAATGGGGATTTGAATTCCCCAGTGGGGAAGTGCTAAATCCACACTGGAAATACAAATTGGTATTAATAGCACCAGAAGAAGTGTAAGGCCAGGAGCTTCTCGCACGTTGTTAATTTGGAGTAAAGTTACCAACAGTTGTATACTTGGCAGCTTTCAATATGGCTGCTGTGTATCATCTTCTAATTTTGGATGAATAGCCATTGTTGGTTCCATTAGGATGGACAGAAACGAATCTAGCAGCAAAACATAGAGCACTTTCTTGAGCCACAACTGACTGCCATCAGACAAAAGCCAAAACATTGCGGATGCTGGAATCTGAAATAAAAACACAAAATGCTGGAAATCTCAGCGGGTCGGGCAGCATCTGTGGAGAGAGACAGAGTTAACGTTTCGGGTCTGTGACCCTTCGTCAGAACTGGAAAAGTTTGAGATGTAACAGATTCTTAAGGAAGTGCAGGGCCACTGAAAGGGGGAGGGGAGGAAAGAACAAAAGGAGAAGGTCTGTGATAGAAATATAGAAACATAGAAAATAGGTGCAGGAGTAGACCATTCGGCCCTTTGAGCCTGCACCACCATTCAATATGAGCATGGCTGATCATGCAACTTTAGTACCCCAAGGGTGGAAGGCAGGAGAGATTTAAGAGACAAAAGGGACGATGGGCAAAAAGGAAATGGTGATGGCACAAGTTAGGAAACAAAAGATGAGTCTAGATGGGGTGTGAATGGTGGAATCATCACCAGCTGCCATGGGAAGGAGAAAAAAAAGGAGGGGGGGTTACAAAAAAGGAGGGGGGGTTAAAAAAAAGGAGGGGGGGTTAAAAAAAAGGAGGGGGGGGTTAGAAAAAAGGAGGTAAGAGAACAAAATATGGGCAGAGGTTAGGGTCTGAAATTGTTGAACTCGATGTTGGGTCCAGAAGGCTGTAAAGTTCCTAAATGAAAGATGAGGTGCTGTTCCTCGAGTTTGCGTTGAGCTTCATTGGAGTCAGAGTTGTTACTCGATGAACCAATGACATGGAACAGGGTGAGGAGTGTACAATCAAGCAAAGGCATCCTGCGGAGGATGGCACAGTGTGAGAACAACATGAACCTTGAAATTGCAGTTGATAGTATTAGTGGACAAGCACGTAATGTGCACATGTGGCGTTCCTTTGCTATGTTTAAGGGAGGTGCTAATCTTTATTTATTTTAAATGCGTTAAAATGACAGAGGGTTGTCAACCAAACACGCTAAGCTCATTCACTAATATTGGCCACTGCTGCTCCCAGCTTGAAATGTAAAAATGAGCAAAAAGCAGGGAATAGTGTCTCTGGATGAGTGAGAAAAGTGGAGAGTTAATTTCAAATTGCTATCTCTGACTGCCTCTGTAACATGATCCTGGAAATCCCATGAGTCAGGAATTGAGAGATGTTTGATTTCAAATTGTCATGTTTCTTTCATTTTAACTGACGCTACAGGTTTTAAACATACGGCATGTTCTAAATCATCTTAATCTGCTCAATGTCTACTGTGCAGGCCCATTAGTTATGAAATATCCTTAATGTTTAATGAAAGCAATTTAAAAGCATGGTGCAGTATCGCTATGGTTTAATAACTTCTGAAAGAGAATTGGGATATTTAATTATTTTTCACATTGTCACTGGCTGGGGAGCTGGAAGCATAATCGCCCCAGTCTGAAGGGTTTAGGCTAACTTTCTGTGTACATCATCAATTGTAGGCAACTGATAACCTTGGATCACGCAGGGATTTAGGGGGAGAAATTCGGTTGGTTAGTGCCCCCCCCGTTCGCGTCCCCCCGCCCAAGCGCTGTGCTTTCAGCGCCTGCCGCGGACTTCAGTGACGATTTAACGGTAGCGCTGATAGTTTGCGCTGCGCTCGCTAGCCCTGCCCACGTGGTGACATCACCCTGTGTGCATCGGCCCCGTAGCGCCGCGATCGTGAACTTGACTGCGGAACCTGACTTACTTCCGACGGGGTAAGCAGGCGTCATGGAGAAGCTGCTGGGGCGATGTGTCCGAGGGGGAGCAGGTGGGCAGTTAAAATGATGTTTTTCCCCATTAACGCATCTCTCCTAGATGCTGGACTCTGTAATTTAGCTGTCTTGGCTTTTCTGTTACTTTTCGGATGGGCGAGCTGACCTTCCCGTTAGGCGCTGGGATGCCGGTTTCCTAGCGCCAGAACCTCAGCAGCGCTCCCGCGATAGCGCCGCAGGAATCAAGGTTAGCGCCCTGAGAGGGGTGTGGAACGCTTCAGTTAGTGCTCCTCTCCCCACTTGGGGCACTAAAAGTGAATATCCTGGTTGGAGGCGGTAATCTTCGCCTGGTGCTTAATTTAATGACCCGCTGGTGTTATCGCCTCCAACCGGGATTTACTGAAATCCCACCCTTCATGTGGTGATCCCACAAAATGCAACACATGAAATGATGATCTGTAGCTGCCACTTTTGTTTTCTGAATTTCATTTTTTTAGTATTGCTTATGCCAATTTCAATTATTAATTTTTAAAAATAGAACTGCCTTTTAAACAATTACAGTATCTACCATTTTAGAAAGTAAAATGAATATTTGTTGGAACAAAATGCATGTAAGAGACAGCACTTTCATTTTGCTAAGGTGTTAATAGTGTCATGCATATGTATTGTGTGCACTTATGTGTACATACTTGTGTGATGTACATGACTGTGTACTGTACACACCTTTTAGTACACACCTATAAAACGGGCATATCTGGTTAATATACATATGTGTGAAATGTTTTTTAATTTGTTCTCGAGTGTGTGAGATGTCAGCAAGGCTGCCCAACCAATGTCTTGAGAAGGTGGCTGGTGAGCTGCCTACTTGGCAGTGATTCTTTGTACAATTCAGTGGCTTGCTAGGCCACTTAAAGAGGGCATTAAGAATCAACCAAATGGCGTTTGGCTGGAGTCATGCATAGACCAGATTCTTTTATGTGAAGGACTTTAGTGAACCAGTTAGGTTTCTGTGACAATCTGACAGCTTTCCTCGTCATTAGTTTTCTGGTGCCAGACCATTACTAGATTCAATTAATTCAGTTTCACAACTTGCCATGGTGCGACTACACTACTGTGTATTCTACACATGGGAACATCCATGTGTACGATACACGCCTGTGTAAATACATGTGAAATCTGCATAGGTATGAAATGTACAGTTGTGTAATGTACACACTTACAAAATGTACATTAATGTGTAATCTACAGATGTGAAATGTACACACCTATACAATGTACATATCTGTGAAATGTAATTGCCGGCAATATTACTTAATTGAAACGCAGCATATTTGGCAAAGTAGAGCAAATGGATTCTTTGCACAGATGAAGCTGAATATTATTCTGTTTCCTCAGAAATCATTATGGTAGATCTGGTGCAGCTGCGAGAGGACAGAAGGAAACATCGTACTACACCTTGACCTTCACCATCACATTCCTGCACTCCAAGGATGTCTGCTACCTGGCCTACCACTACCCCTACACCTACTCAACACTAATGGTATGGACTTTCTTATAATACATCATGGAGGAGTACTGCATTAAAAGCTAGTGACCACATCGTTCGGATGAGACGTTAAACCGAGGCCCCGTCTGCTCTCTTAGGTGGATGTAAAATATCCCATGGCATTATTTCGAGAAGAGCAGGGGAGCTGTCCTGGTGTCCCTCAATCAACATCACTAAAACCGAATATCTAATCAGTATCAAATTGCTGTATGTGGGAGCTTGCTGTGCACAAATCAGCTGTCACGTTTCCTACATTACAACAGTGACTACACTTCAAAAATTGGCTATAAAGTGCCTTGGGACATCTGATTTCTTTTTTTCTTTCTTTTTTTCCTTCTTTCCTTCTATCTATCTTTACTTCTTTCCTTCTATCTATCTTTCCTTCCTTCCTCAGAACAGGCCACCTGTGTATCATGGCCAGACAAGCCAGCCCCATAACCTTGTATTAAGACGGTCACATTATATTGTAAAACATTAAATTAGAAAATGGAAAGATATTTTCACTAACAAAAGTATGAATGACTTAGCTGTGGAAAGCTATAATTAAATTAGTTGATGACATAACCTGCAAGTGCAAAACTGAACCATTTTGCAGCTTCTCCACCTGCTCGTCACCCTGATATGTCTGTCTCTGCATTGCTGCCCTGGTAATTGTGATACTTTAGGCTTGGTAATCTTTGACCGGCTGGAGCCAGGTTCAGTGTATTGTTTAACTGCATTTTTTTTTTCAGTTTCATTTGGTCTTCTGACTTTGGAATTAGATCCTCTTGGAATGCTGACATATGCCTATGCTATTCCGCAAGATCTTTGGGGTTGATAGCAATTTCTCTGGTCACTTATCTATCAACACTGTTAAATGTGTAAAAAAAACAGCAAATGCTGGAAATACTCAGCGGGTCAGGCAGCATCTGCGGAGAGAGAAACAGAGTTTGGGAGCGATTTTAACACTACTTGCTCAGTTTGGGAGTGATTTTAACCCTACTTGCTCAGTTTGGGAGTGATTTTAACCCTACTTGCTCAGCAAAAACCTGGCGGGTGAGCAGTTAAAATCGCCCTACCCTGTCTGAAAGCCGCCATGATCGCAGCATCTGCAATTTTAACCTGCTCTTCTGAGCAAGCAGCAAGGACAGGCGCCTGGAGCCAACAGGGTCCTTCTTTACATATGCATGTTGCGGCCCGATGACATCATTGAGACCCGACTGTAATTTTAACTCTGGCCTGAGCGGGGAATCCACCTGGAGTTAAAATCGGGCCCCGTAACTTTTCAGGTCGATGGCCTTTCGTCAGATTGTTCCATTCCAGCAAAATCATAAACACATTTTAAGGGAAATTCTTACCCCTTGGAATGGCAGCAGCCAGTGGGCCCTGCCTCAGACTGCCAACTCTCTGAGAATGGTAGCAGCCAGCCAGACCCCGAGTCTGACAGTGAGCTGCCTCAGAGTGGCTGTAGCTAGCGGGCCTCTGAGGCTGACAGCAGAATCACTCCATTGAACTTCTAGGCTCTTTGGTCCTAGTGTCAGCTATGGCTCAGTGGGTAGCACACACGCCTCTGAGCCCAAAAGTTGTGGGTTCAAGTCCCACTCAGTGTCCTAGCCAATATTTATCCCACAATCAACATAACAAAAAAACAGATTATCTAGTTATCATCACATTGCTGTTTGTGGGAGCTTGCTGTGTGCAAATTGGCTGCTGTGTTTCCCACATTACAACAGTAACTACACTCCAAAAGTACTTCATTGGCTGTAAAGCACTTTGAGATGTCTGGTGGTCGTGAAAGGTGCTATATAAATGCAAGCCTTTCTTTTCTAAGACTCAGACATCAATTCTAGCAACCTGATTGCCTGGGTCTGTGTCCTCCCTCCCAGCCACCAGACGTGGCTTTAGCATGATGCTATAAAATGAAAATCAAATTTCAATGATCTACTTCTTAAATACATTGAGCAATGAGTGACATGAAAGATTTTTAATCATTTGGAAATGTGAGCCAGGACGATGTGAGAGCAGCTATTATTTTTACAAAAGAATGTGTTACAGGTGTACTTTAGATTAGATTAGATTTCACTGCAAAATAAAATTGGATTTCTTTCTTTACGTGAAATTATATTGAAATAGAATCCAACATCGGGTTTGTTTCTCAATAAAAAATTTAGATGAATAAAAGGCCATTTCAGATCGTTCTACTTCATAGTGACAAATTATTCTGAATCGCTTGTGCTGTGCAGTGCTAATGTATTCGGGATATTGAAGGTGGTCCTTTTATTTCCTTTCAAAATAATTTGAGCAACAAGAGTAAAATGAATTGTCGTCACATTACAGTCTAAACTCTAACTAGAAATAAGCCTTGAATTTAGACTTACCTGACGCAGGGGCAAGAGTGATAGCAGTGTTAACACTGTACACAGCTCCTCCGCATCCCCCCCCCACCCCCCCCACCTGTAAAGTAGGAAGGAACTTGCATTTATATAGCATCTTTCATAACCTCAGAATGTCTCCAAGTGCTTCATAGTTAATTGAGTACTTCTGAAGCATAGTCACGGTCGTACGGAAGCTTGGCAGCCAATTCACACACATCAAGGCTGCACAACAGTAACAAGATAAATGACCAGCTCTTGGTGATGCTGGTTGAGGGATAGTTTGCAGCCATGGCATCGGGAGAACATTTCTGCTCTTCTTCGAGAAGCGTCATGGGATTTTCTTATGTCCACCTGAGAGTGCAAATGGGGCCTTGGCTTAACGTCTCATCCAAAAGGCACAACCAGGGGCGAGTTCTCTGGCAATCTTCAGCCAGCAACAGTTAATCTTCCTGATTCACATTAACTCGGCCGGTTTTCTGAGGGTGCTGCCTCTTGCTGGGTGCAGTTCCGCAGCCACCAGTCGCTGTGCTGTGCCTCGCCAAATGGCCATCCATGTGCGAGTGAGTCAACCATTGACCTGCAGCTTATGCCTCGTACAATGGCCATTACGCAAGGAATATTTTCTGTTGCACTTTGGGGGCGAAATCGCCCCGATTGGGGGCGGTAACCTTCCGGGGCCGTTTAGCGCCCGATGTGGAAGTTATGCCCCCAACGCTGAACTGAGCTTACCGCCCCTCAAAGGGAGCGGAGCACTGTCTCTGGCGCTCCGCTTGCTTTGGGGGGGCGGGTCCCGGGGCGGTAATGCAGCACTAAGTGCAGTGCTACGCAGATGCTACGCGTAGCGCTAATGCGCTACAACGCCCCTCCCGTGCATGGCCCTTTGGTGGCCGCTACTGGGTCAGCAGCCTGGCACCCAAGACGGAGGCGCAAACAGGGCTATAAAAAGGGGCAATTTCGCTCTGTTTATCTGCATTAGCAGCGTGAGTTACGGCTAAAAATCGTTTTCAATAATGAGCCAGTAGTGGCGGTATTGATGGTAACACTCACACCAAGACCCCTCGCTCACTGGCCTTCAGATGAAACTTGTGTTTACACCAGCCCATTCACTCAGTTGAAGAATGGCATTTGGCTCCAGGAGGACTGAGAACCATAAATGGACAAGAAATTATAACACAGTGCATTGATTTCAAGGTTTCATCTCTATCCTTGTTTCAGACTCATTTGCACCTCCTCGAGGAGTTGCTGAACCCTGATCAGGTTTACTTCAGGCATCAGATATTGTGCTCTACCCTAGGGGGCAACAACTGCCCAGTGATCACGATTACTGCAAGCCCCGGGTCCCAGCCTGAACAGCTGCATCAATTTTGTAAGTAATCAATGTATTTCTTGCTTTCATAGAATGGGTACAGCACAGAAGGAGGCCATTCGGCCCGTTGAGCCCGTGCCGGCTCTCTGCAAGAGCACTTCAGCTAGTCCCACTCCCCCGCCCTTTCCCTGTAGCCTTGAAATTTTTTTTCCTTCAACTCTCTTTTGAAAGCCATGATTGAATCTGCCTCCGCCACCCTTTCAGGCAGTGCATTCCAGAGCCTAAGTTTTTCCTCATGTCACCTTTGGAACGTCTGTCACTCACCTTAAATCTGTCCTCTGGTTCTCGACCCTTCTGCCAATGGGAACAGTTTCTCTCTATCTACTCTGTCCAGACCCCTCGTGATTTTTAACACCTCCATCAAATCTCCTCTCAACCTTCTCTGCTCCGAGGAGAACCAACCCCAGCTCCCCCAGTCTATCCACGTAACTGAAGTCCCTCATCCCTGGAACCATTCTCGTAAATCTTTTCTGCACCTTCTCTAAGGCCTTCACATCCTTCCTAAAGTGCGGTGCCCTGAATTGGACACAGTACTCCAGTTAAGGCTGAACTAGTGTTTTATAAAGGTTCATCATAGCTTCCTTGCTTTTGTACTCTATGCCTCTATTTATGAAGCCCAGGATCTCGTCTGCTTTTTTTTAACCACTTTCTCATCCTGCCCTGCCACCTTCAACGATTTGTGCATACATACCCCCATGTCTCTCTGTTCATGAACACCCTTGAGAATTGTACCCTTTAGTTTCCATGCAGACCTCTTTTCTTATCGCTAATAGGGGCTGATTAGAATTTTGGTGTATCTCACCTAGCTGTGTGGGGGTGTGTGATTTGCTGCCTTATTTGGTATCGCACCCCTTAACCCCCCCCCCCCCCCCACCACCGTCTTTGTGGGGCTGAATATCTCGAGGAGGGGGTGTGGGGTAGCTGTTGCTTTTTCAGTGCAAAAGAGTGCTTTGGGCAACAGATTCCACTAAAATAAGCATCTAGAGTTGGGTTTTCCAATATATATTTTTGCCTGATTTCTTCTTGTATTGGGGTGGGCACAAGGGCAGAATCATGTGGAGATTCAGGCTATATAACAGTGCATTCCTGCCCATCTTAATGCCAATGATGATTTCTCACTGGAGATGACAGTAAGGGCAGGGATTGGCTGTCCAAATCCGAATGGCCATATTATAATATTCAAATAGTGTAGTGATGTTGGATTTCCTGATGTTTACGGCTGTGTCTAGCTCAGCACTAACATTTCAGTACATAAAAGGCATCTAATGTTGCTAAACAGCAGCTGACAGGTGCAAATGAATTTTAAGGCCCACAGAATGGAAACTTTAAACTGCTATAACCGTGTTGCTTTTGAACTGTTCAGAGTCATTTTCCTTTTGTTTTCTTGTTGCTGGAGAATACTGCACCAGAAATAAGAAATAATGTGCATTTATATAGCACCTTTCACAACCTGAGGACACCCCAAAGCACGTTACAGCCAATGAAGTACTCTTTGAGGTGTAGCCACTGTTGTAATGTGGGAAAGGTTGCTGCCAGTTTACGCACAGCAAGCTCCCACAAACAGCAACAGATCATCTGTTTATGACATTGGTTGAGAGATAAATATTGGCCAGGTCACCGGGGGAATAACTCCCCTCCTCTTCAAAATAGTGCCTTGTACGTCCACCTGGGAGAGCAGACGGGGCCTCGGTTTAACATCTCATCCGAAAGACGGCATTTCTGGCCGTGCAGCACTCCCCTCAGTACTGTATTGAAGAATCAATCTAGATTACGTGCTCAGGTCTCTGGATTAGGACTTGAACCCACAACCTTCTGAAGCAATATGGTACCACTGAGCTATGGTACCTTGTGGACCCCACAATACAGCATTCAAATTTCAATCAATCACAGAGGGAGTGATTGTATTTGAATATGGGTGCACCAGTGAGGGAGCAGCACCCCAGAAATATTGGAGGCACTAAAGTCTGAGGTGGTATCAGCCTGTTTTCCCCTTGATGAAATACAAAAAAACTCCCACAGTTAAACAGGATGGGCTCTCCATTAGCATTAATGTTTACGGCCCAGCACTAATATATAAATGAACATGACCCATTTTACAGACAGCGGATGGCAGGAGCGGATTGGGGGTGGGGGGGGGGGGGGGGTGTAAGCTCTGCTGTGCCTCATTTCTGGTGGTAGCGTGGTGCAGACAGAAATTCTAATCTTGGGTATTTATTTTTCAGGAGCTTGCTTTACTGCCCCGAGCTATAAAATGTTCAGACACTTCTTTCCAAATTTTTTCACTGCCCTTTGCCGTTTTCACACAGAGCACACTCATTGAACAAACATAAAACATGAACTTTTGAGGGCTCCAATGATGAATTTGTGCAAGGCAATGGTTAGTGTACAGTTAGAGCACAGTATTGGGTGCGTCATTTTAGAAAGAATATTAACGGGTGCACAGCACAAGATGATCCCAGGATTGGGAAACAATAGTAATGAGGAGAGACTGGAAACACTTGGGCCTAGAAATTCCGTTGGGCCCCGTTTGGGGGCGGTGACATCCGAGAGGCGGAGTATTCTGCGGCAGGCAACGCACCTGTCCCGCCCCGCTCATAAAATTCCCGTTACCGCCCCTGAAAGGAAGTGGAGCGCAAAATAACGCGCTCCACTCCCCCTCTGGGGCGGTAGTGCGGCGGACGGGTTGGGAGTGGGACGCAGCTCTACGTGTTGGGCCGCGATGCGCTGCCGCATAGGAGGGGCACCCCCCGTCATTAAAGGGGAGGGCCCAAGCTGCAAACTCTGCAGTTAAGAAATGGGCCTCCATGGATCACCGGGGAGCGGGGGTTACCGTGCGAACACCCGGCACTCAAGCATAGTACCGGGCTGAACGATTGCGGCACGGATCCCGCGATTGCGGAGCCAATCGAACACTGAAGAAAATCGCCACATTTTGTGTTAAGTAGCGCCCCGCGAGCAGCTGACAGCCCGGTTCATGACCCCTGGAGCTGTCGCTGGCACCGCCCCGCGCAGCTTCAGGGGGCGATGCCCAATTCTTGTTCCGGGGTGAAAACGTGGCGCTGCGCACAGTGATGATGCTGTCATCGCCGGCGCAGTGGAGCGGGGCATTACCGGTTACCGGCTACGCTAAACTCCTGCCGAATTTAGCTGGCGGCATTAATGGCACCGTGCCTGGACGAAAAGTGCCTTCCAGGGGCGCTACCGGGAGTTGCAAGCAATCCGAATTTCCACTGGAGCAAAGAAGGCTCAGAGGAGTTTTAATAGATGGTTTTAAATTCATGGAGGGTTTTGATAGAGTGAAATGGAAAAAGTCAATTTCTTCTGGTTGGAGAGTTAGGGATGAGGCTTCATCAATTTGACTTGTCACTGAAGGTGAGAAGAGATGTTAGGAAAAATGTCTTTATGCAGATAAATCTGGAGCATGAATGCTTTGCCACGGGGAACAGTTGAGGCAGAGAATATTGTATCTTTAAGGGACAATTGGAGGAATATTTAATGCAGAGGAAGATACAGGGCTATGGGAAGACAGCAATGTAATGTAACTACATTTCGATTGCAGTAGCAAAGAACCAGCATGGACAAAATGGGCTGAAAGGCCATCTTTTGGGCTGTAAACCTTTGTGTTTCTGTGGCTCAGACGTTCCTTGTTTCAATCATGTCTTTCCTCTGCACAGCAAATCATGCGGGCTTTTTTAAACAGCAGCAGAAGCCTTCTAGAGCTATGCTACGCACTATTTGTTGTTCCTCCCCCGTTAGGACTGAGCTCTCGGCACAAGGCCCTGTTACTGCCACATGATTAGCACCACTCCATGGCGGCGGGTGCTACGCTTACCAGGATCGCATAGTTCACCTGTCAGTTAGAGGGACTGGGTAATGCTCTAGGTTAGAAAGCTTGGGTGACACATTGGGTTAAAGAGCTGGATGATGCAAAGGGTTAGATGTTGAGAGGATGTGTTCCCTAGTGGGGGAATCTAGAACTAGGGGGCATAGTTTCAGAATAATGGGTCACCCATTTAAGATGGAGATGTGGAGGAATTTCTTCTCTCAGAGGGTTGTGAATCTTTGGAATTCTCTACTTCAGAGAGCTGTGGAGGTTGGGTCATTGAATATAGTCAAGGCTGAGTTAGACAGATTTTTGAACTACGAGAGAGTCAAGGGTTAGGGGAACAGTCAGGAAAGTGGAGTTGAGGCCAAAATCAGATCAGCAATGATCTTATTGAATGGCGGAGCAGGCTCGAGGGGCGATATGGCCTACTCCTGCTCCTAATTCTATGTTCTTAGAAGGATTGTGTTGCATAGTGGGTTAGAGAGATTGGGTGATGCAGTGGGTTAGAGAGATTGGGTGATGCAGTGGGTTAGAGGGACAAGGTTGATGCAGTGGGTTAGAGAGATTGGGTGATGCAGTGGGTTAGAGAGATTGGGTGATGCAGTGGGTTAGAGAGATTGGGTGATGCAGTGGGTTGGAGAGATTGGGTGATGCAGCGGGTTAGAGGGACAGGGTTGATGCAGTAGGTTGGAGAGATTGGGTGATGCAGTGGGTTAGAGAGATTGGGTGATGCAGCGGGCTAGAGGGACTGAGGAGCACTGTAACTTAGACAAAAGGGACTGAGTAGGTTAGAGGGATTGAGTGCTGCAGTGGCATAAAGAGACTACGTGATGGAATGAGTTAGAGGGACTGGTTGGCACAGTGGGTTAAAGTAGTACAGTGGGTTGGAGACATTGGGTAATGCAGTAGATTAAAGGGACTGAGTAAAATAGTGATTTAGTACACTGCCTTTTCACCTATGGAAGTTGAGTTTGAATCCAGACAATCGGTTAACTGTCACCTTGGGCCGAATTAGTGAGTTTTTTCATTAATCAGCTGCACGGACAAGAAAAGTCCCAGGTTTGATTGCCGGTGTCTGTTGGGTTAGCTGATTTCAACTGGACGCTGGTCTGAGTGCTTTCATTGGCTACAGCGCTCCTGGGTTAGAGATAGAGGGCTGCATTTTATGAACCTCGGCGGATCTGAGGTAGGTCCTGACCCCGCTGCTGGCTCCAGCCCGCACTGTAGAATGAATGTCCCCTGATTGGGCTTGTTAAGCTCGCCCCGCGCGTTTCCCGGCCAATTAGAGGAAGCGGGTCTGATGATATCATTTGATGACCCGTCATCAACCAGTTTCCTTAGAAGGTACCATGGGCAACTTTAATTTGACATTTGTGCTGTCAGTGTTCTACAGCATTGAGGTGCTGCAGACACTGACAAGCACTGCACAGGGGTACACAACTGCACCCAGGCTCTCCCATGCTTATGCAGGGAGGTTTTCTTCCTTTCCCACGAATGGCGAAGACCTCTTCAGGAGATCAATGCAGCCTGGTTGCACAGTGCAGAGGAGGGCACAAGCAGGGATGTGGTCAGGAGGACCTGGGTACAGTGCCGCAAATGTTTCAATGATCTCATTATATCATGAAACGTTAGTACAATGTCACACTCACCTTCATCCTGCTGTGCATCTCATCACATCCCCATCACTCTGCCTTCCCTATCCTACTCCAGAACTTACTTACTCACACCCACTTACCTTGCGCCTCCACCCATCCCTCTCTATCTATATTATCACATCCCCATCTCAGCAGCCACCCTTCACACTCACACTTATCCCGGGCCAATCATACCAACTAACAACACACAAAGGTAGGCACTTGGGTCCTTTAGCCAATATTCATGTACATTTTCTGTTAATGTGCTGTCAAACATTGAAATCTTTATTTTCAACTCTTTGCATTCTTGGACAGATTTGTGTGCATCTTTAGAAGTGGCTTAGTGAGTTGCCGTGAATGGTGAGACATAACGGTATCCCGCAATACTGCTGAGTGTGAAAGGAATGCCTTGGGCATTGCAGAGATGCTTTATGATGTTGGTGTGGGGGTGGTGCAGGCAAGCAGGGTGTACAGTGTCAAGTGAAATAAATCTGGCCATGGTGAGGCCATCCCTGGCCTCCCGGGCAGCAATGTGGTCGGGTGCTGATGCCCTGTGTCCTGTGCAGCATCAGTTGATTGCGGAGAAGATTGGTGTTGTTAGTGATGCTGGTGAGCCTGGTGATACTAGTGTTCGGGCTGATTGTAGTGAGGTTCTGAGGACCAAGGTGAGAGAGTATAAAGTGCACCGATGCTGATGGAATAGATGGCAGGTGAAGTAGAGATGAGACAGAAGCGATCTGTCACTGGTGGGAGAGGTAATGAGATCAGACTGGATGGAGACTTATGTAAAGACGCAGCATTTTGAATATGTAGGGGACATGCAGTTTAGAGAAGCTAGTGATTAAGGGAACATTTCTCAATCAGCTGAGAGCTTTGACTTGGCATTTGAAGCTGTCAACTCATCAGCTGAAACAATGGCTGGTGACCTCCCGCCTCAGCCTAGGCACAGCGGGAAACTGGTGGGTGACCTGTCAAATTCAAAAAGCTGAGAGAAAAACATTGTTAAATGGCTGTAAATAGGCCACTACTTATTTTAATTGCCTCCTCTGCCGTTGCATGTCGGGTCTGGTCAGCACTGACATACCCGACGTTTGGTAAAGGTGCGTGGTGACGGGTTCACAGCAGGGTCCCGACCCACTGGGGAAAAAAAGCAATTTCCCACCTGACCCACCACCGATCGCACTTGTGAACCGCCTGCATGATCCAAGCCAGAGTGTGGGAAATGGAAATATGTTGCACTGGTGCAGGAGATGTTTTTCGAAAAGCAGGGCTGAGGCACATTATTGGGCCAATTCGAGGGAGCTTTACTCTGCATCTAACTGCTGTACTTACCCTGGGAGTGATTTATAGGGCAGTGTAGAGGAACTTTACTGTGCATCTAACCCGTGCTTTGCTGAGCTTTTGCAGCTTATTACTGATGCTCAATGCCTGAAGTAGAATCAATTGCATTCACAACACTCAGATCCGTCAACCTGTTGGATAATGAAAAACCTACAGGAAAATTAAAACTTGTTTTGTGCCTTTTGCTTAAAATTATTTTTGTCAGTAAAAATGCTTTAATGTCTGGTTGTGACTATGATCTGACCACAAACAATTCTCTGGAAAATAGCTATCAAACATTTCACAGAACGCGCTGCAGTTTTTACAGTGGCATATTTCATTCTGTCATTATATTATTGGCCTTCCCTGAACTCTCGAGCTACTGTTATTTGCCTAATGAAAGGAGTTGTGTAGGATTCTGCGGCAGATTTATATCAAACTGCTGCACATTTAGACTTCACTTTCCCCTCAAACCCAATCTACAGGCTGCTTTGTTCTGAAAATTGATATTTCAGTAACAGTGGTGTGATGTGAAATACAAGAACACCAGTCAGTCTCACTTTTTTCTGCTTGACTTCCTCCATTTTTTTCATCACCAGAACATTATCAGCATTCTTTTTGCCAATCCCAGCCTGAAACATTGAACCCCGCCAACACACAGGCGCTCAAACAATTATATCCGTATCATCCATTTCATTAGGCTCTGCACTTTTAGAAAATTGATTCTCGCTCAGCCCCTGACCTCCTTATTTACTGAATAAGCCTTGAACCTTAACAGCCCCAGTCATTGGGGACGTGAAGCAAACAAGTCACGGATTTGAAAAATTGAACAAACTAATATAATCACTAGGGAAAACATGTATGTTTCACAATTAGTATAAAGACATAAGGGGGAATAAGTGAATAGTGTGGTAACCTTGGGTAGCTGTTGAAAGTCATCTGATGCCAGTGCACATCAGAGTGGTATTATTTGAGCAACGAGAGAGCAATGCAATGAAAGAAAGAATGACTTGCATTTATATAGCGCCTTTTACAACCACTGGACATCCCAAAGAGCTTTACAGCCAATGGAGTACTTTTTGAAATGTAGTCACTGTTGTAATGCACACAGCAAGCTCCCACAATCAACAATGTGATAATGACCAGATAATCTGTTTCAGTGATGTTGATTGAGGGATCATTATTGCCCAGGACACTGGGGATAACACCCCTGCTCTTCTTCACAATAGCGCTATGAGAACTTTTACGTCCACCTGAGAGAGCAGACGGGGCCTCAGTTTAACATCTCATTCGAAAGACGGCACCTCCGACAGTGCAGCATTCCCACAGCACTGCACTGGAGTGTCAGCCTAGGTTTTTGTGCTCAAGTCTCTGGAGTGGGACTTGAACCCACAACCTTCTGACTCAGAGGCAAGGGTGCTACTCACTGAGCCACAGTTGACACACGGGGGTGGGGTCAGGGGCGGAGGGGGGTCACACTCCAATATTACTCCGCTGTCACATGGGAAAGAATCATGAGCGGACAAGTATCATTGACCAATAGATCATGAGCAGAGGTCCCACTCCTCTCGGGCGCGGTTCATGAGTGGGGTCATGTATCAGTACCTCTGGGGTATGGTTCACAAGAAGAGGTCGTGCTCCCATACCTCAGCCAACTGGTCATTCTTCACATTTTATTCTCAATAGTGAGTGTCGGCAGGATATTTGATCACGATAAACGTCACAACTGAACCTGATCCTGTCCTCAAACTGATTCTACATAGACGCACTCTCCAGGGAGACATTCGCGGGATAGTGACAAAGTGTATGTACCCTGGCTGATATTCTCTTCCCGAGCCTGGTAGAATGCTACTCACTGAGTCACAGCTGACAATGTAGTATGAAAGGCCAGGAAAATGTAGAGTTTAGCCTCAGTGGTTGGGATAAAAGTAATGATATTTGTATTTATTTTATTGTATATTGACTTTAATTGAATTAATTTCAGCTGTTCAATACCAGGACCTGTTTAGCAACTGGTTAGACTTGGTTATTTGCTGCTATGCTATACGGGCTGATGTGAGCTATTAATATTTTAATTAATATTTTAGTGTTAACTTGGTTCATGGGTTCAAACTCCACTCCGGCACATGACCAATAGAGACATTGCGAGAAATGGAGAGGCTCTATTGTAACTGTTCACCCGCTCTGTTCCCGCTCAGCGGGGAGATTTAAAATTCCCCTCGAATTTAGCTTGGCATTGCAGTACAGTTCTGAGTGAGTGGTGCATTGTCAGAGGTCCAATGAGATGTTAAACAAAAGTCCTGGCTGTTCAGTTGGATGTAAAAGATCCTCTGGCATTATTAGAAGAAGAGACGGAGTTCTCGGAATATCCTGGCCAATTATTGCCATCATAACTAGATTATCCAATCATTTACCTTAGTTGTTGTTTACGGATCCTTATAATGTGCAAATTGGCTGCTGCATTTGCCTACATAACAGCAGTGATGTCAGTTCAAAAGTAATTCATTAACTATGAAGCGTTTGGGGATGCCCTGAAGATGTCACAGGTGCTATATGTACGTAGATGGTTTTGAAGAGGGAAGGGAATAGCCAGAATCATTGAATCTTATAGTACAGAAGGAGACCTTTCGGCTCATCGTGCCTGTTATGGATCTTTGAAAGAGCTATCCAATTAGTCCCACTCCACTGCCCTTTCCCCATAGCCCTGCAAAATGTTCTCCCCTTCAGGTAGTTATCCAATTCCCTTGTGACTGTTACTATTGAATAACTCACTACGTAAAGAAAATGATCCTCACCTCTCCTCTGGCTCTTTTGCCAGTGACCTTAAATCTGCGTCAGGTTACTAAACCTTCTGCCACTGGAAACAATTTTTTTTAATTTACTCTTATCAGAACTGTTCATGGTTTTGAACACTTCTATTAAATCTCCCCTTAACCTTCTCTGCTCGAAGGTGAACCCCAGCTTCTCCAGTCTCTCCATGTAACTGAAGGCCCTCATACCTGACACCTATTCCAGTAAATCTTTTCTGCACCCTCTCCAAGGCCTTGACATGTGTCCTAAAGGGTGGCACCCAGAATTGGACACAATAATCTAGCTGAGGCCTATACAGTGATTTATAAAGGTTTAGCATTACTGCCTTGATTTTGTATTCTATGCGTCTTTTTCTAAAGTCAAGCATCCCGTATGCTTTTTACCAGATTTCTCAACTTGTTCTGGCACTCTCTGTTCCTGCACCCCCATTTATATTCTTCCACCTCATTCTTCCTTCCAAACTGCATCACTTCACACATCTCTGCATTAAATTGCATCTGCCATGTGTCTGCCCATTTCACCATTCTGTCTATGTCCGCCTAGAGTCTGTTACTATCCTCCTCACTCTGTACTAAATTCCCAAGTTTTGTGTCAAATACGAACTTTGAAATTATGCCCTGTGTATCCAAGTCCAGGTCATTAATGTAGATCAAAAATAGCAGTGGTCGAAATACCGACCCCACTGTACACTTTCCTCCAGTCTCAAAAACGACAGTTTACCATTACACTCTGCTTTCTCTCCTTTAGAACATAAGAACATAAGAATTAGGAACAGGAGTAGGCCATCTAGCCCCTCGAGCCTGCTCCGCCATTCAACAAGATCATGGCTGATCTGGCCGTGGACTCAGCTCCACTTACCCGCCCGCTCCCCGTAACCCTTAATTCCCTTATAGGTTAAAAATCTATCTATCTGTGACTTGAATACATTCAATGAGCTAGCCTCAACTGCTTCCTTGGGCAGAGAATTCCACAGATTCACAACCCTCTGGGAGAAGAAATTCCTTCTCAACTCGGTTTTAAATTGGCTCCCCCGTATTTTGAGGCTGTGCCCCCTAGTTCTAGTCTCCCCGACCAGTGGAAACAACCTCTCTGCCTCTATCTTGTCTATCCCTTTTATTATTTTAAATGTTTCTATAAGATCACCCCTCATCCTTCTGAACTCCAACGAGTAAAGACCCAGTCTATTCAATCTATCATCATAAGGTAACCCCCTCATCTCCGGAATCAGCCTCGTGAATCGTCTCTGTACCCCCTCCAAAGCTAGTATATCCTTCCTTAAGGAAGGTGACCAAAACTGCATGCAGTACTCCAAGTGCGGCCTCACCAATACCCTATACAGTTGCAGAAGGACCTCCCTGCTTTTGTACTCCATCCCTCTCACAATGAAGGCCAACATTCCATTCTCCTTCTGATTACCTGCTGCACCTGCAAACTAACTTTTTGGGATTCATGCACAAGGACCCCCAGGTCCCTCTGCACCGCAGCATGTTGTAATTTCTCCCCATTCAAATAATATTCCCTTTTACTGTTTTTTTTCCAAGGTGGATGACCTCACATTTTCCGACATTGTATTCCATCTGCCAAACCTTAGCCCATTCGCTTAACCTATCTAAATCTCTTTGCAGCCTCTCTGTGTCCTCTACACAACCCGCTTTCCCACTAATCTTTGTGTCATCTGCAAATTTTGTTGCACTACACTCTGTCCCCTCTTCCAGGTCATCTATGTATATTGTAAACAGTTGTGGTCCCAGCACCGATCCCTGTGGCACACCACTAACCACCAATTTCCAACCCGAAAAGGACCCATTTATCCCGACTCTCTGCTTTCTGTTAGCCAGCCAATTCTCGATCCATGCTAATACATTTCCTCTGACTACGCGTACCTTTATCTTCTGCAGTAACCTTTTGTGTGGCACCTTATCGAATGCCTTTTGGAAATCTAAATACACCACATCCATCGGTACACCTCTATCCACCATGCTCGTTATATCCTCAAAGAATTCCAGTAAATTAGTTAAACATGATTTCCCCTTCATGAATCTATGTTGCGTCTGCTTGATTGCACTGTTCCTATCTAGATGTCGTGCTATTTCTTCCTTAATGATAGCTTCAAGCATTTTCCCCACTACAGATGTTAAACTAACCGGCCTATAGTTACCTGCCTTTTGTCTGCCCCCTTTTTTAAACAGAGGCGTTACATTAGCTGCTTTCCAATCCGCTGGTACCTCCCCAGAGTCCAGAGAATTTTGGTAGATTATAACGAATGCATCTGCTATAACTTCCGCCATCTCTTTTAATACCCTGGGATGCATTTCATCCGGACCAGGGGACTTGTCTACCTTGAGTCCCATTAGCCTATCCAGCACTACCCCCCTAGTGATAGTGATTATCTCAAGGTCCTCCCTTCCCACATTCCCGTGACCAGCAATTTTTGGCATGGTTTTTGTGTCTTCCACTGTGAAGACCGAAGCAAAATAATTGTTTAAGATCTCAGCCATTTCCACATTTCCCATTATTAAATCCCCCTTCTCATCTTCTAAGGGACCAACATTTACTTTAGTCACTCTTTTCCGGTTTATATATCGGTAAAAGCTTTTACTATCTGTTTTTATGTTTTGTGCAAGTTTACTTTCGTAATCTATCTTTCCTTTCTTTATTGCTTTCTTAGTCATTCTTTGCTGTCGTTTAAAATTTTCCCAATCTTCTAGTTTCCCTCTAACCTTGGCCACCTTATACGCATTGGTTTTTAATTTGATACTCTCCCTTATTTTCTTGGTTATCCACGGCTGGTTATCCTTTCTCTTACCGCCCTTCTTTTTCACTGGAATATATTTTTGTTGAGCACTATGAAAGAGCTCCTTAAAAGTCCTCCACTGTTCCTCAATTGTGCCACGTTTAGTCTGTGTTTCCAGTCTACTTTAGCCAACTCTGCCCTCATCCCACTGTAGTCCCCTTTGTTTAAGCATAGTACGCTCGTTTGAGACACTATTTCCTCACCTTCAATCTGTACTACAAATTCAACCATACTGTGATCACTCTTTCCGAGAGGATCTTTTACTAGGAGATCATTTATTATTCTTGTCTCATTACACAGGACCAGATCTAAGATAGCTTGCTCCCTTGTAGGTTCTGTAACATACTGTTCTAAGAAACAATCCCATATGCATTCTATGAATTCCTCCTCCAGGCTACCCCGTGCGATTTGATTTGACCAATCGATATGTAGGTTAAAATCCTCCATGATTACTGCCGTTCCTTTTTCACATGCCTCCATTATTCCCTTGATTATTGCCCTCCCCACCGTGAAGTTATTATTTGGGGGCCTATAAACTACACCCACCAGTGGCTTTTTCCCCTTACTATCTCTAATCTCCACCCACAATGATACAACATTTTGTTCATTCGAGCCAATATCGTCTCTCACAACTGCCTTGATATCATCCTTTATTAACAGAGCTACCCCACCTCCTTTCCCTTCTTGTCTATCTTTCCAAATCGTCAGATACCCCTGTATGTTTAATTCCCAGTCTTGGCCCCCCTGCAATCATGTTTCTGTAATGGCCACCAAATCATACCCATTTGTAATGATTTGTGCCGTCAACTCATTTAGCCAATTCTGTATCCACCCAGCCACTGCCCCTTTACTCCCATAGGCTCCAATTTTGCTAACAAGTCTATTATGTGGCACTTTATCAAATGCCTTTTGAAAGTCAATAGACACAACATCACTGTTCTACCTGCATCAACCCTCTGTTGTTTCATCAAAAAATTGAATCAATTTTGTCAGACACAATTTGCCTTTAACAAATGCGTGTTGGCCGTCATTTATTAACCCACGTTGTTGCCCCAGTTTCTGGTCTCTAGAAGGGCTCCCACCACTCACATTAGGCTGACTGGCCTGTAGTGACCGGGTTTATCCATCTCCCCTGTTTTGATCAGGGGTGTAACATTTTTGTTGGGGGGCACTTGGGCAGATCTTCCATCCGGCTCCCCCTACCGGCATGAGTCAACATATGTTCTCTACAGGAGCCCTAAATGTTTACTAAACTAAGGTCATTATTCCTGGAGAAAATGCTTGAGACACTGGAGGTTGAGTAGGATTTTCCGGTTTTGTTAATTTTATGTACACTCCTTGGGTTGAGTTTTCAACTTGTGGCTGAACATTTCAGATCAGCCGCCTGTTACAGAAACCACCCAATTTTCATTTCCGTCGATTTTGGCTGATTTGTAACACCAGCTTTTTGCCCGAGCAGAAAAATTCTCCCCTTCTGTGTGCAGTGCAGGGAAAAGAAGTCACTTCCGTAAATGTCCCAAGAGGCAAATTAGATATACAGGGCTAGAAATTCTCCTCGTTTGCACCCACATTAGCGCCTTTCTGGGGGAGGGGGGGGGGGGGAATAATGGGACACGACCGACTTTGCGACCGGGCGCGGCACGAGTAGCAACGCCCACGAAATCCCCGTCGAGGTTTGCAGCGCCACAATCTCCTGCGCCTGGAGATCATGACGTCATCATGGCGTGCATTGCCCCGGACCCAAACTTCGGTTCCGCCCCCTGCAGCATCGGCGCCTGACAACACCGGCAGCTGCAGGAGGCGTTGTTGGGGAGACTTGGGGAGCGGTAATTAATGGTAAGGCCGCCTGTGTCAATAACCCCTTAGGTTCTGCTTTCAGCATCTCGCTGAGCTGCGACTGATCAGCCTTGCCCTCTGTTAGCGAGCTTGTGGCTGATCGTCGCGGATCACGGCTGCTGTCGGGGAGGAGGGACATTGATTTCACTCAGAGCCTGCAGCGATGACCCTTCCCTTGAAGGGAGGGAAGGAGCCTCCGATCCCAGCAGCGTTGCCCTCGACATCGGGCAGCGCTGCACCGTTATCGGCTTTAGCGCTCCAAGGGAAGTGGCAGCGCTTGATTTAACGCTCCACTTCCTTCCTGGAGTGCTAAACCGGGCATCCGCGTTGGAGTCCCTCGCAATGTGCCCGCCGTTACTTTTCTGCCGCCTCAAAAGTTACTGCCCCAAACCAGGCACTGTGCAATTTCTCCCCCTTTGTTTTGTACCCACAGTCTTCCGGCAAAAGATTTGTGATGTGAAATGATAAACTGAACCGGAGATGAAAACAAATACTGATCAGTTACCCTGCTGTATCTCACAGGGAATCGCCAATACATGGTGCTGACGGCCCGAGTCCATCCTGGGGAGAGCAATGCAAGTTGGGTCATGAAGGGGACACTGGAATTTCTCGTCAGTAATGACCCCATTGCTCGCAGCCTGCGGGATTCCTACATCTTCAAAATCATTCCTATGCTGAACCCTGATGGTGTCATTAATGGTTGGTGAGTAGAAGCAGCGGGAGATTGATGTTATTACTGTGCCCTCAATTAGAAGCGGCTTCTGTTAAGCTCTTCGTTACTCTTTACAAACCCCAGAACATTCACTCCTGTAACCCAAGCTCAGCGTTTACAGGTGCCTCACTAAAACATTCACTGTACCCAAGCCCTGATATAACAGGAACTGTCTGTAGCTCCTTTACTAAAACATTCGTTATCCTGCACTCTCACTATACTACACTCCCCAAGGTGCCTTCAGCACCAGCTCCCAAACCCGTGACCGCTACCACCTAGAAGGACAAGGGCAGCAGGAACATGGGAGCATCACCACCTCCAAATTCCGCTCCAAGTTACACACCATCCCGACTTGGAAGTATATCGCCGTTCCTTCATCGTCGCTGGGTCACAATCCTGGAACTCCCTCCCTAGCAGCACTGTGGGTGTACCTTCACCACATGGACTGCAGCGGTTCAAGAAGTTGGCTCAAGGGCAATTAGGGATGGGCAATAAATGCTGGCCCTGCCAGCGATGCCCACATCCCATGAACGAATAAACAAAAACCTCTTACTATACTACACTTTCACTGTACCCCGAGCCCTGATCTATAGCAGGGTGTTTACAACTCTCTCATCAAGATAGAAATCAAAAAGGCCTTTCATTTATCTAAAACTATAACACCCTCCGATAGTTTCCACCTCAACCTGAAACTGTCACACACGAGACACAGTCTCACGCTTATCCTTCCCCTTTATCACGAGCGCCTGTATTTCTAAACTATGAAAAACGTGTGCTGACTGAGTAACCCAATATTAACCGACAAAAGAGCAGAAACTGCAAAAGGAACCATGATTCAGTATGGCACGGTCCAACCCGTTGAGAAGTAAGCAGCTTTCAGGATCGGGGAAATTACAGGAGTGAATGTGTCCGTGATCATAGCTCTGGTTAAACACACTGAGCTATGCTTGTTTTAAGAATGACACATGAAAAGGTTGTCTCTCATCTCGGACGCTTGGGGCGTCAAGAGACGAAAGTAACTGAGTAGCAATTAGTCCGAATGTAGACTGGAATTTTACAGACAGTTGAACAGTGATTTCTGTCATAGGCAGAGCATTGATGAAGGTTAAGTAAGTTGATGAACAGATTAATATTTTCCTCTGTTAAACTACAAAATAAAGAAAAGACTTGAGGAATACAAAATAATTTTCGGAATGAATACTGAAGCCCGGGGGCATTTGATACTGTGATTGATTGTGAGTGCACTTTGAAAAGCCCAGGGCTGGATTTCTGTAATTAGTGAGTGTTTGGGTAATACTGTTCTCACCATTAAAACATCCACGTTCACACATTCTGCCTGATGTTTTACTGTTGCACTCCAGACAGTTAATCAGATACAGAAGCTGCCAAACGCTTGTGATGGGGAATAACCAAGGGCTTTCCATCTCTCAGGAAATACAAGGTCCCATTGCAGTGGTGCAGTGAGCTAGCAATAGAGTCCTGTTATCTCTGGAATTGGGCTTCAGCTGAACTTGTATTATTTCGCAAATGACTAAATGTGATGTTTGTATCAGGCGGATTGCTCCCAACGTGGGGAGTGGATAGAATTTTGGGGCTTTTTTTGAGAGGAATCATGGTTCCTTTGTATGTGATAACAATCGATAAAGTCCCTGTGCCCTTCACATCTCAGATTTAACACAAGCCCTGCCTTTCAGCTGTATTTCAATTTGGCTGTTTGCACAAAGTTTTGAACTTATTCACTTGCTGAATTTTCCTGATCAGTCATTCAAGTGGATTTGGAAAAAAGCTGAAGGTTTCCTTTAGAATACAGACTATTCCGAATACATTCCTGGGTTCCACCACTGTTACTCTCCTTCAACAATTCCTGGATCCACCCCATCTCCACTACTGATTCGAAACTTGGTCATTGGTCTGTGGCTGCTGACTCCACATTGTCCACTAATGGACTTCATCTCAACATGGCCTTCTGGCCCCAGACTTTAACTTTGGACGATGTCATATTGCCTCCTCCCTGAAGGAGCGCTGCACTGTTGGAGGTGCCATCTTTCGGATGAGATGTTAAACCGAGGCCCCGTCTGCTCTCTCAGGTGGACGTAAAAGATCCCATGGCACTATTTCGAAGAAGAGCAGGGGAGTTATCCCTGATGTCCTGGCCAATATTTGTCCCTCAATCAACAGAACAAAAACAGATGATCTGGTCATTATCATATTGCTGTTTGTGGGAGCTTGTTTGTGCGCAAATTGGCTGCTGTGTTTCCTACATTGCAACAGTAACTACACTCCAAAAGTACTTCATTGGCTGTAAAGCACTTTGAGATGTCCGATGATCATGAAAGGCACTATATAAATGTAAGTCTTTCTTTCTTTTACTTGTGAAAGTTTGATCGAGTTGGAATATTAGATATTTCTTGGTTTTCGTTTGTCAGAATAGCTGCATCGTGAAGCGTTGCCATGGCGACATTCGATCATTCCAACATACCGGTCGGTAATTAAGAGTGGCTAGAGAGCCGACTTGGACTATCTCGCCAGGGTCTAATCCAATCGTGAATTATATTGATTTCATTAATCGGTGTTCGGTGTAGTTCGTGTAGGTGTTGATGTGGAATCGTTTCAAGGTGAATTATAGAAATTAAAATTAGATTCCCAACGTGATCGTGAGGCCGAAGGGCCCATTTTATTGTACCGCAATTAATTTAGAAATGATTTCAGGCTTATTATATTTTGCTAATGCAGATGTGTCTATCTCATCGGAGGCAGCAATCTGTGACTGTTTCTTTGCCTTTAATTGTAGAGAGTGAAAAAATCAGGTTTCAGGCAAAGAAAATGTTGATTGCTTTTCACAGACTATTAAGAGATTCTTCCTTCTTTAAACACAAATCCAATTAAATTAATTTCTTTATCTTCGAGTTAAAATTTTAAAGTGCCCACAGCAGTCACTGTTCTGGCCCCCAGTGATCCCTTATAGTTGTTACTTCTAAGGCCGCTGTAATAACCCAATAATTAATTCAGAAACTTCCTCGATAGTTCTGAACTCATAATAGCAAAGCCCTTCTCTGTTATGCGTCGACATCTGTGACTATATTTTGAATCACAGAATCTTATTCATCCCATTATCATTTCTAATTCTGCTAATTGTTTTGTTATGACTGGACCTCTTTTTCCTTACATTCCTCAATCTCCTCGGTCACCCTCTCAACAAGGCTGGGTGGGTCTCCCTTTGTGCCAAACTACAGCAGTCACTGTTTTAAAATTCTCATCCTTGTTCTCAGCTCCCTCCACATGGCCTCGCCCCCTTCCCATCTCTGTAGCCTCCTCCAGCCCTTCCGAGATCTCAGCGCCCCTCCAATTCTGGCCTCTTGTGCATCTTCAATTTTCATCGCTGCACCTTTGGCCACCTTGCCTTCAGCTGCCTGGGCCCTGAGCTTTGGAATTCTGTCCCCAAACCTCTCTGCCTCTCGACCTCTCTCTCCTCCTTTAAGATGCTCCTCAAATCCAACCTCTTTGACCAAGCTTTTGATCACCGACCCGAATATCTCCTTATGTGGCTCGGTGTCAAATTCTGTTTGATAATCGTTCCTGTGAAGCGCCTTGGAATGTTTTACTATGTTAAAGGCAGTATATAAATGCAATTTGTTGTTGTTATATAACAAAGTGCTTTGGAAGGCTTCAGAGATACGTGATAAGGTGTTGTAAAAATGCGAGTCTTATAATTCCTCACTTATATTGCAACCGGAGAAGCGATAGTCTCTTGGACCTCGTGCTGTATTGTATGCACCTGTGAGTTTGTAGAGCTGTTGGACTGGAGTGCATCATCACCCCCAGCAACCAAAATTTAATTTGACCATAATTTCAAAAAGTTTTATTTGTTAATTTGTCGGTTCTAGTGCCTCTTTAATAAGGGGGGCACTTGCATTAACGTTACTTTAAAATAGTTGGTAGAGCTATTGAGTTGTGAGTGGCTTAGCCAGTCACGTCATGTTCACAAAACTCAATAAAACCCCAGCCAGTTGGGTTCAGGGGATCCACGGTGAGGCATATGGTTGTGAGCCTGGTGGATGAACTGGTAATGCGTAGTGTGATTGTTAAACCTTTGCTAATAAACCAACTAGTTCTTAATAGCAATGTGTTGCTATGAATTCTTAAGCAAAGAACCCATGAAGCAAATACATTACACATGGCAACCACAGCTGAGAGCACCGACTCTTTGGCCTCTAATGCTGCCCTTCCACTCTGACACTCCCAATACACGCAGGGAGCTCGCATTGAGAAATTACACATCCCAGTCTGTGATTTTATGGACATTGATTTCAATGGTCAGAAAATTGCGGGCTTCCCGTGTGCAATTTTCCGGGAATGTCCAGGTGGAAAATCTCCCCTTAAATTGAAAAAGAAAACATGCCTTTTAATGTAATAACAGGTGTTCCTGACAGCTGCACCATGTGCTAATGTAGGGTCTAACATTTAGCTCTGATAGTCCTCTCCTGAATGCACCTGAGACTCCTGCACCAGAAGTAGCAGACGTTTCCTTCCGTAGTCCCTTTCGGTAAGATGGACATGCACCAAGCGTAGGCAATGCCTGTGAATGGGCACTTGCCCATCTGGTAAACGCACTCCAGGGGCTGCAGAAGCTTAAAGCTGCACTGTCACGGTGGATAGGTACTGCAGGCAATTCAAAGGCCAGAGGAATCTCCCAGACTAGTTTCGATCGCCTAGATGGGTCGGAGAGGAATTTCCCAGATTTTTGTTTCCCAAATTGGCCTGTGTTTTTTCATCTGTTTTTTTTGTCTCTCCCAGGAATCAGGTGGAGTAGAGTGTATATGTTATGATACACAAGGTATGGCAATTGTGTGGGACAGGCTCGATGGACCAAATGGTCTTTAACTGTCCATCATTGTCCGTATGTTCGTATGGCTGGAGAAGTGCTTTTTTTTTCCATTACTCCTTCCTGAACAAAACCTGCCAGATCGTTGAAAGTGATCAAACTGTGTCTGCTAGATTATCGGCGCGGCCTGAACTTTGTTAGGGTTATCAAGAAGTGGTCGCTTTAATTTTAAAGGAAAAGATGGCAGGGATCAGGCGAGGAGGAAACAGGCAAAGCTGTTGAGTTGCTGTGTGAGGAGATGGAAGGCAGGAGCAAAGGTCCATTTCTCGGCCACAGTTGAGAATGCCAGGGCACAACAAGCCAGAGGGAAAAGCGCTATAGGAGTGGGCAGTAGGTTCAGAGACATTTCTGTGCATGTGGGAGACTAAGAATATGACTGATGGCCTTTTGTGTTTGGAGCTTTCATTTGTTCATGCATTGTAAGTACAGTGCTGGGCAGAGGTATTTCGTTATTTGGCAGGGATGCTTTCTTCTGGTGTTGTGGATACTGCTGTAGAAATTCATGGGTTGGGAAAGAATGTGGTGGTCCTGGTCATTGTTGAGCTTCTTTCAGGAGACTATAAGAACATAGGAAATAGGAGCAAGAGTAGGCTATTCGATCCCTCGAGCCTGCTCCACCATTCAACGAGATTATGGCTGATCTTCTACCTCAATTCCAGTTCCCTGCACTATCCCCACATCTCGTGATTACCTTAATATCCAACAATCTATTGATCTCTGACTTGAATATACTCAACAACTGAACTTCCACAGCCCTCTGGGATAGGAATTCCAAAGGTTCACCACCCTCTGATTGAAGAAATTGCTCCTCGCTTCACTCCTAAATGTCCGACCCCGTATTCTGAGACTAACCCTGTGTTCTAGATTCCCCAGCCAGGGGAAACATTTTTGATATTAATGTTTGCCAACGAGCTCTAGTAGTTTATAATGGGACTTCTGATGGTGGCCTCTCATTCTCTTCTGATTCCACACCTTCACTTCCTCCTCTGAGGACTCTCACTGTGCTTCTCTGGGTCCAAGCCTCTGTCAATTGCTGTGCAGAATACAGCACAAGACAACGATCCTGAACACTTTGGCAGATTGATACAGCAAGATGCCCGAGTCAGTTTCAGAATAGCTTTCATGTGTTTGAAGAATGGCTCTCACGGTCTTCACTGTAGCGGTTCTTGGCTGCGGTCTGAAGGTGGTACAGAGGGGTCATCATGAGCCTCGGCTTCCCCTGGTTCCCCCAGAAGCTGACTGTTCAATTTGCTTGTCATCCCTTAGAGGACGTGACCAGGGAATTAGTAATGGGGAACATGGAGATGGCAGAAACTCTGAACAAATATTTTGTATCAGTCTTTACGGTAGAGGACACTAACAATATTCCGACAGGGGATAGTCTAGGGGCTATAGGGGGTGGGGGGGAGGAACTTAACACAATCACAATCACTAAGGAGGTGGTACTCAGTAAGATAATGGCAGATAAATCCCCTGGACCTGATGGCTTGCATGCTAGGGTCTTTTGAGAAGTAGCAGCAGGAATTGTGGATGTATTGGTTGTAATTTACCAAAATTCCCTGGATTGTGGGGAGGTCCCAGCAGATTGGAAAACTGCAAATGTAACACCCCTATTTAAAAAAAGGAGGCAGACAAAAAGTAGGAAACTATAGACCAGTTAGCCTAACATCTGTGGTTAAGAAGATGTTAGAGTCCATTATTAAAGAGCAATAGCAGGACATTTGGATAAGCAAATTTCGGTCAGGCAGAGTCAGCATAGATTTATGAAGGGGAAGTCATGTTTGACAAATTTGCTGGAGTTCTTTGAGGATGTAACGAACAGGATGGATAAAGGGGAACTAGTATTTGGACTTCCAGAAGGCATTTGACAAGGTGCCACATCAAAGGTTACTACACAAGAAAAAAGTTCACAGGGTTGGGGTTAATATATTAGCATGGATAGAGGATTGGCTAACTAACAGAGAACAGAGAGTCGGGATAAATGGTTCATTCTCTGGTTGGCAACCAGTAACTAGTGGGGTGCTGCAGGGATTAGTGCTGGGGCCCCAACTATTTATAATCTATATTCACGACTTGGGAGAAGGGACTGAGTATAATGTAGCCAAGTTTGCTGACGATACAAAGATGGGAGGAAAAGCAATGTGTGAGGAGGACACAAAAAATCTGCAAAATGACATAGACAGGCTAAGTGAGTGGGCAAAAATTTGGCAGATGGAGTATAATGTTGAAAAGTGTGAGGTCATGCACTTTGGCAGAAAAAAAATCAAAGAGCAAGTTATTATTTAAATGGAGAAAGATTGCAAAGTGCCGCAGAAGCGGGACCTGGGGGTACTTGTGCATGAAACACAAAAGAATAGTATGCAGGTACAGCAAGTGATCAGGAAGGCCAATTGAATCTTGGCCTTTATTGCAAAGGGGATGGAGTATAAAAGCAGAGACGTCTTACTGCAGCTGTACAGGGTATTGGTGAGGCCACACCTGGAATACTGCATGTAGTTTTGGTTTCCATATTTACGAAAGGATAGACTTGCTTTGGAGGCAGTTCAGAGAAGGTTCACGAGGTTGATTCCGGGGATGAGGGGGTTGACTCATGAGGAAAGGTTGAGTAGGTTGGGCCTCTCCTCATTGGAATTCAGAAGAATGAGAGGTGTTATCGAAACGTATAAAATTATGAGTGGGCTTGACAGGGTAGATGCAGAGAGGATGTTTCCACTGATGGTGGAGACTAGAACTAGAGGGCATGATCTTAGAATAAGCGGCTGCCCATTTAAAACCAAGATGAGGAGAAATTTCTTCTCTCAGAGAGTTGTAAATCTGTGGAATTTGCTGCCTCAGAGAGCTGTGGAAGCTGGGACATTGAATAAATTTAAGACAGAAATAGACAGTTTCTTAAACAATAAGGGGATAAGGAGTTATGGGGAGCAGGCGGGGAAGTGGAGCTGAGTCCATGATCAGATCAGCCATGATCTTAGTGAATGGCGGAGCAGGCTCGAGGGGCCGTATGGCCCACTCCTGTTCCTATTTCTTATGTTCTTATGTAGTGGGGGGCGGCCGACAATTGACTGCTCACCATGTGCGCCGTGAGGCAATTTCATATTTACCTGCGTGATCTTATGCCGATGGGCCCACACCAGCTAGACATTCGTATAAGGGGCACTCCTCCACAGATTACATAGGATTACATCGGATATACGGCACAGAAACAGGCCATTCAGCCCAACCAGTCCATGCCGGCGTTTATGCTCCACTCGAGCTGCCTTCCGTCTTTCCTCATCTAAATCTATCAGCATAACCCTCTATTCCCTTCTCCCTCATATGCTTGTCTAGCCTCCCCTTAAATGCATCGATACTATTCGCTTCAATCACTCCCTGTGGTAGCGAGTTCCACATTCTCACCACTCTCTGGGTAAAGAGGTTTCTTCTGAATTCCCTATTTGATTTCTTAGTGACTATCTTATATTGATGGCCTTTAGTTTATCTCTTCCCCACAAGTGGAAACACTCTCTCTGTATCCACTCTCTATCAAAACTTTTCAGAATTTTAAAGACCTCTATTAGATCACCCCTCAGCCTTCTTTTTTCAAGAGAAAAGAGACCCAGAATGTGCATCCTTTCCTAATATGTATACCCTCACATTTCTGGTATCATCCTTGCAAATCTTCTCTGTACCCTCCCCAGTGCCTCTCTATTCTTTTTCTAATATGGCGACCAGAACTGTACGCGGTGCTCCAAGTGTGGCATAACCAAGGTTCGATACAGAGGAACATGAGGCCAACATGCACGTTATCAATCACTCCATGGACTTGGAGGAATTAGCAATATGGAATAAGACAAGTGCCTGGGCTTATTGACCTCTGGTTTCCATGAGGGGGGTGATATATTGGCTGGCTTTGGTATACATTTAGTGAATGTAGCATCATCTTCATCATCATCATTATAGGTGGTCCCTCGGACGAGGATGACTTGCTTCCACACCAAAAGGGATGAGTTTGCAGATGTTTCAATGAAGGACCTGATATTCCCGTCCTGAACTCCAGGGGTGAAAGATGCCTTTGCGAGGATTTTTTTAAGTGTGGTGACCATTGCACACAGGCTTGACAGAGCTAGGTCTTGGTCCAATGGCAAGGGTTAACCAGGACGACTGGAGACCTGCTCTGCTGCACCGACCTAGTGCGCACACACATATCGCAGTGTGGGCTGGCCCCATGCTGCCCCTGGGCCCTCAGCTCTTCTGGGCCCCGTACCCTCATTTGCCGCATCTCCGCCACGATCTCTCGCCGCTCCTCCACCACAAACATTCAAATGTTTTGTAGCGGAGGAACGGTGAGATATCGTGGCGTGAGAGATTGTGGCGGAGGTGAATGTACCCATCATCATTATCATAGGCAGTCCCTTGGAATCGAGGAAGACTTGCTTCCACTCCTGAAGTGAGTTCTTTGGTGGTTGAACAGTTCAATATGAGAGCCATAGACTCTGTCACAGGTGGGACAGATAGTTGTTGAGGGAAGGGGTGGGTGGGACTGGTTTGCCGCACACTCTTTCCGCTGCCTGCGCTTGATTTCTGCATGCTCTAGGTGTTGAGACTCGAGGTGCTCAGCGCCCTCTTGGATGCACTTCCTCCACTTAGGGCGGCCTTGGGCCAGGGATTCTGAGGCAGCTAGGCCCATATAGTAGTGCCCTGTCTCCAGTCGTCTTGGACCCCCTTGCTACTGGATCAAGACCTTGCTCAGCTAAGCCCGTGTGGTAGCCGGTGTGCAATGACCACCCCACGTTAAAAGATGTACCAATGCACTGTTGGCTAGCTAGAGTTAGCTATATCACACTTGAAGCCCTTGCCTTGAAGGTTCAAAGCCACAGTCACCATCAATGAGACTAGCAGTGCCATGCCAGCCCTACAGGGTGGCTCCAAGTCTTTCTGAGGCAGGTTGTGTTACTCCTACACTACATCCCTGCTGAACCCCACCCTCCAAAACTACTGCTCCACAGTAAGGTCCATGTAGGTTCTGATGGAACAACACAGTGATGGGGAGTTGGTGCCCACCTCCTCCTCCTATGATGTTGTTCTCCAGAAGAGCTTCTCATTCATCCTCTTCCTCCTCTTCCTCCACATGAGCTTGAAATAAGGGGATCCCCAGTGCGATCCCCGCTCCTCATTGTGCAGGCGAGGATAGTGGGCTTCCTCAACGCCATAACAATAAACAGACCGTAGTAATTACACCAAGAAATGTATTTTAATGTGAGCCCAGATTGCTTCCAAGTGCAGAATTATGTTTGCTGCACCGATTGCTGCCTGGCCCTTGCAGCCTCTCAGACACAGCCTTCTTTACCACCAACTCTCATAGGGCCAGCCTGTACCAGATAACAGCCAGGAGAGGCACAGGAAAGCTGTCCACTGCATTGATGATATCACCCGACCCCAAATTGCATGCCGTTCTCATTGTGACGCAGTCCAGAGGCATCATCGGAGCACCACGATGTGAGCACAAAGTCTTTGTGCCACTTTTCCTTTTCGGAGTGCTCAAATAATTGGGGTAGTTTGGGTATTGTATAGAGTAATAACGGGGCCCTCGTGCCTGCTACACCATTATTCATCTTCTTTCGTACGTTAGTAGCAAAGCAAATCAAATGTCAATATCTAAGTCAGGTATCTAGGCCAAAGCAACAGTGTGGATATCTTGTAGGCTGCCTGTGAATTCCCTCTGAGGGCATTGCTCAATGATGTGCCCCAGGGTCTGATTAGGAGCTCCACAGTCACATGATGGGGATGCTTTAATCTTCCATCTATGGAGGAGGTGGCAGCATCGACCTAGACCGGTTCTGAGGCGGTTGATGGTTGTCCACTGTTTGCGAGGAAGGTTTGATCCTTCAGGTTGTACTGTGGGGTCCTCTGTAGGGAATCTATTCCATATGTCTGCTATGCAATCATTTCATCTTTGGAAAAACACAGCTTAAACCTTGTAAAGCTGAACCAACGTAAGCGGCCCAAACAGTGACACCAACTTAAGGTTTCACTAAGGTAGAAAGAGAAACACTGGAAATATGAGGCAGAAGGAAAGGCTGATTTTCCCGTAATTAAGATCTCCACAAAGTACGGCTCTGATTTAGCTGGAGCTATTGGCTCTGCATGCGTCCAATTAATTAATGTCAGTATTTAGCAAGAGTTTTGGTTTTCATGCTGTCAGTTCAAATGCATAACCTGATATTTAGTAAATGTTGGTGCTACACGCTTTTGATAATTCCATATCCCTGAAACCCTGTTATCTATGAATAATTCATGTATCCCTTAAATAATTACTGTACCGTCTGAATCATGTATTTCGTGAATTATTCCTGTACGACATGAATATTTCCTACGCCTCAATTATCGCATGAAATCTGCACCTCCTTGAATCCTGAAAACTAGTACTAATGCGTGAATCCTGTAATGAATGTATAATTCCTGTACCCCTTGAATCCTGTACTCTATAAATAATTCTGAAATGAAGGGGTTAGCTCATGAAGAAAGGTTGAGCAGGTTGGGCCTATACTCATTGGAGTTTAGAAGAATGAGAGATGATCTTATTGAAACATATAAGATACTGAGGGGGCTCGGCAAGGTAGATCGTGGGGGAATCTAGAACTAGGGGGCATAGTTTCAGAATAAGGTGTCGGCCATTTAGAACTGAGGTGAGGAGGAATTTCTTTTTTCAGAGGGTCGTAAATCTGTGGAATTCTCTGCCCCAGAGAGCTGTGGGGGCTGGGTCATTGAATATATTTAAGGTGGAGATAGACAGATTTTTGAAAGATAAGTGAGTGAAGGGTTATGGGGAACGGGCGGGGAAGTGGAGCTGAGCCCAAGATCAGATCAGCCATGATCTTGATTGGCGGAGCAGGCGCGAGGGGCCAATTGGCCTACTCCTGCTCCTATTTCTTATGTTCTTATGTTCTTGCACCCTATGACTGTGGTGCTCCATGAATGTTTCATGTATCTCAAGAATAGTTCTATAGCCCAGGAATCTTGCATTGATTGAATCTGGCACCCCTTGAATTTGGTACTCCAGGAATGCTGCAGCCCATGAACAATGAGGGTACAGTAATATAGTGGTTATGTTACTGGACTAGTAATCCAGACGTATCAACTAATAAGTCAGAGACAGTAAGTTCAAATCCCACCACGGCAGCTAGGGGAATTTAAATTCAGTTACTTAAAAAAATCTGGAATAAAAAGCTAGTAGCAGTAATCAGACCATGAAACTTCTGGATTGTCGTAAAAACCCATCTGGTTCACTGATGTCCTTTAGGGAAGGAAATTCGCCGCCCTTACCCGGTCTGGCCTAGATGTGACTCTCGACCCACAGCAATGTGGTTGACTCTTAACTGCCCTCTGAAATGGCCCAGCGAGACACTCAGTTGTATCAAACTGCTTCAACAAAGTCAGCACTGTGGGAGCACTTTCACCACACGGACTGCAGCGGTTCATAAAAGCGGCTCACCACCACCTTCTCAAGGGCAATTAGGGATGGGCAATAAATGCTGGCCTTGCCAGCGATGCCCACATCCTGTGAATAAATGCAACACTGTATGAATCTTTCACGCCATGGTTAATTCCTGTATTCCATGAATACTTATGGATCATTCTTATACCCCGTGAATCCTGTTTCTTTTGAGTTCTGTATCCTACAAATCCTGTGGACCATGAATAAATCCTGTCCCTCATGAATCCTGTACCCGTTAAAACCCATATTCCATGAACCACCTCTATGTCTCGCGCATTGTGAACTTGATGAATTATTCCTGTACCTTAAGAATCCTGTGCTTTATGATCCCCATAATCCATGAATAGTTCCTTGGCCTACACGCAAAAAAAAAGGTTGGTAATGTGTGGAACTCTTTTCCACAAAAAGCAGCTCAATTAATAGTTTGTATCCTGCGATTGATGGAATTTTGCTAGACAAGGGTATAAAAGGATATGGAGCCAAGGTGGGTAGATGGAGTTAAGGTACAGATTAGCCACGATCTCAATGAATGGTGGAACAGGCTCAAGGGGTTCCTAGCTTCCTAAAGGCTCTATAAAAATGCAACTTTTTGTTGTTGAAATCACATGCGTTTCATTCCCTGACACGAACGTCCATCAGGCTCCTCAGCACAAATGTCCCAAAAGGACAAAATCCGGAATAAAAAATGTTTTTCAACCATCTGAAACTTGGAATCTATCTGATAGGCTCATCAATCAGGTGACAAACACAGAAAGTTGAGAATCTATTTTATTTGAGAATTTGCATTATTTTCTAGGTTCTTGAGCAAATGGCTGTAATGCAATTTCTAGCCACATGATGGCAGCAACAATCAATTATTTTTTACCGAAATCTACTTTTGCAAAATTATTTACTGTTTCTGTAAAAAGTTGCCAGAATGATAATGTCCCCGTGTAGATTTCTGAGGGGTTAACTCTGACTGGTTGTGATTGCTGACTGCTACACTTGGTGCTGTAGGCGCTCACGTCAGGAATCGTTCTCCTCGATGGTGGTACCAGAGCATGAATCTAAAGCTCAGCGATGAGAGAGCCGCCAGAGCTCAGCTTACATACTTTACTCGATCATTTCAGTTATCTTGAAACATTTAGTGCTGCTCAAGGAAAGCAGTTACAGAGAAAGATAAACACTCCTGCAACATGAACAAGGCAAACACACAGAGTAGAATAGTGTCAGCCGTGGCTTAGTGGGTAGCACTCTCGCCTGAGTCAGGAGGTTGTGGGTTCAAGGCCCACTCCAGAGACTTGAGCACAAAGATCTCGGCTGACACTCTAGTGCAGTGCTGAGGGAGTGTTGTACTGCCGGAGGTGCCATCTCTCGGATGAGACGTTAAACCGAGGCCCCTTCTGCTCTCTCAGGTGGATGTAAAAGATCCCATGGCACTACTTCGAAGAAGAGCAGCGGAATTATCCCCGGTGTCCTGGCCAATATTTATCCCTCAATCAACACAACAAAAACAGATTATCTGGTCATTATCACATTGTTGTTTGTGGGAGCTTGCTGTGCTGCCTTTCCTACATTACAACAGTGACGCAACTTCAAAAAGCACTTCATTGGCTGTAAAGCGTTTTGAGACGGTCCGGTGGTTGTGAAAGATGCTATATAAATGCAAGTCTTTCTTTTTTGATCAATTTCACCCGATTAACAGATGTAAAGTGGAATTGACTCATTAAAAAATGGCCCAGATCAGTTATGCCAGATTCTCTCCCATTTAATTTTCCAGTTGGGTTTTGTTCTGGCACCAGAATTACCCAGTGGTTTGAAGTTAATTGAAAAATGTCTCAAAAAGTTGGCTTTAGCGCTCCAAGAAGGAAGTGGAGTCTTTCTCGGAGCGCTAAAGGATGCAGGCGGGGAGGAGATCTCAGCAGTGCTGCACACTGGGCCGTGCCGCGCTGCCACGTACAAAGGGCCCTTCCCTCCCTGAAAGGGGAGGGTCATCGCTGCAGACTCCGCAATTTAACACGGTCCTACCTGGAGCGCGAACCTGCTGATCAGCCCGGCACTTGAGCAGAGCACGGGGCTGAGCGATCGCGGGCAGGGACCCGTGAGGAAAACAGCGGCAACAAAGGTATGTTTTTTTTACTGACCTCGGCCACCTGGCCTTTAATCACTGGCCGCCCGATGCACACCTTCTGCTGCTGCTGGCACTGTCGCAGGGGGCGGAAGTCAATTTCAGGTCCAGGGGGCGCTAACGGGAGATACAAATGCACTCAATTTCTAGCCCTAAGATTTGTAACAGCATTTTGAGGCTGCTTCTGAACCTACTTTCTTGCTTTTTTTTTGTTTCTTTCCTGTTTACACTGAATTGTTCAGGAAGCTTTGTGCCGTGTTGTTAATACGTCTACAGGGGACCTCATAGAAACGTTTAAAATTCTGACGGGTTTAGACAGGTTAGATGCAGGAAGAATGTTCCCAATGTTGGGGAAATCCAGAACCAGGGGTCACAGTCTAAAGATAAGGGGTAAGCCATTTAGGACCGAGATGAGGAGAAACTTCTTCACCCAGAGAGTGGTGAACCTGTGGAATTCACTACCACAGAAAGTAGTTGAGGCCAATTCACGAAATATATTCAAAAGGGAGTTAGATGAAGTCCTTACTACTCGGGGGATCAAGGGGTATGGCGAGAAAGCAGGAAGGGGGTACTGAAGTTTCATGTTCAGCCATGAACTTATTGAATGGCGGTGCAGGCTAGAAGGGCTGAATGGCCTGCTCCTGCACCTATTTTCTATGTTTCTATGTTTCTATGTTTCTATCAGGACAGTGTTTTCCCAATGGAAATTCTTCTTTACTGCTGCTTTTTGGAGCAAGCAGAGGACCAATAAGAATGGTAGCATAGTGTGCTGGGCTAGTAATCCAGAGCCCTAGTCTAACGATCTGGAGATATGAGTTCAAATCCCACCATGGAATTTAAATTCAGTTAATTAAATACATTTGGAATAGAAGGCTAGTATCAGTAATGGTGACCATGAAACTACTGGATTGGTGTAAAAAACCATCGGGTTCACTAATGTCCTAAGGGAAGGAAATCTGCCGTCCTTACCCGGACTGGCCTATATGTGACTCTGGACTCATAGCAACGTGTTTGACTATTAATTGCCCTCTGAAATGGCCGAGAAAGGCCCTCAGTTGTACCAAATTGCTACAAAGAAGTATAACACCACATGGACTGCAGCAGTTCAAGAAGGTGGCTCACCACCACCTTCTTGAGGACAATAAGGGATGGGCAATAAATGCTGGCCTTGCCAGCGATGCCCACATCCTGTGAACGAATGAAAAAAAATCAAAGGCAGCTGTACCAGAGACAGACTGCACCCATCTCTCACACCTACAATAGGGCTCAAATTTGCCCAGGAATTGCTCCATTTTTTTTTTGGAGCAACTTGATTTTTCTGGAGTGTCTTAAAAATCCCCATTTTGCACATTCAATTTGCTTCAGTGTAAGTGAGTTAGTTAGGATTGTTTTAGTTTCGGTTAGTTTTTCTCAAAAGGGGGCGTTACCGGCCACCTATGCCAGTTTTGGCCATTTAGGCCACTTTGGCCAGCTAATAGTTACTCCAAATCTACTTAAGCCAGCGTATGTGGCCAATTCAGAAAACCTTTGCGGAGAGTAAAGAAATCAGCGCAGGTAGGTACATCGGAGGCCAGCAGAACTTAATGACTCGTCTAAAGAATGTGAATAGGATCAAACAGCTATACAGGACATCATATGACAAATTTTGCAAAGTTAATTTACTATACAACAGAAGCATTCATGGAAGATTAAACTACAAAAATAAAAGAAGTAAAAGATAGTTGAATTAAATTGCCCTAATCTCACAACTAATTTAAACAACTATTTGTTTGCAATGATTATACTGGGCCAAAATTGAGTCCATACTATCTAAATAAAGTCTACTTCAATTAATAAGATATTCTCTCAGTGTTCCTCAGTCACTTATGTTCTTCTTTCACAATAGCACCAGGTGAATAGGTTTGACAAATGGTCACACTATTCACAAGAGACAAAACATATTTACATAATTTTTTCAAAATATCCAAAAGTCCAGGAAAATGACAAGCCATTAAGAAAGTTCCAAAATAGCTACAGTGCATAAAGTTTCAAACCTGAGGTCGATCGCACTGGGAGGCCACTCAGCCAGGGATAGGGGCGGGAATCGTGTCCTACACTGTGATATCTTCACAGAGCACAGCACACACAGCTCCTAACATGGCAGGCAGCTCTCTCGGAAGCCTCTGGAATCTGCCTGGTTCTGTTTATTATTAACTCTGCAGTTGCAGTACACAATACGTCCACATCCACAGTGTGGAGCTACAAACATTACAAGCTTACAGACATTACATTTCTCCCTCCTTAAGGACGAAGTTATTATAACAAACATCATACATAACTTTCATGTTTATACATAACACAGGATATAAACTTATATTTTTTCCATATTTACAAATTTAACTTTACCACTTGTTTTCTGTTTCGAAGAGGATACCTTCACTCTCGAACAGAACATTCCAAACATTGTGTTAAATCTAAACTCATTCGAGGCTCATCCTGAGGAACGTTTTCCTCCATGGAATTTCCTTGATTTTCATTTGAACTCACTCTAACGTCAGGCTCTTTGTTTTCCTGACTCGGACTCAGACTTTCATTCTGATTCTCTCCTGGATTTGTTTCCAGTACATTGGATTTAGGATTTGCTACTGGTGTATCAAAACTATCTGATGAGTCAGAAATAATTGAATCATTCCCACCTTCAACTCCTTCCATGTCTGGAGGTAAAATATGATCAATATGAACAAACCTAACCTGTCCATTATCAAACATCTTTACCAAATATGTGCGAGGACCACATATCTTCACCACTCTTCCTGGTAACCACTTTAACCATTTATGGGGCCCAAGTTTCCACACGATAAAAAACGGGCGCCCCTCCGAGCTGGGCGCCCGTTTTTCGCGCCTAAAACGGCGCCGGAAAAAAACCGCGCGATTCTGGAGCGTTCTGCAGCTCCTTGTCTGCCTGGCGCGGCGCCCAAGGTGGGCAGAGCCTACCATCGCGGCGATTTTGTAAGTGGGAGGGGGCGGGTACCATTTAAATTAGATTTTTTTCCTGCCGGCAACCCTGTGCGTGCGCGTTGGAGCGTTCGCGCACGCGCAGTGTGAAGGAAACATTGGCACACGGCCATTTTTGTAGTTCTTTGTAGCGGTTTAATTTTTGAACATTTTTTAATAAAAGCACATTGCCATCAGCACATCAGCACTGAGGCTTCTTGCAGCAGTGAGAAGGCTGCAGGAAGCCTCAGAAAGTTGAGGCAGTCGTTTCCCTCCCCCCCCCCGCGGGAACGAACGGTTTCCTCAACTTGAGGCTTCCTGCAGCATTCTCCCTGGCTGAAGCACTTTCACACAGGTAGGAAGATGGTTTATTTAATTTTTTCTTTGCTTATAAATTTTTATTCAGGTTGGATTTATTTGTATAATATTTGTATAAGTATAAATAAGGATTTATTATAGAATTTAATGACTTCCCTTCCCCCCCCCACCTCGTTCCCGACGCCTAATTTGTAACCTGCACCTGATTTTTTAACGTGTAGACAAGGTTTTTTCAGTTCTACAAAAATCTTCACTTGCTCCATTCTAAGTTAGTTTGGAGTATGTTTTCACTGTGGAAACTTTGAAATCAGGCGTCAGTGGCTGGACACACCCCCTTTTGAAGAAAAAATTCTGTTCCAAAGTGAAACTGTTCTAACTGACTAGAACTGCAGAAAAAAAAATGTGGAGAATTGCGATTTCTAAGATAGTCCGTTCTCCACCAGTTGCTCCTAAAAATCAGGCGCAAATCATGTGGAAACTTGGGCCCATGGTGATGGTACTTCACTCTCACCTTCTGGTTTAATTTCACACTTCTCTCTTTTACTCTACCTCTATCATGATTCTCTTTCTGTCTTAATTGTGTCTCTTCTACGGACTGTGCCAAATTTGGTTTTAACAACGAGAATCCGGTTCGTGGCTGTCGTTTGAGAAACAACTCTGCTGGTGTTCTACCAGTAGTTGTATGAGGAGTATTTCAATATATAATCAAAAAATTAGCCAATTTGTGATCCAATGACAACTGTCGTTTCCTTGGATTTGGATCTAACACTTGTTTTATGAGGGCACGTTTTACAATTTATACAATTTATGCACCATTCGAAGCAGGATGGTATGGTGGAACCTTGGTATGTTTCACACCATTTTTGCTCGTGAATTGTGCAAATTCTTCTGAACAAAATTGTGGTCCATTATCCGAAACAATTTCTTCAGGGAGGCCAAATGAAGAAAATAATTTTCACAAAATGTCCAATGTTATACTTGTTATTTTCCACATTGGAAACACCTCAACCCACTTCGAATGGCTATCAATCATAATGAACAATTGTTGTCCTTCGAACTCAGCAAAATCAATATGTAGCCTTTGCCACACCCTGGGAGGCCATTTCCATGGCTGTAATGGTACTGGTGGTGGTTGCTTGCTTACCGATTGACATGTCGTACACTGACTCATGATGTACTCTATATCTTTATCAAGACCTGGCCACCATAAATAACTGCGTGCAAAACTCTTGGTCAAGCACATTCCCAGGTGCTGGTCATGGTGGTCTCCTAATAATTTGGACCTGAATTTATTTGGTATAACCACTCTTGCACCCCACATGATACAATCTTTATCGACTGATAATTCATTCCTACGAATGAAGAATGGATGTGTATCTTTATCTGTTACATGGTTTGGCCATCCATTTGCAATATACTCATACATCTTTGACATCACTGGGTCACGTTTGGTTGCTCTACCAATCTCTTCAGCTGTGACTGGCAGTTCATCAATGTATGAAAAATAAAACACTTCTTCCCTATCGGGTGTAACTTGTGATGTGGAAGGCATACTAGACATTACATCAGCATTACTGTGATCAGCTGATCGTCTGTATTCAATATCATATGTATATGCTGACAAAATCAAAGCCCATCTCTGCATTCAGGCTGCAGCTAAGGTTGGAACTGGGGACTTTGGATGGAGGATTGCTGTTAGGGGCTTATGGTCCGTAACGATGGTAAACTTACGACCATACAAGTATTTGTGAAACTTCTTGACCCCAAAAATTAATGCCAAAGCTTCCCTTTCAATTTGCGCATAATTACTCTCACTGGCACTGAGAGTGCGTGAAGCAAAAGCAATTGGTGTCTCCTCCCCACTACGTGATACATGAGAGATCACTGCCCCAACTCCATACGGAGAGGCATCACATGCTAGCTTAATCTCCTTAGCTATGTCATAGTGAACTAACATGGTGCTCTCTACCAATTTGCTTTTACACTCCTTGAATGCTGTATCGCATTCTTTTGACCACTTCCAATGGACCTGTTTTTTCAAAAGTTCATTCAGTGGATGTAATACTGTAGCCAAATTTGGTAGGAACTTCCCATAATAGTTCAAAAGACCCAAGAATGAACGAAGTTCAGTGACATTCCTGGGAGTGGGTGCATTTCTAATTGCATCCAATTTTTCCATGGTTGGATGTAAACCATCTTTGTCTACTCTGTACCCTAAGTACTCCACTGAGTTTTTAAATAACTCACACTTACGAGCAGACACTCGTACTCTGTGCTTCTCTAGCAGTTTGAAGACTTCATTCAATATGTTGTTATGAATTTGCCTATTTGGTGCTGAAATTAGTATATCATCCAAATAACATACTACCCCTTCAATACCTTGCAAAATCTGGTTCATCACCCCTTGGAATATGGCAGGGGCGGAAGACACTCCAAACGGTAGCCTATTAAATTGATATAGGCCTAGATGAGTATTTATAGTCAAACATGACATGGACGCCTCATCTAGTTCAAGCTGTAAGTAGGCATTCGTAAGATCCAGTTTTGAGAAGATCTGACCACCTGTCAGTGTTGTGAACAAATCTTCTATATTCGGCAATGTATTGGGGACATTACCCTCCAAACCCTGGTTTACGGTTACTTTATAATCACCACACAACTTTACCTTACCATCGGACTTAGGTACAACAACAATGGGTGTAGCCCAATTACATTGATCTATCTTACAAATAATGTTCTCAGTCTCTATTTTTTTTAGTTCTTGCTCAACTTTCTCCTTGGGTGCATATGATACCCTGACACTCGCCTTGAAGCCTTGGATCGGACTGCCCGTTTCACAGAACACCTTCGGATACTTCTTGATAACCTCATCCGTTGATGAAAATCTCGCTTCCACATAGAAAATCTTACTCCAATCCAGCTTCAGTGAGCGCAACCAATTTCTTCCTAGTAAGGCAGGCTTGTCTCCTTTCACTACTATTAGAGAGAAGTTCTGAAATTGATCTTTATATTTCACCGGTACGGTGATACGACCTACCACAGGAATTTTTTTCCCCGAGTAGCCTCGCAGCTCTATCTTGGATTTCTCCAGTTGGAAATCACGCAATTTGTCGAGGAACAGCGATTCTGGTACTACACTCACGGATGCACCTGTGTCAATTTCCATTGGTATCTTGAATCCCGCAACATCTATGTGGATTTTGATGCTTTCCGAATCGCTGTCCGTTAACCTCGTGCTCCTGATGACGTGTAACTCTAACATCTCCTCGTCTTGTTGTTGTTCTTCCATGCTATGTAGGCTTTTGGGATTTCTACTCATAGCTTTGAACGCTGGACTCATAGCTTTAAAAACTGGTTTACCCTTCAGTTGGCATGCCTTTGCAAGATGCCCAGTCTTCCTGCAGAAGAAACACTGTGTCTTCACGTATGGACAACTTTGAGCAATGTGTTGTCCCAGGCACTTAGAGCATGACTTCGACGCTCTGTTAGAATTTCCAGTTTCTGAGACTTTGGGCCCCTACCGTCTTTTACTTTGAACCTGCAGGTGATTTACCTTGGTTGACTGATGACCGTAATTATTATTTAATTCTTGAGAATATTTTTCGGCCATGCCCATCGACCTCGCTGTCTGACAAGCAATCTCAAAAGTCAAGTCATCCATCGTCAATAACTTCCTTCTGATCGCACCATTTTTCACCCCACAAACAAAACGATCCCGTGATGCTCGGTTTTGAAAGTTTCCAAAATTACAGTGCATCGATAGCTTTTCTAATGCTACGATGTAATCACTGATACTTTCATCAGCCTTTTGATTCCGAATCCCAAAACGATAGCTTTCAGCAATTTCTAACGGTTTGGGGTTATAGTGCTGCTCCAGCTTCGTTAAAATCTCTTTAAACGTTGTGTCCTTTGGCTCGTCCGGCACAAGCAGATTTACAAGGGTTTCATACAATGCTGGACCCACCTCCGATAAGAAGATCGCTTTCTTACGTTCCAACACAGTCTGGTTCTGGACTGCATTGTCTGGAACTTCGATTATGTTATTTGCAGTGAAATACATTTCTAGTTGATCCATATACACTTTAAAATGTTCCCGGTCATGTCTATATTCCCCCAAATGTCCGATTACAACTGCCATTTTAATCTCTAGCTGTTCACACCGTGTGCTGTATTTTACCTCAGATTTCTGTAGCTTTTTCCAAATACATAAACTTCCAAAGTCTCTCTGTCGGCTGGCTGACTCCTCCACCAACAAAATTTAAGCTTTAAATCATCCGAAAAATCCCATCTCATCGCCAAATGTGATATCTTCACAGAGCACAGCACACACAGCTGCTAACATGGCAGGCAGCTCTCTCGGAAGCCTCCGGAATCTGCCTGGTTCTTTTTTATTAGTAACTCTGCAGTTGCAGTACACAATACATCCACATCCACAGTGTGGAGCTACAAACATTACAAGCTTACAGACATTACACACACACACACACACAGCGGTTGCAGCATGCACACGGAGAGGCTGGGGGCGAGGAGCTACTTTGCATGCGCGGACACGCCACTGCGCAAGTGCAGACGTCCCGGCATTGTTTTCAGCGCAGCACGCTGGCTCCGCCCCTGACTCGACTGGCCACGCTGCGCGAAGACCGAGGAGAGGACAAAGTGGGGAGCGATTTTCTTCGGCAGATCTCTCGTAAGTGTGGCGAAAAAAGCGGTGGGCCAAATTTGAGCCCATAGTCAGCTGTGGCTCAGTGGATAGCACACTTGCCTCTGAGTCAGAAGTTTGTCCACTCCAGGGACTTGAGCACATAAATGTAGGCTGACACTCCAGTGCAGTGCGGAGGGAGTGCTGCACTATTGGACCTGCTGTCTTTCGGATGAGACATTAAACCGAGGCCCCGTCTGCTCTTTCAGGTGGACGTAAAAAAATCCCATGGCACTATCTTGAAGAAGAGCAGGGGAGTTATCCCCGGTGGCCTGGCCAATATTTATCCCTCAATCAACATAACAAAATAGTTTATCTGGACATTATCACGTTACTGTTTGTGGGAGCTTGCTATGTGCAAAGTTGGCTGCCGCGTTTCCCACATTACAACAGTGACTATGCGCCAAAAGTACTTCATTGGCTGTAAAGTGCTTTGAGACATCCGGTGGTCATGAAAGGCGTTATATAAAAATGTAAGTCTTTCTTTCTTCACATTAACATGCAGAGGTGCACCTGCTTATCAACAACAAAAACTGGATATACAGGCTGCAGGTCTGCAGGCTGCTAGATGCAGTGCCGTGCCTTTAGTTGCAAGGGCAGCTGCAGCTAACTTGTGCCAGAGAGCTGGCAGTTCTACTGGCTGCAATATCCAGCTGAGTCCTCGAGTCTCCTTCCTCTGCCACCCTTCGGGAATGCTGCACTGCCGTCTGATGCCGAGGGGCCCTGGAGCGATGCCCTCCTTTCTCCCACCGCATTCTGCCGCACCATCTCCACATTGGCAGCCACAAAACGGGGAGTTTGAGCGCGGCTCCCCTTGGCCACACAACCGGTTGTCTTCCTTCACTTATATTGTGCCAGGCACAACATATCCTCAGGCATTTCTGTTCCCAAAGTCACTTTAGCAAAGACTGAATGTACACGTTAGGAATGTGAACAGCCTTTGTCAGTGGTGCCAACAATTCTATTCCCAGAACCCTAAAAACAAAATGGCCCCCGCAAATTTACCAGTGGGATTAATGCCTATGCAGATCGGGCACAGGCTGGCCCACTGCTAAATTGGTCTGCTTTGCACCTGAAAAACACATGTTAACCTCTATCCCCTTAACATTTAATGGGAACCAAGGACAGGCAGTGAAAGTCCTGCACTGAGGGAGCTTCGAGCTCCCTGAGCGAGATGCCCTGTAACATAGTCAGCTTGAGCCACATCTTATGATTTTTTCTTTTCTCTCCAGTTGTGGGATCAGGGCACTTTCCAGGAGCTCTGTCCACGATACCAATTTTCAAACCAAAGTTAGAGAATGCCACAGGCGAGCCCGGAATGTTCCAGGCTCGGGTGAAATTGTTAAAACATTATAGCAACAGCCCTACCTCTGTAACCTCCTCCGACAACCCTCCGAGATCGCTGCGTTCCTCCAATTCTGGCCTTTTGAGCATCCGCGATTATAATCGCTCCACCATTGGCGGCCGTGCCTTCAGCTGTGTTGGCCCTAACTCCATGCCTAAACCTCTCCTCCTCACTACCTCTCTTCCCTCCATTAAGGCACGGTTTAAACCCAATGGGCTAGAAATTCCGTAGGGCCCCGCTTGGGGCTCTAGCTTTTGAAAAGTAAAAAAAAGTAGCGCCAGGCGCGAATGATCCTCTCCTGCTCGGAAATTCAGCATTAGCGCTCCGAGAGGGAAATGAAGCATTGAATCAAGCACTAATCACTGAATTTGCCACGACAGTTCGCTGAGTCCTTAGCACCCCCCCACTCCAGGCATTAACGGAAGGCACTAGGCAGCCAAATTTCTCCCCCTATCTCTGTGATCAAACTGCCCTCATATATCATTATGTGGCTCGGTGTCAAATTTTGTTTGATAACCACTCCTATGAAGGCTCTTGGAATGTTTTACTATGTTAAAGGAGCTATATAAATACAGGTTGTTGTTGAACATATCAATGTTCTTACACAATCCCATAGTGTTTTGTGATTTTGTTTAAAATTGATTCACTGGCTCAAGATTCGGCCTGAGTTGCTCCTATTTTTCTGGAGCAACTAGTTTAGAATGGAGCATCTTAGAAATTGCAATTCTCGGCCTTTAGTTTGCTCCAGTTCTAGACAGTTAGAACAGTTTCATTTTAGAACAGATTTTTTTTTCAAAAGGGGGCGTGTCCAGCCACTTACGCCTGCTTTACAAGTTTAGGCAGCGAAAACTTACTCCAAACTAACTTAGAATGGAGTAAGTGTAGCTTTTTGTACGCTCAGAAAAACCTTGCCTACACTTAGAAAATCAGGCGTAGGGAAGAGAGATGGGGGGCGGGGGGGGATGTTTGTAAATATGAAACACGTCACATACAAATAAAGAGCCATCATCAATAATAAATGATTAATAAATCAATAAATCAACCAATAAATCAATCCAAAAAATTAAAAAATTAAAAATAAAAGAAAATAATTAAAAAATCAATAAATAAAAAATTAAGTTTCTATCACCGACTGCAGCACCGGGAGCCCTCCAACAGCGTGCTGGGACGCCCCCCCCCCAGTGTCTCTCTCTCTCTCTCTCTCTCTCTCTGCCCGTGTCTCTCTGTGTTTCTGACAGCGAGGGGTGGAGGGAGGAAGGGGGGAGGTAGAGGGGGAGGAAGAGGAGGGGGAAGGTGGGGGAAGGAAGAGGAGGAGGGAGGGGGAGGAAGAGGGAGAGGGGGGAAGGGGAGGGGAGAGGATGGAGGGGAGAGGATGGAGGGGAGAGGAGGGAGAGAGGAGGGGGTAGAGGAGAGGAGGGAGGGAGGGGAGGAGAGGAGGGGGCGGGAAGAGGAGGGAGGAGGAGAGGCTGACCGGGCCAGGCCGAAGACTTTGGGCGGGGCCCGCCCCCAGCAAAATGCTGGGCAGGCGGGCCCTGCCGAGTACGTGGAGGGAGGGGGAATGACTGAACAGGAGGGGAGGGGTAGGGGGGGGTGGGGAATGGCAGCGGACCTGAACGGGGAGTGGGGAGGGGCGGGGAGCGGCAGTGGGAGCTGAAGATGAAGAGGAGGGAGGCCCACGTCCAATCTTCACCAGTGAGCCCATTCGGCCAGGGCTGGGGCGGCGTGCTTTGGGCCCCTCCCACACAGCCTCGGCGGCCTGGAGCAACTGCACATGCACGCACACTCTAGTGCGCATGTGCAGAGGTCCCGGCACTGTTTTCAGTGTGCTGCGCTGCGCCAAGGGCCTGCAACGTTCCAGCAGCGGGGAGAATACCGAGGTAAGTTTTAGGCGGGGTTTTTCTTCTGACGCACCTCATGGAGGTGCGCCGTTCTAAGCGGGGAGGGCGGGGGGCAAACTTGGGCCCACTTTGTGGTCTAAAGCTGGAGTGATTTGGCTTAATTGGTGATACAGTGAAGCCACTGGACCCTTCAACAGGTCTGTTCTGTCTTGTTGCAGCAACGTGACTGTTACATTCTTATCTCTTTTCAAACCTCCTTATTCTAGATTGTTTCAGTATTCATAGTTCAGTTCATCGTCAATCCAACTCTCCAAACCCTTCAGAGTGCACATCCATACCGTGAGTGGTTTTACTAACATGCACTGGTCAATCTATACTTGGTAATTGCTAATAGGTAGTCGACCACCTCTTGCTGCCATAATATTTCACTTTCATCTTTAAAAACAGTTAAGTGTGTCACGAGATATTGGGGCTGAATTTGCAGTCAGACGCCTCTGACCAACACAAAATCTATACACTTGCCTTCTGCCTCGGGTTCCACGGACACCTGTGCTCCTGGGCCTCTAGGCGTAGGCCTGTGTAAAGACCCACGTATCCCAGGGGTGCAGGCGGTTCGCTAGCGCCCCTGGGGTCACGTGGGCCGACCCAACCAATCAAAGAAAGGAATCCCCATTCATGCTAATGGGAATACCCCCAAAATACATCTAGACATCAAATACATTTTTAAAAAATTACATAATTAAAATGCCATTTAGTTAAATATTTAAAACAAAAATTAATTTTTTTGCAAAGTAAACTTTACAAGTTTTACTGGGGCTAGAAATAAACTTACCTTTTCTCTTTTAATGCACAATGGTTGATAACATTTTATTTTAAGTTTTTAAAAAAACTCTTACGCTGGTCAAAGTAGACACACCGGTGTGATGTTCCCGGGCGGTACTCCTCACTGCCGGCGGTACCAGCACACTGAATTTGCCGAGCGGCGTGAATGTCGGCGCTCACGGCTGCAAACCCTTTAGCGCCCCTGTGGCGCCCCTCGCCAGGTGTGCTATCCACCCGAATTTCTCCCCCAAAGTATCTCATTAGTCATAACGTACGGCAAAAGTGTGTACACTTATTTTTCACTTCTGATTGCATTAAAGTTCTTGCTTTATTTGCATACGGGTGCTATGGGCCGGCGAGTCTCCATCAGCCTCTCTGCTATCTACATCCTTGCAGCCTGCACTCTATGATAGGATGGTCTTCTGCTCTAAAGAGGCACCACCCTCCTCTGCTGCACCTCCTGCATTCTAATGCACTTTCCTGAAAAGGGCAATTTGCCCACATTACCCCTTGCCTCTATCAGAGCTTCCGCTAAAATCTATTTCCCCTGTTCATCCGGAACCTTTCCCTTCTGTGTGTGAGTGGTAGTCCTTTAAAGAGCCGCTGCTTTGCTGAAAATCCCACCTCCGCAGCTAATTGTGCCGAGCTGCAGCAGTGATTTTACACCCACTGGGATTCGATTACAATATTTATCTCTCAATCACCATCACCAAATTATCCGGTCATTATCACATTGCTGTTTGTGGGAGCTTGCTGTGCGCAAATTGGCTGCCGCGTTTCCCACTTTACAACAGTGACTACACTTCAAAAAGTACTTCATTGGCTGTAAAGCGCTTTGGAACGTCCGGTGGTCATGAAAGGCGCTATAGAAATGCAAGTCTTTCTTCCTTTTCCCAATTGAGAGAGGGGCTCGCCCCACCGTTCACGGCATGGCCTGCCCTCCCACTGTCGGCGTGGGTGTGCGCGTTTGAGGCTCATATGTTGCATTTGCTTCTTGTCTATAAAACACCAACTGTCTCTTCAACACATTGCGCACGTCAGAGTCTGGAGCGCTTCCTCTGTGATTTAATGAGGCGTCTGCTGCATCGCTCCCCTTGTCGAACATTTGCCGCTTCCAACGTCTCACAAGCACACAACGGGGAAAGTATCAGTTGTGCTTCAGTTGACCCGAGCTGCAGGTTTGCTCTCCAACCGATGGAAATGAAAGCAATGTCCATAGCCAAATTGAAATATTTCATTTGAAAATTTGGCTTATTTGCTGCCTCATAAACGTGCACCAGACGGCTTGCATCAAGCTCCAAGCAGCAGGTACAGAAAACACAGATGCATCATCGTTAGCAAAAATCAAAAGTAAAGAGAAATGAGATCCCACATGGTGCTGGAATGGAAAGAAGGGCTGAGGTGGGCTGGCACTGCTACTCAAAGCTTCTATTTAAGACGTCAGGCATCCGTGTCCACGGTAACAGTGACTGTTTAATTGTATTTGAAACCTGCAGCTTCCAAAAATCTTGACAAGTTGTGGAGGGGGGTGGGGGGGGGATGATAAAAGGAGCAGAAGAGGAGATGAGTTTGTTTTAAGTTTAGTTCCATGTATTGAAGGTGTGTTTCTTGGCTGAATATAATTCTCAGGCACAGCTGGAGATGGGCTGCTTATTGATTAACGGCACAGCTAACATCTGTTCCACTTTCTGTCAGTGAATCAGCCACTTGTAGTTTTATTAGGAAATTGTCAGCACTTTTTCAGCAAAGTCTCAAGAGGTACGTTTTTTTTTTAGCAAAAGGCCGTGGTCTTTTAAGTGGAGGTCGTGTGGTATATGTAACCTGAATTTAGCAATCCTCTGCCATCCCAGGCCACCCTGGTACCTGTGGTTGATTGCCTGATGTGAGATGTTGTGTGGGAGATCTTAACCCCAATGTAGGGTGCTATGTGGCGGACCTGGCTTCGGTCTCTGGTGTCACGTGGGATGAGCTTGTCAATTTTGCCATTGCTACCGTAACTTTAATCTGGCTCAGCCCCACAGCTTTTGCTTAAAAACAAGTTAACCATCCAAGCTCTCTTCCCCATGATCGTTTTAGCGGTAACATACCTATTATTTAGAACATTCCCGAGTGACCTCGAATGGTTTGAGCAGACACCAAATACCTCGTTTAATTTGACCATGAGTGATGTTCTAAGCGTACTTCGGCTAGGGTCAGCTGACATGGTGAGACCAAGAATGTGGCCTCTAACCGCTAGGTCGAAGAAAGGGAGATCAACCTTGCAATTTATACAGCACCTTATTACCTGCTCATTCATGGATTACGTCTGAAATGCAATCACTGTTGTCACATGGGTAAATGCATCAGCCAATTGGGGGCAACAGGCTCCGGCAAGCAGCAAATAAATGAATGGCGACGTAACCTGTTTTTGGTGGGGTGGGTGCAGGGAAAATATTGGCCAGCCTTCTAGGAGAATGCCCTACTCTTCTTGGAATAGTGCCATGACGTCTTTAATCTCCACATCCATTACAGATTCTATCGCACACCCACTAGTCGCATGCCTCACAGTCAGATTTGGTCTTCCTGATTGGATGCTGGGCCTGTGCCAACAATTGTCGACACTGGAGCCCACTTTGTCACAGCTGGAGCACCTGAGATCTCTGGTGTCCTTCTGCGGAGCACCCCCAGGGGCTTTGGACACACACTGGTCAGTTTAAGAGATCATCATCATAGGCGATCCCTTCAAGCGAGGATGACTTGCTTCCATGCCAAAAAGGGATGAGTTCACAGATGTTTCAATGGAGGACCTAATATTCCAGATCCCGAACTACATGTTGAAGGGTGGACGATGCCTGTGCCGTTGCACACCAGCCACCACACGGGTTTGACAGAGAATGTGGCTGCTGTCTCCCCCTTTCCTCTGCCTCATGTTTACATGTTTTTACTATCTCTCTGCCTCGAGCCCGCAGTGGCTTTCCTTCTCATCAGCTCAGGAGATCGCGGTGTTCCTTCTCCTTCTTGGGTTGGCAGCATTCCTTCTCTCCCACCGATTCTTTCTTCCCAAGTTCAACATTTCTAGCTGGTGTGCATGTTCCTTTGCTTTTCCTGCGAAGTCAAATGGGTTCATTCTAGTTTTCCATCGACATCTTTCTGAGCCCGTCTAGATATTTTGAACCACTGATGTTTGTTACTGTTAAGCAACGCCTGGATTTCAAAATTCTCATCCTTGTTTTCAAATCCCTCCACGGCCTCGCCCCTCCCTATCTCTGTCATCTCCTCCAGCCCCACAACCCCCTGAGATGTCTGCGCTCCTCAAATTCTGTCCTCTTGAGCATCCCTGATTATAATCGCTCAACCATTGGTGGCCGTGCCTTCAGCTGCCTGGGCCCCCAACTCTGGAACTCCCTGCAGATGAGATTTATGATGAGGTGGGGTGGGGTGGGGCGGGGGTTGGGGGGAGAGGATGCTGTACTGCCTCTTTTGATGATGTCAGGATGGAAGAGGGTGAGCAAAAAAAGCTCCCATTGGATTATCACAACATTGAAAAAATGAGCAGGGTCTTACGAGAACCAAGTCCCATCCCAAATTCCAGCTCCCCCACTGGATAGATTTCTGTTAAGTAAATGGTGTTGTGGTGTGGATAAGGCATGATCTAATAGAATAGTGAAACAGGCACGAGTGGCTGAATAGCCTGTTCCTGTTACTGCGTTCCGATAGTCCTATATGCCAATGTTTTCAGCAGGCTAGGAGCATATCTGGGGAAAGAGTTCCAGGCTGGGGAAGAGATGTGGTATCCCCCAGAAGAAAAATGTAGGTGCCCCCATAGCTCCCTTATAAAACGAGTCACTTCAAATAGTTAAAAAGAAAGAATTATTGGCCAAATTTTCAAGGTCTAGGTCCTTGCCTAGACCCCCAGGTTGACCCCACGACTACCAACGGAACAGCTAGTGCATCTTGTCTCAGCAAGAATAGCTGCACCAACCATTTCCTCCTACAGAAGGTCTGGGCAGCAAGAACCCTGAGTCCCTGCCATTGTCCATACTGTCAATGGACGGACAGAGGGTCTGCCCTTCCAAACCATCGAGGAAACTAGGTTGCCAGGCCAGGATCCTGCATATCTATGTCCTGGCCTAGTTTCCAGATGTTCCAATAGACTCCCACCAAAGTTACAGCAGCAATCTGCCTGAATTGCTGCATAATTTCAGGACCAATGATTATGGAGAGGCAAAAATGTTTGAGGGAGTTAGGCCAGATTTGCCAGTAGCTGGCCAGGTCACATGCACCGAATGTTCTATCCTGCTGCCCTTGGATTTCAGGATACAAAGTTAAAGCTATGGTCGGGAGACTGCTGCAAAGCTGCGAGACCGAGTCTGGCGGGGCATGAGTGCAGGTTGAATCTCCCTTATTCGGAACCCTCGGGACCTGGCCTGTTCTGGATAAGGGAATTTTTTCGGACGAGGGGTGGTCACGTTAAATTGGATGGTACAGGTACTGAGCAAGGGGATATCGGGGCTCGCTGGCTTGGGGCTGGGAGTGTGGCAGAGAGATCATGGGCGGGGGGGTGGGGGGAGTGGGGAGTGGATCGCGGGGGCAGGGCAGCGATTGCGGGAGTCAGCAGCGAGGAAGGACTTCAATTTGTTCATGTCGGAGTTCTGCGCATGCGCCACCTGGTGGCTGGCAATGACTCTGGACGAGGGGTGGTTCCGGATAAGGGAGTTCTGGATAAGGGAGGTTCAACCTGTATCAAAAACAGAAAACTGCTGTGGAGCAGATTGGCAGTGACTCATTACTGTTCTGTGTTTACCTGCATTTGTGATCTGAGTTTGAAATATTCATTTCTTCAAAAATTTGTGTTGAATAATAATACAATATTTGAGTATCATATGAGTGATGCAGACTTGCTATCAGGAAAGTTGAGGTTTTATTCACTGAGAAACTGAGATTCCATCCCCCAAATGGAAAGTCGTACTTTTATATTCCCTGCAATCTTGGCGTAGAATCTGATTTAATTCCTCTTGGATCAGAGATTTTGATATTCAGCAAAGAACTTGTTCATTAATTGGGCATCACTGCAGACATGGCTTTCGTTGGCTAAGGAATTCGGCAGTTCAGATACTGGTTTTTCAGGAACACAGCAGAATAAAGAAACTTCAATCAACTTGGTGCTAGGCCAGCAAACTAATGACCAACTCCAGGAAAAACCCAGCACATATATTTATATTTACATAAAACACAGAGCTGAATGAATGCTGTGCTGTGTAGGCACAGAGCAGGATTGGAAACACTGAAGTTAATGTTGAAATCAGAGATATTATGAGACTTCATCCTCGGGCTATTTAGAAATAGCAGAGCAGAAGCTCTCAGAGCTTCAGGCTATGGGCTTGCAGCAACAGAGCATGACCTTGAGAGTAATCATAGCCTTTAACTGACTGATGATCCAAAAGTTAGAAAGCTGCATAAACTTAAAGTAACATCAGAAAGCTTCAGTTCGGAGCAATCTGAGGTTCGCTCCCCAGTCAACTGTCTCTCTCTCTGTGATATATTTACCTCATCATTATCAATTTATTACTTGTACATGGCTTTGCATCACGAAAGCAATGGTTTAACAACAACAGCAATCTATGGCACCTCATCTAAACTCTATCAGCATAACCCTCTATTCCCTTCTCCCTCATATGCTTGTCTAACCTCACCTTTGAAGCTCCACCACCTTAGAACGAGAGAAAGGCTTGCATTAATATAGCACCTTTCACCACCTCAGGATGTCGCAAAGCGCTTTGCAGCTAATGAAGCACTTTTGAAGTGTAGTCACTTTAGCAACATCCCCACTGACACCTGGGAATCCCTGGCCAAAGACCGCCCTAAGTGGAGGAAGTGCATCCGAGAGGGCGCTGAGCACCTCGAGTCTCATCGCCGAGAGCGTGCAGAAATCAAGCGCAGGCAGCGGAAAGAGCGTGCGGCAATCCTGTCCCACCCACCCTTTCCCTCAACGACTATATGTCCCACCTGTGACAGAGACTGTGGCTCTCGTATTGGACTGTTCAGCCACCAAAGGACTCATTTTAAGAGAGTAAGTAAGTCTTGCTCGATTGCGAGGGACTGCCTATGATGATGATGATGAATGCATGGAAAAGCGGCAGTCAATTTGCGCACAGCAAGCTCCCACAAACAGCAATTTGGGGCGCTAACTGAAGGCGCAAAGGAGGCCAATCTCTTGAAGACATGGAGAGAAATAGGCCAGGCTAGAGCTTGGGAGACGAGAGTCCTCATGCAGTGCTGCTATCGTGGGTGCCATTTTTCTCAATACTGATCAGCTTTCCCAGATTCTGTTGCCTCTCTGCTTCTCTGTCCTCTTGTAAAAACAATCATGTAATTCTTTTCATCGCAGGAGTTGAATATGGACAGAGGATATTATGCAGGAGATGAGCACATTTTTTTCATATTGTTGACACACCTGTCAACGTAGACTTTATTAATGTCATCTGATTTTGCCACTGTGAGGAAAAAAAATATGAAAGAGTTTTAATGGAATTTTCACAATTGTCCCGTATGTGTAGTGAAGACCAGGCTAACCCTGTACAGAGATCTGTTGAGTGTTATGAGTCGAGACACCTCCTGGAGTGCAGAACAGGGCAGTACCCTCACATATACTGGGCGGGGGGGTATTAATAAAACATGTGCATTAGATGTTACCCATGGCAGAGGGTCACTTGGGAAAAACTCTATTAAAATCCTTTTATTAAATTTAAAAACTCCTGATTATCAATTGGTTTGAACATAAAAATAATTTAATTAGAAAGTCAGATTTCTTGAAGTGAAATTTGTATTAATCTTTCTGACTGGGGAGCCTAGCTGCTTGTTTCTCATTTTTTTTTTTTGCTGTTTTTTTTTAAATTGAGAGCAATTAGTCTGCAAATAATAATTATTTTCTGACAATTGCATTCAGGAGAATGATAAGTATAAACAGTACTTGAATACGGAATTGATCTGAACTTTCAGCTGCTGGAAGCTGTGGCAAGGACTCGAAGAGCTGGGGTCTGGTAGCCCGACCTGAGACACGCTTGGTCACATTCGAATTGCGCCCATTTTGTAAATATTCAAAGGAAAGCTGAAAGCGCTCAAAGTCACTGTTCTCAACCGGAGGTCATGGAGGTGCAGCTTCCACGTGGACAAATCTGATCCACATGAAAAATGAAATAGCCGCAAACCTCCTTCGTTTACAGTGGGGCAAAAGAAAGAAAAAAGAAAGACTTGGATTTATATAGCGCCTTTCACGACCACTGGATGTCCCAAAGCGCATTACGGCCAATGAAGTACTTTTTGAAGTGCCGTCACTGTTGCAATGTAGGAAACGTGGCAGCCAATTTGCGCACAGCAAGCTCCCACAAACAGAAATGTGATAATGACCAGATAATCAGTTTTTTGTTATGTTGATGGAGGGATAAATTTTGGCCCCGAAACACCGGGGATAACTCCCCTGCTCTTCTTCAAAATAGTACCATGGGATCTTTTATGTTCACTTGAGAGGGCAGACGGGGCCTCGGTTTAACGTCTCATTCAAAAGATGGCACCTCCGATAATGCAGCACTCCCTCAGCACTGCACTGGAGTGTCAGCTTAGATTTTTGTGCTCAAGTCTCATGGAGCGGGACTTGAATCCACAACCTTCTGACTCAGAGGTGAGGGTGCTACCAACTGAGCCACGGCTGACACACGGGGGCAGGGGGGGGGGGTGGGGGTCATACTCCAATATTACTCCAGTATCACATGGGAATAGATCATGAGCGGACAAGTATCATTGACCAATAGATCATGAACAGAGGTCCCACTCCTCTCGGGTGCGGTTCATGACTGGGGTCATGTATCAGTACCTCTGTAGTATGGTTCACAAGGAGAGGTCGTGCTCCCATACCTCAGCCAACTGGTCATTCTTCACATTTTATTCTCAATAGTGAGTGTCAGCAGGATATTTGATCACGATAAACGTCACAGCTGAACCCGATCCTGTCCTCAAACTGATTCTACATAGACGCACTCTCCAGGGAGACATTCGCGGGATAGTGACGAATTGCATGTACCCTATCTGATATTCCTTTCACTAGCCCAGAACTGCTGACGTCAGTTGGCACACACTGGGAATGGAAACTGGAGACTTCTGGTCTACTTGGCCCAGCTACTAATCGGATAAGCTCACTGAACCATCAGGGGAATCTCCAGCTCATTCTTGACCATGCATACTCCCAAGGCACTTACTGGAGGTGGAGGCAGTGAGTGATCTTGTTAGCTTTTTTGTGTTGTCTGTCGCAAATCACTGTATTAAACTTTAATGTTCAGATGGCTGCTAGTGCCCAGTGACCTCAGTAACTTGAATATCAGTCAGACCTGGCCGTGGATTCAGTAGCACGGCCCCGAGAACTGAATGATTTTCCATTACATTTGGTGCTTAGACCTGAGCAACATTAAGTTACAGGCTGACACTTTCAGAGCACTATTTGTTCAGGGAAGTATCTTTTTATTCATTCAGGGGATGTGGGCATCACCGGCAAGGCCAGCATTTATTGCCCATCCCTAATTGCCCTTAACTGAGTGGCTTGCAAGGCCATTTCAGAGGGCTGTTAAGAGTCAAAGAAATTGCTGTGGGTCTGGAGTCAAATATAGGCCAGACCGGGTAAGGACAGCAGATTTCCTTCCTAAAGGACATTAGTGAACCTGATGGGTTATTACGACAATCCATCAGTTGCATGATACTGATACTAGCTTTTTATTCCAGATTTATTTATTAACCAAATTTAAATTCCCCAGCTGCAGTGGTGGGATGTGAACTCACATCTCCAGCTGATTAGTCAGGCCTCTGGATTCCTAGTCCAGTAACATAACCACGATGCTCCCGTTCCCTATCTCACTTTACTTACAGTTGCACAGAATGAAAATTTTTGCAAACTTTCAAGACTAATTCATTTAAATATTTTTTCTTTCAGCCATCGCTGCTCTTTGAGTGGAGAGGACTTGAACAGACAATGGTCAGAGCCAAGTCCTGACCTTCATCCGACTATTTATCATACAAAGGGTCTCCTCAGCTACATGAGGAGCATCGACAGGACTCCTCTGGTGAGTGTCCGTAACTTCAAACAGGAGGGTAGAGGAACACGACAAATCCAGGGGATGAGAAGCCCAGAATATACTGGAGCAAAACTTTTCGGAACCAGTCACAGCTGCATCTGTAAAGCTTGGGATTATTCCCTGCACGGATCTATTGTTTCATCTTTTTACATAGTTCTAAAAGGCAAAGCTTCTACCTGTGTAGTTAGGCAAATATGATCAACAAAAGATGCAAGAGACAATATCAAGCTAAAAGGTTGTTTCCCCTGGGCGGAGAGTCTAGAACAAAGGGACATAGTCTCAGGATAAGGGGTTGGCCACTTAAGACTGAGATGAGGATGAATTTCTTCACTCAGTGGCTTGTGAATCTTTGAAATTGTCTACCCCAGAGGGCAGTGGATGCTGAATCATTGAGTACTGTATATTCAAGGCTGAGAGAGCTATATTTTTGGACTGTAAGGGAATCAAGGGATATGGAGATCGGGCAGGAAAGTGGAGTTGAGTTCGAAGATCAGCCATGGAGCAGGCACGAAGGGCCGGATGGCCTACTCCTGCTCCTCATTCTTATGTTTTTAAAAGGAAAGGCTTAAACAAATGCAAGGAAAAGTGGAAACTTAGTGGACTCATCATCATCATCATAGGCGGTCCCTCGTATCGAGGATGACTTGCTTCCACGCCAAAAAGAGATGAGTTCACAGGTGTTTCAAGGAAGGACCTAATATTCCAGGTCCCGAACTACATGTTGAAGGGTGGAAGATGCCTGTGCGTGGATTTTTTTAACGTGAGGTGGCCGTTGCACATCAGCCACCGCACAGGCTTGACAGAGATAGGTCGTGGTCCAGTGGCAAGGGTTAACCAAGACGACTGGAGACCAGCTCTGCTGCACAGACCTAGTGCGCACACAGATCGCAGTGTGGGCTGGCCCGTGCTGCCCCTGGGCCCTCGCCTCTTCTGGGCCCCAAACTCGCGCCTCTCCTGGGCCCCGATCACGTTGCTCCATGATCTCTTGCCGCTCCTGCGCCCCAACCTCGCCGCTTCTGCTGTACCTGCCCACACTCTAATCACCGATCTGGATCTTGATGACGTCCAGTCCAGTTTTCCTCTTCGCTGCCGTTGCCCTCCTGCACCAGCTCGCACTGTACCTTGCCGCCATGCTGGTTCAAGGAAGTGGCAAGTGGGAGACACATACACATGTGCACACTCACTCACTCAAATACACGAGATGGGGCATGGGAATTTACATGCCAGTGGAAGTTAATGTTGAAGCACGGTTATTTATAGTTAATCATATGAGGAGTTAAGCTGGCTCTGAACAGAGCTGACCAGAATCCTTGGTGCAAATAGCTTGCAAGCCAAAGGTTGCAAAACATGAAGTGGAACTCCCGTAGTATCCAAATCTTTGACTTTTGGGTGGACTAGGGGAGTTATAAAAAGCAATAACGGGATACAAAGAAAATAACAGGTGCAAAAAGGAAATAGGAATAATACTTGCAAGGGATATCAAAGTTAACAGAAAAAGTTTTTATAAATATATTAATAGGACAGGAATGGTGGCCATGTGGGCTATTTTAAGACAGATGCAGGCAACTATAAAAATTGATAACTTGGAATAAAAACAGAAAATGCTGGAAATCTCAGTAGGTCAGCAGATGCTGCCTGACCCGCTGAAATTTCCAGCATTTTCTGTTTTTAACCAGATTCCAGCATCCGCAGTGTTTTGCTTTTGTATTAATGATAACATGGACATGGCAGAATTGTTAAATGTGCATATTGAATCCGTTTTCACAGTGGAGGAAGAGGACATAATACCAGCAGTAGAGGGGAAATAAGTCAAGGGAAGGAACTTAGTGGATTTAATAAGTAATAAAATATAAACGGATTTGATCAGCTAGATACAGAGAAACTATTTCCTCTGGTGTGGAATCCAGAACAAGGGGGCATAATCTTAAAATTAGAGCTAGGCCATTTAGGATTGAAATCAGGAAGTTTTTTAATCAGGCAAAGGGCGATGGAAATCTGGAACTTGCTCCCCCAAAAGGCTGTGGATGCTGGCTCAATTGAAATGTTCAAGAGTGAGTTTAACAGATATTTGTTAGGTAAGGGTATCAAGAGATGGATCAATGGCGGGTAAATAAAGTTGAGGTACAGATCAGCCATGAGCAACTTGAGTGGCAGAACAGGCTTGAGGAACTGAATGGTCTGCTCCTGTCCAATGTTCCGATTTCTCGGCACTCTACAAATTTTGATTGCCAAAATAAACCTTTTGTTTAAATGGCTGCTGCAGCCCTTTAAGACCTGAAGCAGTGCCAGACATTCTGCTCCCATCCAGAGAAGCACAGTCCAGACTGGGATCTCACCATGTGTATAATTCGTCTAATACTGTTGGCCAAGCACAAAGCCCACTATACAGCATTTCAACTTTGAAAAAACTGTCTTGTTTCATGCATTTGATTCCTACTCTTTGTTTGCTACTCTGTGTGATTGATGCTGTGTAATCATTAATCGGATTACTTTATGATTATTATTCTGTTACTATTACGTATTTCTATATGCCCTTTCAAAGGAGGATCTTTCCTCTCCCCTGCAAAGTACACTCCTGCTCCTTTTGAGTGCTTGATTGTGCAAGGTCTCATGACTTTATTTATTTCCTTTGTACCAGGTTTATTGTGACTACCACGGGCATTCAAGGAAGAAAAACGTCTTCATGTATGGTTGCAGTCTTAAGGAGACATTGTGGCAGTCAGGATCCAGCATCGACACGGCAACATTGAACGAGGATATTGGGTATCGGGTGAGTGCCATCTTTAAATGTTCCTATATAGTGAATCATATTCCGTCACTCCAGTTAAATGTTCTCAGTTTATGTCAAGAAAATAGCTTGTGTAAAAATCCCAAATCATTACAACCCCTCTCATTACTAAGCTACCTGAAGTCTCCTCACTTTAGCACTTGGTAGACAGAATATGTTTCTCTATTGATCTGAATCGTCACGTTCTCACATTATTTAAGTTTTCTGGGATGAAGGGCAGCTCAGCAGTGAAAACTCCTCAGAAGACTAAATGCAAGTGGTCAAACAGATGTGAATATATGTGTGTTTTTTTACAGTGAATATAAAAGTAGTTGATACAGTTTATATTGTTGATTGAATATTTCTGGGAATTTTATGGGTATTTCATGATCTAACGCAGTCTGATGATAATTAATTGACCTGAAGTTGTTCACAAAATAATGTGATGTTATTTGAGAGCCTGTACTCTCCATTTGTCAAATATATGGTTTTACAGCATTGCTAGTAAAAAGTTTGAAATAATTCTGTCTTAGCTCAACTCGGGATCAGATGAAGGCAACTAAAGGTCATAGCAAATGTGATGCGGGCAGTGTTTAGTGATTCTTGTTTAAAATAGAAATTAAACCAAAAATTCTCACTTTTACTGACAACCACCTGCCCCCTCTCACCATTGGTTTGAGGAGCATGTGCCCCCATTCATTGCAAGCACGTACTCTCTCACCATTCATTGCAGGCACGTTACTCTCTCACCATTCATTGCAAGCACCTTACTCTCTCACCATTCATTGCAAGCACGTTACCCTCTTGCCATTCATTTACAAGCATGTTACCCTCTCACCATTCGTTTGATGAGCACGTGCCCCTTCTCGTCATTGGTTTAACGACCATGTAACCCGGCTCATCGTTCCATTGACAAGGACTCACTCTTGCCATTTCACTGAACTAGTGTTTCCTTCTCACCATTGAAAAACAGTGCCTTCTCTCACCATTCTATTGACAACAATTGAGCCATCACTGTTCCACTGATTAACATTGCCCGATCACACTGTACCTCTCTCACTATTCCATGGACTTTATTGCCCTCTCTTACTGTTCCATTTACAACTGCTGCCCTCTCTCACCTTGAATGCCAAAGATATAAATGGTGACGGAGAAATCCGTATCTTTAAAAGACACACTCTTGAAATGTTCTGAATGCAGTTTTTATCAGATGCTGCTATGCCATGAGTTTATCAGAAATATGAGCTACAGAAACCCTCTCCCAAAAGTCATTAAAGCACCATCTCTCACCCTGTGCCGTGATATGAATGCAAAGCTGTAGGAGTGTCTGATTTCTGACTTGTTTGCTGTTGAATTAAATGAATAATTTTTTTGAACCATTTTTCCACAGACCATCCCCAAAGTCCTGGACAAGATTTCTCCAGCGTTCGCCATCAACCGTTGCCTCTTTTTGGTACAGAAGTCAAGGGAAGCAACAGCACGCGTCGTGGTTTGGAGGGAGATAGGGGTTCTTCGAAGCTACACCATGGAGAGCACCTACTGTGGCTGTGATCAGGGCAAGTACAATGTGAGTGAATGTCAGATGCTCCTTGTTCCAATCATACTAACTGAGAGTTACAGGCTTCTCAAAAAATGCAAATTAGTCCATCTTACAGATCATGCCAAACTAGGAGGAGTAGAATCAGAAGGGGCAGCCAAAAATTACAGAAGGAATTGGACAAAATATGCAAGTTCGCAGAAGGATGGCAGATTACATTTGATACAGACAAGTGTAAAGTACTGCAGATAAGAAGCAAAAATGGGCGATACACGTACATCATAAATGGTGTTGAAATGGCTAAGGATGATATTAGGAGATCTTGGAAACTTCATAGAATCATAGAAATTTACAGCACAGAAGGAGGCCATTCGGCCCATCGTGTCCATGCCGGCCGACAAAGAGCTATCCAGCCTAATCCCACTTTCCAGCTCTTGGTCCGTAGCGCTGTAGGTTACGTCACTTCAAGTGCACTCCAAGTACTTTTTAAATGCTATGAGGGTTTCTGCCTCTACCACCCTTTCAGACAGTGAGTTCCAGACCCCCACCACCCTCTGGGTGAAAAAATTCCTTCTCAAATCCCCTCTAAGCCTTCTACCACATACTTTAAATCTATACCCCCTCGTTGTTGACTCCTCTGCTAATGGAAATAGGTCCTTTCTGTCCACTCTATCTAGGCCCCTCATAATTTCATACACCTCAATGTCTACTCTCAGCCTCCTCTATTCCAAAGAAAGCAAACCCAGCCTATCCAATCTTTCCTCATAGCCAAAATTCTCTAGTCCAGGCAACATCCTCGTGAATCTCCTTTATGTGCTCCCTAGTGCAATCACATATATTTCCTGTAATGTGGTGACCACAACTGCAAGCAGTATTCTAGCTGTGGCCTAACTAGTGTTTTATACAGTTCAAGTATAACCTCCCTGTTCTTATATTCTATGCCTTGACTAATAAAGGCAAGTATCCCATATGCCTTCTTAACCACCTTATTTACCTGTCTTGTTACCTTCAGAGATCTGTGGACATGCACTCCAAGGTCCCTCTGTTCCTCTATACTTCTCGGTGTCCTACCATTTAATGTGTATTCCCTTGCCTTGTTAGCCCTCCCCAAGTGCATTACCTCACACTTCTCCGGATTAAATTCCATTTGCCACTGTTCTGCCCACCTGACCAGTCGATTGATATAAAAACATAGAAACATAGAAAATAGGTGCAGGAGCAGGCCATTCAGCCCTTCTAGCCTGCACCGCCATTCAATGAGTTCATGGCTGAACATGAAACTTCAGTACCCCATTCCTGCTCCCACGCCATACCCCCCGATCCCCCGAGTAGTAAGGACCTCATCCAACTCCCTTTTGAATATATTTAGTGAATTGGCCTCAACCACTTTCTGTGGTAGAGAATTCCACAGGTTCACCACTCTCTGGGTGAAGAAGTTTCTCCTCATCTCGGTCCTAAATGGCTTACCCCTTATCCTTAGACTGTGACCCCTGGTTCTGGACTTCCCCAACATTGGGAACATTCTTCCTGCATCCAACCTGTCCAAACCCGTCAGAATTTTAAACGTTTCTATGAGGTCCCCTCTCACTCTTCTGAACTCCAGTGAATACAAGCCCAGTCGATCCAGTCTCTCTTGATAGGTCAGTCCCACCATCCCGGGAATCAGTCTGGTGAATCTTCGCTGCACTCCCTCAATAGCAAGAATGTCCTTCCTCAAGTTAGGAGACCAAAACTGTACACAATACTCCAGGTGTGGCCTCACCAAGGCCCTGTACAACTGTAGCAACACCTCCCTGCCCCTGTACTCAAATCCCCTCGCTATGAAGGCCAATATGCCATTTGCTTTCTTAACCGCCTGCTGTACCTGCATGCCAACCTTCAATGACTGATGTACCATGACACCTAGGTCTCGTTGCACCTCCCCTTTTCCTAATCTGTCACCATTCAGATAATAGTCTGTCTCTCTGTTTTTACCACCAAAGTGGATAACCTCACATTTATCCACATTATACTTCATCTGCCACGCATTTGCCCACTCACCTAACCTATCCAAGTCACTTTGCAGCCTCATAGCATCCTCCTCGCAGCTCACACTGCCACCCAACTTAGTGTCATCCGCAAATTTGGAGATACTACATTTAATCCCCTCGTCTAAATCATTAATGTACAATGTAAACAGCTGGGGCCCCAGCACAGAACCTTGCGGTACCCCACTAGTCACTGCCTGCCATTCTGAAAAGTACCCATTTACTCCTACTCTTTGCTTCCTGTCTGACAACCAGTTCTCAATCCACGTCAGCACACTACCCCCAATCCCATGTGCTTTAACTTTGCACATTAATCTCTTGTTTGGGATTAACTTCCTGAAGTCTACAGCTTTCTTCTCCATTATCAACCACACGGCCAATTTTTCTTCATCTGAAAATGTCTTAATCATACCCCCTACATTCAAGTCCAAATGATTGATATATACCACAAAAAGCAAGGGACCCAGCACTGAGCCCTGTGGAACCCCACTGGAAACAATCTTCCGTTCACAAAAACACCCATCAACCATTACCCTTTGCTTCCTGCCTCTGAGCCAATTTTGAATCCAACTTACCACTTTGCCTTGGATCCCATGGGCTTTTAATCTTGTGACCAGTATGCCATGTGGAACCTGATCAAAAGCCTTACTAAAATCCATATAAACCACATCAAACGCACTACCCTCATTGACCCTCCTTGTTACCTCCTCAAAAAATTCAATCATGTTAGTCAGACACGATCTTCCCTTAACAAATTCATGCTGAGTGTCCTTGATTAATCCGTGTCTTTATAAATGAAGATCTATTCTGTCCCTCAGAATTTTTTCCAATAATTTTCCTACCACCGAGGTTAGGCTGACTGGCCTGTGATTACTCAATCTGTCCCTTTCTCTCTTTTTAAACAATGATACAACGTTAGCAATTCCCCAGTCCTCCGGCACCACAATCTCAGTAGACTCAATGTTCAATAGGTCCATCCATTGTAGAGCGGCAATCAACAAAGACAATAGAATATTGAATAATCAATACACTGAGAGAAAGTTGTGATCAAACTGTACAGTGCACTGATTCGATCACACCTTGAGTAATATGTCTAGATCTGGTAAATTGAGGAACAAAGGAGATATTCTAGCATCGGAGGCAGTGCAGACTGAACCCGAGAGCCAGAGGTACTGGAGGCGATAACCTTAGAATCATTTAAGAAACAATTGGGTAAAATTTAAGATCTTATTGGATGAATGAGCTAAGATGGGCCGAATGGCATTCCTCATTCATAATCATCTTGTGAGGGCCTCCTCAACCCAACCACTATGGGGTGGATTTTTATCGTCATGCCTGAGTGTTAAGCATTGTCTGGGCAGAGAGCAGACAGGAAAATTGGATGGGGTGGTTTACAGGCCCCTAAGGGCCAGTATTCAGCCAATAATTTAAATGGAAGGAAAATCTGATCGTCTCAGTTATAGGCATTCGATCCCCATCCAATTTTCCTCTCAATGCTCTGTCAAGGCGATGCTTAATGTCCAGATAAAAATCCGTCTCATTGAGTGAACAGTCAGAACCAAAACCTCCTTATCATTGAATGAGACAGTTAGGGCCTCACCACAAATACATTGCCCTGAATTTACTCAGCACTTCCAGCACAGCACTGTAGCTGGAATGGTGTGCCTACTTTCCGAAGCCTGCATATTATGACGGATCCTGTTTCATCTACGGTTCAGCCCATAATGGCTGCGTCACCATTTCTGATTGGGTCTGGGCCCTTCTGCTAATGTGCATGCTGATGCTGCAGGAAGGCCATTGTAATACATGCTAATGAGGGGGAATGGTGTAGGAGTGACCCAAACCTATGATTTATCCTCTCAACGCCCCAAGGTTAATTCACAGCAAAAGAAAAGGACCTTTTTCCAGCATCTGCTGACACTGGCAGAACTACTTCTGCCTTGCCACCTGCAGTGCGGGAAATCTTTAAATTGCAATTGCTGAAGTTAGAAGGGAGATTTTAGAACGGTTACTTTTTGTTTGTACACCTGAACATCACTGGCCTCACCTTTGACAGCCCGATGGCTTGACCCTGAGAAACTTTCACCTGCCACCCAAATTGAGGCAACTGGTCGTGTAGAATTTTGGGGGCAATTCACTGAGAGAATAAGCATCATTTCATCTCAATCACACTCAGTGACACACAGAACCTGTGTAGACCAATTACATCCATAGAGATAGTCAAAGCCTCCTCAACCCAATCACATTCAGTGAGACGGGCAGAGCCTACTAATCACAATCACACTCTGGGAGCGAGTCAGCCCCCTCAACCCAATTGCATTCAGTGAGTTTAAAAAAAAATTGTTCCTGGGATGTGGGCATCGCTGGCATGGCCAGCATTTATTGACTATCCCTAATTGCCCTTGAGAAGGTGGTGGTGAGCCACTTTGAACCGCTGTAGTCCATGTGGTGAAGGTAATCCCACAGTGCTGATAGGGAGGGAGTTCCAGGATTTTGACCCAGCAACTATGAAGGGACGGCGATATATTTCCAAGTCAGGATGGTGTGTGACTTGGAGGGGAACTTGAAGATGGTGGTGTTCCCATGTGTTTGCTACCCTTGTCCTTCGAAGTGGTAGAGGTCGTGGGTTTGTGGTTTGTGGGTTGTTAAAGAAGATACTTTGAGCCTCCACAGTGCAAACACACACAGGGAGACAGGCAGAGTTTAGTGTCAGCTATGGCTCAGTACGCAGCACTCTCTCCTCTGAGTCAGAAGGTTGTGGGTTCAAATCCTACTCCAGGGACTTGAACACATAAATCCAGGCTGACACTCCAGTGCAGCGCTGAGGGAGTGCTGCACTGTCAGAGGTGCCATCTTTCAGATGAGACATTAAACCAAAGCCTTGTCTGCTCTCTCAAGTGGATGTAGAAGATCGCACAGCACTATTTCGAAGAGCAGGGGAGTTATCCCCGGTGTCCTGGCCAATATTTATCCCTCAATCAACATAACAAAAACAGATTATCTGGTCATTATCTCATCATCATCATAGGCAGTTCCTCAGTACTGCACTTGCTTCCACGCCAAAAAAAAGGATGAGTTCACAGGTGTTTCGAATGAAGAACCCGAACTACATCCTGAAGGGTGGAAGATGCCTGTGCTTGGACTTTTTTAATGTGTGGTGACCGTTGCACACCAGCCACCACACGGGCTTGACAGAGCTAGGTCTTGGTCCAGTGGCAAGGATTGACCAAGACGACTGGAGACCAGCTCAGCTGCATGGACCTAGTGCGCACACATCGCAGTGTGGAGGCACCGACCTCGACCATTATCACATTGCTGTTTGTGGG